>NC_141018.1:19955148-20483928 GCF_052327205.1 Somniosus microcephalus | reverse complement strand
CACAAACCCAGATTTGAATCTAAATTCAGTTCCCATCAATTCAAATGGAAGTTAGCCCCTCGCCATCATTCGGACAGCTTGTATGTAGAGGCTTGGGACGTGCATGGAAGTTATTGGGATAGTTTGGACAGACAGATCGGAAATACAAACTTAAAAAAGGATATCGTATTTTAAAAAAAGGCTTAAGCCAGAATCAACTGGTAAACTATGATTGGCTTTGATAGAGTAAATAAAGGGAAACTCAATAGCGAGAGGGGAAGAACCACAGGACAAAAGAACCAGAGGGGAGATGTGTGTGTGTTACACAGCAGTTAGGATCTGGAATGCACTGCCTGAAAAAGGGTGGTGGAAGCAAATTCAATAGTAACTTTCAAACAGGAATTGGATTATATACTTAGACATTTGCAGAGTTCTGGAGAAAGGAGGAGTGGGGCTAATTGGAGAGTTCTTTCAAAGAGCCAGTAAAGGCACAATGGGCCGAATGGCCTCCTTCTGTGCTGTGTCATTCTACGAATTCGAAAACTGGTAGAGAAGCACTCGAAATTTGAATCCAAGATTTGCAAACGTTGTAACTACCGAGGCCACCCCACCACCCCATGGAGGCTAGACATTGGCAACGAGCTCCAATGTTTTTAGTTCAATCATATGAAGATAATGCGAGTTTTGGTAGATTGACAGATTCCTGGAGACGGACAAGAGGCTGTGTGCAGGGCAAGTTATTCCATAGTACTTTGGGAGGGAGTTAGCTCACCACATATTTCATTTCCTAACGAGATAACTGCTAGATTTGCACTCCCTCCCTCTCCACATGGGTTGTCCCCATCAAAAAGGTTATAAATTTAATCCCAGCTAGGATGGAGACGTGATTGCTTTGGCCCGGGTTACGCGGTTTGGCACGTTGGCCGGATCAAATTGTGCATCACTTCCTATACAAGGGCAGGAATTCTAAACGCCGGCAAAACAGGATTGGTGTCCCCACTATAGCGTGCCTGAGATGCCAAGCTCCCAATCGCACATCTGGGCTGCAGAGTCATGTTTTTAAAGACAGTCCCAGTCCCCCCTCCAGAGAAACAAACTAAGGACAACTTGGGTGGGTGGGCGGCAAGAGAGATTAGCAACAGCCATGGTAGCGAGAAATCGACTGTATACAAAAAAGGCAACGGAGTGCTCGATGAGGGAATAGCTATTGTGTCGACTGGCCGGCACAGACCCGCTTTAAGAGACTGGATAAAACAAAGTTTAGGACACGGAAAACGTCTCGCTGTGGAGAGTGGCAGCGTTAATTGGCGAGAAAAAAAAAAAGTGAACTTTTTATACATGCTCCCCATTGCCACTGACAAGACACTTCGCGAGTATCGCAGCTTCAATTGAACCTTGCAAGTCACAATATTTATAAATGCGCGTCTTTTAAAAGAAGCCGCCCCCCATATGGAGAGCGCGCTTGTAAATAGGCAAGAACACATTTCAAAATAAGAGTGGGATTAGATTTGCAAAAAGTTGTCGATTGCCTCTCTAAACAAGACGGGGATTAAAGAGACGCCGTTTCAGCAAGAAAGTGAAACTTTACAACAACTGCACTTCAGAAATCGACCGCCCCTCTTCCCCCCACTCATTGCAGGTTGCGACCAAAATCCCAGCAGATTCCCGGAAGACTTTCAAGGCATCGCACAGCCAACAGCTCAAGATATGTAGCAAGATTAGGGACTGAAATCGACACAGGGCCTCGGAAATACACACACATACACATAGCCTTGCTCTCTGGTTCCTTACCTCCTCCTCGCTGCTGCTGCTGTTGTTGTTGGGTTCATCACTTTTCGTACTCATGGTTCGCGTTCCTCGGGAGGTCGGACGCGGGTCTTGCTTTTTTTTGGAGGGCGGAGGAGGGGGGGTTTTGTTTGTTTGTTTCCAAGAGCGAGGAGGCTGGAGTCCAAAATAGATGGGGAGGGTCTCGCAGCAGTGGGTTTAAGGTCAGCTCCGGTGCCAAGGCGAGACAGGAGGTGGCAGGTCGTGCCCAAGTGGATCTGGTGAAGCTGGTGCTCAAGCAGAGAGGAGGGAGGAAGGGAAGACACTAAAACCCAGACACCATATTAAAAAAAAATACCCTTAAAGGTGTTTCAAGTGCATGGAGGTGCGCCGTTGAAGGTGAGCACCAAAGTGTCCGTTTTATTCCCCGTGCTTTTCACATCAATGTTGTTCACGTGCTTCTCAATTATAGAGAGGGAGGGGGGGTGGGGAAAGGAATTAAATGGGGCAAAGGCTGGGTTGGACGGGGGAGGCGATCAGCTCCGATCCTGGTGAAGCCCGTCTCCATTTGGTCATCAATTAGGAAGAGAGCAGGATTTTAATGCAACAATGTAATTCAGCTGGGAGGCGAGCCAACCCGCCTGCGTCATGGTCTCCATTGGAAACCCGGCGCCAATCAGACCGCACCGAAGCCCTCTTTTCAAAGTTAACTTTGATGTCTTTTCACGATTGAACTTTTTTTCTCATTCTCTCCCCCCCCCCTCCCCCCACTTTTCTTATATAAACTGCGCGAAGGAACTTTAAAGAGTACGAGAGATGCAGGGCGATGCTGTTAAACGATTAACCTGATTGTGATCGCTTAAACAGCGAGTCTGCTCTGGAATGGGGTTTAACTCGTTGGCTGCCAGCGTTTCTCTCTCTCTCTCTCTCTCTCTCTCCTGCGGATTGTAAACATTCCCCTCCCCTCGCACATGAGAGTGCATCTGAATATTGCATTCACTGCAGGGGATCAAGAGGCAAAGCCTTGATACAGTCATTGGGGGGGGCAAAGGAACAAAAATGAAGACTCCTGGTGCCACCAAGTTAACCCTGGCGATTCGCCTCCACAAATTGTTATTCCCACGAAACTGATTTGAAAAGGCTGGGCATGCATGTGGAATGCCTACTGTTGGGAGTGTAAATGCCCCTCTGTGCATCCCTGTCCAAGCCTGTCATGGTGACTATATAATAAGCAGGGGCATTTCCCTATAGATATATGGAGTTGTATTACAGCTCTGCAAAGGATACCCGTGTCCTGTACGGTCTCCATTACAAGGACCAATGTGTCAATTGTTTAACTGTTAGAGTGTAAATATAATATTCCAGAACTTTAAACAATCCCGAACTCTCTTAAATATATAGCACCAGGTAATTGTAAAGATACAGTATTGCATGCCATTGTCAATATATAACACCAGGTAATTGTAAAGATACAGTATTGCATGCCATTGTCAATATATAACACCAGGTCATTGTGAAGATTATAGCATCCCGTGCTCTTGTCAATATATAAGGATATAAAAAATATACAGCATATGGGAAATTACATTTGGTAAGTGCATGAATTGCAGCGAATTCACTGAAAGATATTTCATATATAAAAAAAATGGTAATCGTATAATAGACAATAATGTCACTTAAAAGAAATTCTCAAATACTTCGAGTGTGCAGATACTTTTTTTTTTGGGGGGGGGCGGGGGGATGGAAACCCTGTGGAGCCCAGGAGGAAGTGGCAGGTTTGAAAATAATAGTGTACGAACAAGGGGGTAACCTTGCAAGGTGGCCCTGTTGCTGCAATCCAATTTATAATTGCTATGGCGGAGATCGATAAAGTAAAAACAAAACAAGTGTCATCTTCAAACCTGGTGCAAACTCTTCCCTTTAACCCGGGGTTGCTAATGATTCACAGACACCGAAGCGCTTTAATTGTCCCTCTCTGACCTTCAGTCAGTCTTTAATACGGAAAAGAACTTCGTAATGTCAAACCCGCCGGTTAAATGTTTGGATTTCTGTTTAATGTGTCATCCCTTAGCGCAAAAAAAAGGCATTAGAAGTTTAGTAAAAGTTAAGGTTGTCAGGCCAGTGTTTGAGTAACGCGTGATTGATTATGCATTAAATTCAGTCTCGAGGTCCATATATAGGTGTAATTAAAGCTCTGGATCTGAGAGAGCTCATTGTTCTTGGCTGGATTACTCCCAGGAGAATCATCGCAACACACAGCAAGACAAATATAGGCATTTTGTGTGGAATTGGGATGGGAGGGAACAGCAACGGGAGAACAGAATGAAAAACAAACACATTTTAGGGAAAGGAAGAGAAGATGGAAAATATAGTGACACACTAAACATGAGAGGTAGAACGTAGCGACGAGACAAACATTTTCAGCTAAATTGGAGAGAGAGAGAGAAAGCGTCGCAAAGAGGAGGCAAACATTTTTTGTAATCGTTTAGGAGTTTGAAATTGCAAAATCTTATTGTGTGCCAGATAATATGCAGCTTCCTGGGTCGTTTATTTTTAGCTACCCCCTTGAGGAAGACATCTCGTGGACTTTAAATTAATCACACGGAAGTTCTTCAAAGATCCCTTATCTCTTAAGATCACGTCTCACCAACAGAATCTTTCTGGCACCATGGCACCAGTTCCAAGCGCCTAATATTGAAGTGAAAAACCCCAGAATTGGAATTGGAATCTGTTCTGTCAATATTGGGCTAAAGATTACTTTCACAACATGGGCAAGGAAGATGAGTTCTGAAAGATGGGGCATTGACGATCTGCCACTTTCTGTCGGTTATGTAGGCGTGGGAAGGGGGGGAATTACAGAAAATAAAGTCTACGTTGGAACGAAAGAAAACGGGAAGAAATTAGGAATAAAATTGTAAATTGATAATGAAAAGGAAGAGAAGCATATATCTCGTATCTAGATAGTAATTCAATATATTCAACTGGTTAGTTAACATTTACACAAGTATTTAATGTTCAGTAAGCTTAATTTTGTTCTTAGTTTGCATTTGACCTGTTACAATCTTTCTTACTCGGAGTAGGGACGGTGAGATTCGAAGGGCTGGTGTAGATGTGTGACAATATCAGTCCAGAGAATGTCCCACCTTTTATATTCTGGACAGGCTCTTCAATTCTAATAGACCAGCACCACAAACTGGGAAATGGGGGTCACACCATTTGATAATTACATGGACTTTTGCTTAGGTTTCTAGAGGGAATATATTATTGGCACAAGGTACTGTGGAAACATGGTGGCCAGTGGACGGGGGAACTAGCTGAAAGGTAAGTTTTAGGGCTGAGGTATTATTGGGGAACGAGTCCACAAGTTTATGGTCTGTTGACAATAATTGTTTACTTACATTTCACTGTCATTTATTTTTTAAATATCGAGGATATACAATATGCTACATATATTCCAGCGAATTTAAACACATGGAGTTATAAAACGCGCTGATCGCGTCTTTCCTTGTGACAGAATTTTCGAAATTAATTTCCCAAATAAATCATTGCAACCGACAGGATTATTATTTTTTTTAAATTTCCGTTAACTCTTGGATTTTGCATTAAAGGGGATGGACAGTGATACACTCTAAGGGTTTATATGTAAAGATTCCCAACGAAATAAATTATTTTTGGTTAATATTTCATATTGATCGAAAAATCATCTCAATGTATCTGTCGCCAAATTGTTTTTTCGCTGTTTTGTAATGTGTTTTAAGAGGAAGCGTGGGTGCAGTGGGTCCTGTTTAATCTTAGACAGTACAGACCACTGCACAAGTGCATGCCTAAGTGTACATCCCACTTAAATGTATAAATATTTAATTGCATAAAAGAACTAAAATCACCCCACACAATTCCTTTCTATGGAAACCTGCTTTGTTGACTATTTTTGGGTACCTCCCGGAGCAGGAACTATTAACCACTGGAAGTCCAGAGTCTAGTGACTGCACTGAAGTCAAACTCTCTTCCGAATCCACACAGGATACTGACTGGCTGGCAGTGGATTCTGTTTTTTGTTGTCGCAAGGTCCAATTAAAGAGGTTCTGATGATTGTCCTAAAGTACCAGAGAGATGCTTGCCCGATTTGTTCGGCTATCCCGAATCCTGACATTGCTGAACTACTCTGGTGGACTCCCTAGTATCTTGACACGGTTGTTCCCTCACAGTAGTCACTTTTCATAGAACAAGCACCCGAGATAGACATAGACACAGAAGATAGGAGCAGGAGTAGGCCATTCAGCCCCTCAAGCCTGTTCCGTCATTTAATGAGATCATGGCTGATCATCCAAATTCAGTACCCTGTTCCTGCTTTCTCCCCATATCCCTTGATCCCTTTAGCCTTAAGAAATATATCCAACTCCTTCTTGAATATATTTAATGAATTGGCCTCTACTGCCTTCTGTGGTAGAGAATTCCACAGGTTCACCACTCTCTGGGTGAAGAAATTCCTCCTCATCTCTGTCCTAAATGGCTTACCCCTTATCCTTAGACTGTGACCCTTGGTTCTGGACTCCCCGACCATCAGAAACATCCTCCCTGCATCTAGTCTGTCTAGTCCTGTTAGAATTTTATAAGTTTCAATGAGATCCCCTCTCATTCTTCTAAACTCCAGCGAGTACAAACCCAATCGACCCAATCTCTCCTCATACGTCATTCCTGCCATCCCAGGTATCAGCCTGGTGAATCTTCGCTGCACTCCCTCCATGGCAAGAAAATCCTTCCTCAGATAAGGCGACCAAAACTGCACACTAGAGATCTAGCACAACAGACAGCGACTCGGAGATAACGAAGTTATCCTGTCCGCCGAATGACAGAAGAAATCAACATCTTGATACAGTATCATTTAGGTGTGAGCTGTCTATTAGGATTGGCCTGTCTGACTGTGTTACACGGTGTAAAGGTTGAGTGTTTGAAAACCATAATAATGCTAAATATCCCATTAATTCATGCAATAATGTTACAACATATTTTTTCTGTTTATCTGCCTATCAAAATAAGAAAATTGTACCTCGATTGCACATTGTCTTCCCATCACACTTCAAATGTCACATTTACATTTTTTATAATCAGCCTTCAGAAAATAAGCGTAATGGAACAAAGTCAGTCATTTAACATGGGAGCCAGAGTATCTGTCACCTTCCAATAACTAGCAAACACACTTGGGGAAAAAGAACAAAACCAAGTAGGGCTGTGAGCTAAACTCAGACCTCATTCTCTGTAACCTCCTCCAGCCCTACAACCCTCCGAGAACTCTGCATTCTTCCAATTCTGGCCTCTTGTTCATCCCCACTTCCTTCGCCCCGACATTGGCGGCCATGTCTTCTGCTGCCTGGGCCCTAAGCTATAAAATTCCCTTCCTATACCTCTCCACTTCTCTCTTCTCCTTTAAGACACTGCTTAAAACCTACCTCTTTGACCAAGCTTTCCATCATCTGTCCTTATATTTCCTTTTTGGCTTGGTGTCAATTTTTATTTGAGCACGCTCCTGTGAAGCACCTTGGAATGTTTTATTATGTCAAAGGTGCTCTAAATATAACTTGTTGTGTTTACTTACCACAATTGGACTTTTGCTACCTTAAAAGAACAGAGCTTTACCTTAAAGAAAGAGCTTATATTACATAGGATATACGGCACAGAAACAGGCCATTCGGCCCAACCAGTCCATGCCGGTGTTTATGCTCCACTCGAGCCTCCTCCCGTCTTTCCTCATCTAAATCTATCAGCGTAACCCTCTATTCCCTTCCCCCTCATGTGCTTGTCCCGCCTCCCCTTAAATGCATCTATACTATTCGCTTCAACCACTCCCTGTGGTAGCAAGTTTCACATTCTCACCACTCTCTGGGTAAAGACGTTTCTTCTGAATTCCCTATTGGATTTCTTGGTGACTATCTTTTATTGATGGCCTCTAGTTTTGCTCTTCCCCACAAGTGGAAACATTCTCTCTGTATCCACTCGATCAAAACCTTTCATAATTTTAAAGACCTCTATTAGGTCACCCCTCAGCCTTTATTCAAGAGAAGAGAGACCCAGCCTGTTCATCCTTTCTTGATATGTATACCCTCGCATTTCTGGTATCATCCTTATAAATCTTCTCTGCACCCTCCCCAGTGCCTCTATATCCTTTTGATAATATGGCGACCAGAACTGTACGCAGTTCTCCAAGTGTGGTCTAACCAAGGTTCGATATAGGGTTAGCACAACTTCCCTACTTTTCAATTCTATCCCTCTAGAAATAAACCCTAGTGCTTGGTTTGCTTTTTTTAATGCCTTGCTAACCTGTGGCGCAACTTTTAGATTGATACCACACATATAAATCCAGATGTTCTAACCTACTTCCCAACCATCAAATTACTTTTGAAATGTACTGACTTAGGTGATGAATTGAACAGTAGACCATCAGGGATTGGATGTATCTGCATAGTGGACCTTATCTGACTGGGAGGGATTCAAAACATACTCCCTTCACAACACAAACGCACTGAGGTATTTAAAATGATTAGAAATGGGCTATGGACAATCTGACCTCTTTGCAATCTGACTTCAGAATCACGCTCATCCTTAGCTAACTTGCAAAAGTGACAGAAGACCCATTCTGATGCACTTCAGAGGATTACGACATATCGGCAGTTCCACAATGTTCTCATAGAGACTGTAAAAAGAGGAATTTCCAGGTTATTTAACAAGCAATCTTGGAAAAAAAAGCTTTTTCTGCATTAACGTGTCCTAAACGTCCCCTGTTTTGCTATATATTATACAGTGCAACTTGGACTTATGCTCATATACTGGGCCTGAGAACAGCACTCCTGAGTAAAGACCAATTTAAGTCAATGGGGGTTTCCTCTATAAATCTGTGTACGGGGTATTGAAGTCAGCATTAAGTGTATTGAAGTTTGTTTAGTAATTCCATGTGTGTACAGGAGTCAGTGGCTTATAAAATCATGCACATATTTTGCAACTGATTCTTTTGCTCAAATTCACCTGTGGATTGAATAGAAGCATTGGTCACTCCCCAGGATGTGCGCTTTGAACCACATGGTGTCAGTTCGGAGGACGTTCGTGAGGATTACAGTGTGCACTTATGAGCATCATGAGGGCAATTGTAGTTACTTGTAAATTTCAGGCAGTAAGTTAGAAAAACAGGATTAAATGACTGGGTTTCCTTTTTATTAAAGAAGAAAGCAATTGCAATTATATAGCGCCTTTCACGACCTCAGGACATCCCAAAGCGCTTTACAGCCAATGAAGTGCTTTTTGAAGTGTAGTCACTGTTGTAATGTGGGAAACGCGACAGCTAATTTGTGCACAGCAAGCTCCCACAAACAGCAATGTGATCATGACCAGATCATCTGTTTAATGATGCTGGTTGAGGGATAAATATTGGCCAGGAAATCGGGGAGAACTCCCCTGCTCTTCTTCAAAATAGTGCACTGGGATCTTTTATATCCACCTGAGAGGGTAGATGGGGCCTCGGTTTAACGCCTCATCTGAATTCAAAAGTTTGTTTTACATCTATGATACATAAGAACATAAGAAATAGGAGCAGGAATAGGCCACTTGGCTCCTCGAGCCTGCTCCGCCATTCAATAAGATCATGGCTGATCTTGGGCTCAAAGCCATTTCCCTGCCCACTCCTCATAACCCTTCACTCCCTTATCTTGCAAAAATCTGTCTCTCTCCACTTTAAATGTATTTAATGACCCAGCCTCCACGGCTCTCTGGGGCAGAGAATTCCACAGATTTACGACCCTCTGAGAGAAGAAGTTCCTCCTCATCTCAGTTCTAAAAGGGCGACCCTTTATTCTGAAACTATGCCCCCGAGTTCTAGATTTCCCCACGAGGGGAAACATCCTCTCTGCATCTACCCTGTCGAGCCCCCTCAGTACCTTATATGTTTCAATAAGATCACCTCTCATTCTTCTAAATTCCAATGAGTATAGGCCCAACCTGCTCAACCTTTCCTTATAAGTCAAACCCCTCATCTCTGGAATTAACCTAGTGAATCGTCTCTGAACTGCCTCCAATGCAAGTATATCCTTCCTTAAATAAGGAGACCAAAACTGTACGCAGTACTCAAGGTGTGGTCTCACCAATACCCTGTACAGTTGTAGCAGGACTTCCCTGCTTTTATACTCCAACCCCCTTGAAATAAAGGCCAACATTCCATTTGCCTTTTTGATTACTTGCTGTACCTGCATGCTAACTTTTTGTGTTTCATGCACAAGGACCCCCAGGTCCCTCTGAACTGTAGCATTTTGTAATCTCTCTACATTTAAATAATAGTTTGCTTTTTTATTTTTCCTGCCAAAGTGGATAACCTCGCACTTTCCCACATTATACTCCATCTGCCAAATGTTTGCCCACTCACCTAACCTGTCTATATCCCTTTGCAGATTCTTTGAGTCCTCTGCACAACTTGCTTTCCCACCCATCTTTGTATCATCTGCAAACTTGGCTACATTACACTCGATCCCTTCCTCCAAGTCATTAATGTAGATTGTAAATAGCTGAGGTCCCAGCACCGATCCCTGTGGCACCCCACTAGTTACTGTTTGCCAACCAGAAAATGACCCATTTATCCCGACTCTCTGCTTTCTGTTAGTTAGCCAATTCTCTATCCATGCTAATATATTACCCCCAACTCTGTGAGCTCTTATCTTATGCAGTAACCTTTTATGTGGCATCTTATCGAATGCCTTCTGGAAATCCTAATACACCACATCCACTGGCTTATCCTTGTCCACCCTGCTTGTTACATCCTCAAAGAACTCCAGCAAATTTGTCAAACATGATTTCCCTTTCCTAAAACCATGCTGACTCTGTTTGACTGCAGTATATTTTTCTAAATGCCCTACTACTGCTTCTTTAATGAAGGACTCCAGCATTTTCCCAATGACAGATGTTAGGCTAACTGGTCTATAGTTTCCTGCTTTCTGTCTCCCTCCTTTCTTAAATAGGGGTGTTACATTAGCGGTTTTCCAATCCGCTGGGACCTCTCCAGAGTCCAGGGAATTTTGGTATATTGCAACCAATGCATCCACTATCTCTGCAGCCACTTCTTTTAAGACCCTGGGATGCAGGCCATCTGGTCCAGGGGACTTGTCGTCTTTTAGTCCCATTATTTTACCAAGTACTATTTCCTTAGTGATAGTGATTGTCTTTAGTTCCCCACTCCTTGTGGCCCCTTGATTATCCATTATTGGGATGTTGTTAGTGTCTTCTACAGTGAAGACAGATGCAAAATATTTGTTCAGAGTCTCTGCCATTTCCCTGTTCCCCATTATTAATTCCCCAGTCTCATCCTCTAAGGGACCAATGTTTACTTTAGCTACCCTCTTCCTTTTTATATACCTGTAGAAGCTCTTACTATCTGTTTTAATGTTTTTTGCCAGTTTACTCTCATAATTCATCTCTCTCTTTATTTTTTTAGTCATCCTTTGCTGGTTTTTAAAAATTTCCCAATCCTCTGGTCTCCCACCAATCTTGGCAACATTGTATGCCTTCATTTTCAATTTGATACCATCCTTTACTTCCTTAGTTAGCCACGGATAGTGCTCCCTTCTCTTAAAATATTTTTTTCTCATTGGAATATATTTTTGTTGAGAGTTATGAAATATCTCCTTAAATGTCTGCCACTGCATTTCAACTTTCTTACCCTTTAATTTGTTTTCCCAGTCCACTTTAGCCAGTTCTGCCCTCATGCCATTGTAATTGCCTTTGTTTAAGATCAGGACACTGGTTTGAGATACAACTTTCTCACCCTCCAATTGAATTTGAAATTCAACCATGCTATGATCACTCTTTCCTAGAGGATCCTTTACTATGAGATCATTTATTAATTCTGCCTCATTACATAGTACCAGATCCAAGATAGCCTGCTCCCTGGTTGGTTCCATTACATACTGTTCTAGGAAACCATCCCGGATGCACTCTGTGAACTCCTCCTCCAGGCTACCATGGCCAATTTGATTTGTCCAATCAATATGGAGATTAAAATCACCCATGATTATTACCGTACCTTTTTTACAGGCCTCCATTATTTGTTGATTTATACTCTGTCCAACAGCATTGCTACTGTTCGGGGGCCTGTAGACTACGCCCACCAGAGACTTTTTCCCCATATTATTTTTTATCTCCATCCAAACCGATTCTACATCTTGATCTTCTGAGCCAATATCACTTCTCACCGCAGCATTGATCCCATCCTTTACCAACAAAGCTACCCCACCTCCCTTTATATCTTCCCGAATTATCATTTACTCTGGAATATTCATTTCCCAGCCCTGGTCGCCTGGCAACCACGTCTCTGTAATGGCAATCAAATCATACCCATTTGTATCTATTTGTGCCACTTTGAAGTACGATCTCTGGAATGTGATCGAAACACACGTGACTTATGTAGATACATTAGTTGATGTCCTGTCATGGTAAGTTGGATAATACACTATTGTATATGATTCTTGGGTTTTTGTAACAATTTTTTATGGGTTGTATTTTTTTTATTTATTTGTTCATGGGATGTGGGCATTGCTGACAAGGCCACCATTTATTGCCCGCCCCTACTTGCCCTTGAGAAGGTGGTGGTGAGACGTCTTCTTGAACCGCTGCAGCCCGTGTGGTGATACTTCTTTGTAGCAGTTTGGTACGGCTGCGTGGCTTGCTAGGCCGTTTCAGAGGGCAGTTAGTTAAGAGTCAACCACATTGCTGTGGGTCTGGAGTCACATATAGGCCAGACCGGGTAAGGACGGTAGATTTCCTTCTCTCAAGGACATTAGTGAACCAGATGGTTTTTTACGACAATCCAGTAGTTTCATGGTCACCATTACTGATACTAGCTTTTTTGTTCCAGATTTATTTAATTAACTGAATTTAAATTCCCCAGCTACCGTGGTGGGATTTGAATTTGCATTTCCAGGATCAGTACTACCAGGCCTCTAAATTACTAGTCTAGTAACATAACCACTATGCTGCAGTACCACTCTCTTACTCTTAGGCAGTCCCTCGGATCTGAGGATGACTTGCTTCCACGCTAAAAATGAGTTCGCAGGTGACTGATGAGTCCAATGCGGGACCTACAGTCTCTGTCACAGGTGGGGCAGACGGTGGTTGAAGGGACGGGTGTGTGGGGTGCTTGGGTTGACGTTGCACTCCTTGCGCTGCTTGCGCTTGGCTTCCGCTTGCTCCCGGCGAAGAGACTCGAGGTGTTTGGCGCCTTCCTGGATGCTTCTCCTCCACTTTGTGCGGTCTTGGGCCAGGGATTCCCAGGTGTCGGTGGGGATGTTACACTTTTTCAAGGAGGTTTTGAGGGTGTCCTTGAAGCGTTTCCTCTGCCCACCTGCCGTGTCGGAGCTCCGAGTAGAGCGCTTGTTTTGGGAGTCTCATATCGGGCATGCGGACAATGTGACCCGTCCAACGGAGCTGATCGAGCATGGTCAAAGCTTCGATGCTGGGGATGTTGGCCTGAGCGAGAACACTGACGTTGGTGCGCCTATCCTGCAAATGGAGGCAGCGTTGGTGGTACCTCTCCAGTGCTTACAGTACCGCTAGCCTGAAAAATGACCAATTTCAGAACGTTCTATGTTTGTATTTGATCTCATGGCCTCAAGTTTATTCATCCAGTACCATAATTCCTAGGCTACTGTATCCAGATTACAATAAGCATTACTTCACTTTTCAGTACTTTGCAGTGATGGTCTTACAATTTTTAAATAAATACATTATAAACTTCTATTTATATATTTATTCTCCACACTAGTCTTTTTAAACATTAATGGCCCAGAACTTGGTGTCGGGGGCTTGCCGCGCGTGCAAGCCCCCGATGTGCAGTCACCCTGCGCGCCGACATCTGAAACCTGGCCCGCAGTGGATTTCCTTTCAGTGGCCCGGTTCTGATGTCGGCGCGCTGTGCTAACCTGACCCAGCGGCGTAGTTAGTGCGATGTGCCGGCTGGGATCAGGTGAGCACTGTTCAGCCAATCAGGGGAGGGGAAACTTCATTCATAAGTTTGAGAGTAAGAACTGTCAAACTCATGAGAAGTACTGCACCCCAAAACACTACTTAAACTTTAAATAACATTTTAAAAAACATCCCAATCATTAAATTAAGTATAAATAAGTTTAAAAAAATAATTTAAACAATAATTTTTTTTGTTGAAAAAAATAAATTTTTAATAAAAAGGGTCTAAAACTAAACTTACCTTATTGTAGATTCTTTAAAATAATAAACCTGTGGAAATTTTTTTTCTAAATTGCACTAAAACACCACTTACCTGTAAAACTAAATACTTACGGTGCTTTTTACAAGCGTAAAGACCGGAGGCCTTTACACATGCGCAAATCCCCCAAAACAGAGGAAATCCAAGACGCACGCGCTGCCCCCTACAGCGCACGCGCTAGCCTCTTCATCTCTTGGGTTGGAGGAGAGGAAATGCCGGTTTTCAGCGCATGCGCTGTGCATGCTGAAAACCGGCATTTCCTCCGGCCAGACGCGTGAGTACCCCTTCCGTACTCACGCATTTGGGGAGGAATTACTGCCCCAATAAATATTGTATGCTGGACCATTTTTGTGATGGGTAATACTGTGAATTTTTAAAAATAAAGCTGACCTTTTTATCTGAGGAAATCTACTAAAGGAAGATGAATGGATGCCTTAATCAAAATAATTCATCCCTTCATTTTTTATTTTAAAATATTTTTTGCATTTCTGCTTTAAATATGCTTAAATCCAACTTCAGCCAGCAGTCTGTTCGATCTCTCAGGGTTGGATATGGTGACTGTTTCAATAGCTTGACAATTTTATCTGTCCCTGTACAATGCATTGCCTTGCTGACGACACCCAGCTCTACCTCGCTACCTCTTCTCTCAGCCCCGCCACAGTCTCTAAATTGTCAGACTGCTTGTCTGACATACAGTTCTGGATGAGTAGACATTTTCTCCAGTTAAATATTGGGAAAACCGAAGCCATTGTTTTCAGTCCCCGCCACAAACTCCGTTCCCTAGCCACTGACTCCATCCCCCTCCCTAACATCTGTCTGAGGCTGAACCACACTGTTCGCAACCTTGGTGTCATATTTGACCCTGAAATGAACTTCTGACCACACATCCGTGGCATAACTAAGACCGCCTATTTCCACCTCCATAACATCGCCCGTCTCTGTCCCTGCCTCAGCTTATCCGCTGCTGAAACCCTCATCCATGCCTTTGTTACCTCTAGACTTGACTATTCCAACGCACTCCTGGCTGGCCTCCCACATTCTACCCTACGTAAACTTGAGGTCATCCAAAACTCGGCTTCCCGTGACCTAACTCGCACCAAGTCCCGTTCACCCATCACTCCTGTGCTCGCTGACCTACATTGGCTCCCGGTTAAGCAGCACCTCGATTTCAAAATTCTCATCCTTGTTTTCAAATCCCTCCATGGCCTCGCCCCTCCCTATCTCTGTAATCTCCTTCAGCCCCACAACCCGCCGAGATATCTGCGCTCCTCTAATTCTGCCCTCTTGAGCATCCTTGATTATAATCACTCAACCATTGGTGGCCGTGCCTTCTGTTGCCTGGGCCCTAAGCTCTGGAATTCCCTGCCTAAACCTCTCCGTCTCTCTACCTCCCTCTCCTCCTTTAAGACGCTCCTTAAAACCTATCTCTTTGACCAAGCTTTTGGTCACCTGCCCTAATTTACCCTTATGTGGATCGGTGTCAAATTTTTTGTCTTATAATACTCCTGTGCAGCGCCTTGGGACGTTTTAATATGTTAAAGGTGCTATGTTAAAGGTGCTATATCAATTCAAGTTGTTGTTGTTGTTAATGGGCTCAGATAGAAGCCAGTTAGCAATGCTCAACTACAGTTCTCTTAATTACCCCCGTTTTTTTTAAATGAACATATTACTATTTTTAACATTTTATTTCTTCCCCAAAATATTCTGCGCTTCTCGGAGAACGGTCCCAATGTTAGCAAGTGGAGGATTTTCACTTTTCTTTTCTATTTCCGCTCAACATTCTCCCTTTCTCTGCTTTTCCTGTTTGGGTTTGGTCTCGCACAGGATCCAGTCTTCCTCTGATAACTTCCTAAATGGCCGTTCTTTATGTGTGAGCCAAGATATTCAAGATGGCAGGCATCACAGGTGAGTCCTCGCCCAATGACCATCCCAGTTTGGATCCCATAGATAACTATTTGAAGTGGGAACAAATGCTGAAAGCCCGAGAGTGGGAAACGCTCGAGAGGAGGAGAGACTCTCGGCTCCACCTGATGTATGAAATTATCAGTGGACAAACTGGAATCAGAATGGGACGTATGTTACAACTTGCACGGAACACCAGATTAACAAGAGGGAATAGCCAGAAACTAACAAGATGACCGGTCAAGAAAGACTCAGCTTTTTCCCACGAACAGTTGTCGACTGGAACCAGTTAGATAACGAAATAGTAACAGCAAGCTCACTGGCCACATTTAAACATAAACTGAAGAATTTGAACGAGTAATTTCATTGTCGCGCTCGCCCAGTGACCTCACCCCTTACAAGGTTGGTGGAGTACAGCTAGACTGCATATGCTGACTCAACCGAGACAAGACAAAGGCTCCCCTTCCCGCGGCACCTTCTTGTGCAAGCGCAGGAGATGCAACACCTGCCATTTTACCTCCTCCCTTCCCACTGTCCAGGGCTCCAAACACGCCTTCCAGGTGAAACGGTGATTTACTTGTACTTCTTGCAATTTAGTATACTGTATTCGCTGCTCACGATGCGGTCTCCTCTACATTGGGGAGACCAAATGCAGATTGGGTGACCGCTTTGTGGAACACTTCCGTTCAGTCCGTAATGGTGACTCCGAGCTTCTGGTCATCTGTCACTTTAATTATCCGCTCCACTCCCACTCTGACCTCTCCATCTTCGGCCTCTTACACTGTTCCAATGAAGCTCAACGTAAGCTCGAGGAACAGCACCTCATCTTTCGATTAGGCACTTTACAGACTTCTGGACTCAACATAGAGTTCAACAATTTCAGATCATAACCTCGGCCCCTATTTTTTTCCACATGGCAGCTGTTGATGATCTGCCATTATCATTTACACCTCTTCTAGACTTATCTTTTGTTTATTTGTCCCACTACCATCTCCTTTTGCTAACATACCTCTTTGTCGTTTAATCTCTCCTGCCTTCCATCCTATCACAGACCTTCCCTTTTGTTCTTTCCTCCCCTCCCCCCTTTCCCTGCCCCTGCACTTGCTTAAAAACCTGTTCCATCTCTAACTTTCTTCAGTTCCGACGAAAGGTCATCGACCTGAAACATTAACTCTGTTTCTCCCTCCACAGATGCTGCTCTGACCTGCTGAGTATTTCCAGCATTTTCTGTTTTTATTTCAGCTCTCCAGCATCCGCGGTCATTTTGCTTTTGTACAAGACAAAGGCTGATTTTTTTTTTCTGTGCTAACTCTGGATGGCTGAACACAGTCCTCGTGCCCATGACAGTGCTCCGGCTGACATTAGCTGGTACACACTGGGGATCTAACCTGGGACTTTCCTGGTCTGTATAGTTTCACTAGATGTAATATCTCCAAGTTTGCAGATGACACAAAGCTGGGTGGGCGTGTGTGCTGTGAGGAGGATGCCGAGAAACTCCAGTATGATTTGGATAGGTTGGGTGATTGGGCAGATGCATGGCAGATGCAATATAACTTGGATAAATGCGAGGTTATCCACTTTGGTGTCAAAAACAGGAAGGCGGATTATTATCTGAATGGCAATAGATTGGGAGAAGGGGAAGTGCAACGAGACCTGGGTGTCCTTGTGCACCAGTCGCTGAAGGTAAGCATGCAGGTGCAGCAGGCAGTTAAGAAGGCAAATGGTATGTTGGACTTCATAGCAAGAGGGTTCCAGTACAGGAACAAGGATGTCTTGCTGCAGTTGTATAGGGCCTTGGTGAGACCACATCTTGAGTATTGTGTGCAGTTTTGGTCGCCTTATCTGAGGAAGGATGTTCTTGCCATGGAGGGAGTGCAGCGAAGATTCACCAGGCTGATACCTGGGATGGCAGGAATGACGTATGAGGAGAGATGGGGTCGATTGGGCTTATACTCGCTGGAGTTTAGAAAAATGAGAGGGGATTGTAATGATCAGTAACATGTCATTCTAGAATGGTACACTAGGTGGAGCTGTATGTATATAAGAGTGGGGCTACCTATGATGCCTTAGGCTACCCACAAGGCAGTAGTCAAGATGGAGGCCTGCACATTAGTCCACATGGCTGAATAAAGTGACTAGCTCAAGCTAGCTGTTCATAATGAAAATGTCTATTTATTTATGAACATAACATGGTACCAGGATTGGTAAAATCTGCTGAATATTGTGAAACGTGACATGGAGAATTTGAAGCCACCAGAGGGTTTGAAACTCACGGGGAATGTCGACTGCAATTGGTGGACTTTCAAACAACAATTCGAACTCTACATTGCTGCCAGCGGATTCGGTACGAAGCCAGATGCAAGGAAAATAGCGTTACTGCTCACGGTTGCAGGCCCGCAGGTGATAGAGGTATTTAATACATTTGTATTTGATCAAGAGGAGAACAGAGAAAAATTGGAAGATGTGCTAAAGAAGTTTGATACATATTGTTCTCCCAAAAAGAACGAAACCTATGAGAGGTACGTGTTCCATTCACGGACACAGCAGCAAAATGAGACTTTTGATGGCTTTATGACCGATCTGAAACTGAAAGCACAGACATGTAATTTCTCTGAACTGAAATTATCCATGATTCGTGACCAGATTGTGTTTGGCATTCATGATAAAAAGGTCAGGGAACGTCTGTTGAGAGAAACTGAACTAACATTGGAAAATGCTGTAAAAATATGCCAAGCCAGAGCTAGCTCAAAAGCACGCGAAGACTTTCAGTGAAATTAATAATAATGCGATTGTAGTAAGTGATAGTGCTGCTGTCGGTGCTGTGCCCTACAAGGGGAAGAAACATGGGCAGAACAGAAATGCAAAGCAATCGGAGGATGGAATTTTTAATTGTAAACGCTATGGTTACAAACACCAACCACAACAATGCCCAGCGTTTGGGAAAATGTGCACAAAATGTTATGGAAAGAATCACTTTGCCAAACAATGCTTTTCAAAAGTAAAAACAAAGAAAGGGCAACAAGTCAATGTGATTGAGGACACTGATTTAAGTGAGACATTTTTTGAATGAATGGTGTCATTTGACAACATAGAAAAGGATACAGAAAATGTGCAGCCCTCAGGAATGGACAATGCTGAACATAAAGTTAATGCAGTAAAAGAGGACAAATGGATGATCCCACTGCAGGTAAATGGAGCATTAGTTACATTGAAACTAGACACTGGGGCAAAAGCAAACTTAATCAGTATGAGTGACATTAAAAATATGAAAGAATAGCCCAAAATACAAAAAAAGTCAGTACTACTGAAGGACTATAATGGACAGAAAATAGATAGCTTAGGTGTATGCAGACTTAAAGTGACAGTCAAAGACAAAGTGCATCATCTCATGTTTTCTGTTGTGGCTGAAGGACTTGATTCACTACTGGGTGACAAAGCTTGTGAGGACTTAGAACTGGTCAAGAGAGCCTACCGTAGAAACTGTGCCATAAGCAGACCAGATGACTCGCTGGATTCTGTAGTGAGTAATTTCCAGGATGTGTTCAAAGGATTTGGAGTTCTACCATTCACTTACAAGATCCAGCTAAAGGAGAATGCTCAGCCAGTGGTACATGCTCCACGGAGAGTTCCAGCACCCCTACGTGACCGGCTCAAGAAAGAACTGGACAGAATGACCACACTAGGAGTCATCAAGAAAGTCGAAGAGCCAACAGACTGGGTTAAATCCATGGTATGTGTAAAGAAAAAGAACAATGATCTAAGAATATGCATGGATCCAAAGGACTTAAATGCAAACATAAAACGTGAACACTACCAGATTCCCAAGCGAGAAGAAATCACCAGTGAAATGTCAGGTGCCAGATACTTCACAAAGCTCGATGCCTCACAAGGATTTTGGCAACTAAAACTGGATGAAGAGAGCACCAAATACTGTACCTTCAACACACCACTTGGCAGGTATTGTTTCCTCAGAATGCCTTTCGGGATAATATCTGCATCTGAAATCTTTCATAGAGCAATGGAACACATAATTGAAGGTCTGGAAGGAGTTTGGGTCTATGTTGATGACATCATCATCTGGGGCTCCACACTGAAAGAACACAATGAGAGACTGACTAAAGTGCTACAGAGCATACGCCGGATTGGACTGAAGCTCAACAAAGCCAAGTGTCAGTTTGGCATCCAGGAAGTCACTTTCCTAGGAGATTATCTGGTAAAGGAATAGAGCCAGATATGGAAAAAGTAAACACCATATTCAACATGCCCCGACCCACTGACAAAAAAGGAGTGCTACGCATCATGGGGATGATAAACTTCATTGGAAAGTTCATTCCTAACTTGTCAGCCAAGACAGCCTGTCTGCGAGACCTGCTATATAAAACAAATGAGTTCGCATGGACAGAAAGACATGAACAAGAGTGGATGAACCTCAAAACAGTGCTGACAACCACACCTGTACTCATCTTCTTTGACCCAACAAAGAGAATCAAAGTGTCAACGGATGCATCAAAAGATGGCCTAGGCGCGGTCTTGCTACAAGCAGAGGGTGAAGATTGGAAGCCTGTTGCCTATGCCTCCAGGTCTATGACTGATTCTGAGTGTCGATACGCCCAGATTGAAAAGGAATGTCTAGGCTTGGTAGTTGGACTAGAAAAGTTTCATGGCTACATATATGGACTTCCCACCTTCACAGTTGAGACAGACCACAGCCCACTGGTTGCCATCATAAAAAAGAACCTGAATGGGATGTCTCCAAGGATTCAACGACTCATGATGAAGCTGCAAAGATATGACTTTGAACTGATCTACACACCAGGCAAACACATAGGCCTAGAAATTCAGTGCCCTTAGCGCCGATTTTGCGGCGCTAGAGGGCCTAGCGCTGCAATTGGCGCCGGCGCCGAAATTGCCTGGGGCCCTTCCGCCGCGGTAGACCGGTAGCGCTGCGCCGGCACCGATGACGTCATCGGTGTGCGCAGCGTCCCGGTTGCCATGCCGACGGGCCCCAGCGCCGAAATTCAGTTGCGGCCGCCTCGCCCGTGGCAGCCGCAACTAAGACTCTGGCAACAGAGTCTTACATGACTTTGCGCCGGCGCATTAAAGGCCCCGCGGCGGCCGGCCGCTTTCCCGCCGGCCGCCTGGCCGCAGCTCCCTCCCCGGACTTCCCCCCCCCCCCCGGAACAGAAGCAAGCCCGGCACTTGTCCGAGGTGCCGGGCTCATTTTTAAAAAGATTTTCGCGGGCCGCGGCCGGGTGCAGGCAGCTCCTCCTTAAGGGAAGGAGGAGGCCTGCACTTCCCGAACCTGCCGCACCGCAGCGGGCGCCGCAGCGCCGGAATAGCGCCGACATTCAGTGCGTTGCGCCAGTTTTCAGGCGCAAACAGCTCTCAGCAGCGCCGGCAGCCGTTTGGGCGCAGAACTATTGAATTTTGGGCCCGACCAGCGCGACTTAGCTCCGGCACTAACTTCCGGCGCTAAAGCCCTGGCTGCGCCAAAACTCAATTTCTAGGCCATAGTGTTAGCAGATACACTATCCCGAGCACCCACAATGAGTCATGTGAGCTCTACTGAGGAAGACGTGGATGTTCATGTGAGTATGGTCACTGCTGCGCTGCCCGTGTCAGACACAAAATCAAAGCAAATAGAAGAAACAGTAAAAGATACAGGCCTAGAAATTCATTGACGCCAGTTTTGGGGCGCTAAATTGGGGCGTCCGCTAAAGTTAGCGGCCGCCTCCAAATCTAGGCCACTTCTCCGATATTCATTAGCTTCGCCCTACTAGTTGGGGCGAGCGCTAAAACTGCTGTTGGATGCCTCTCTTTGGGCGCTAAGCCGGAGGTGGTGATCGATAGCGCCGAGGCCGGGCGCAGCGCAGGTGCGGCCATCTCGTGACTGACAGCAGACACCCTGGCGCCGGCCAGCTCTTAAGGGGGAAGGGTCGACTGTGTCTGCTGCCACGTCCTGGATAGTGGAGCCCTCCAGCTAGGCCTGAACACTGCTGCTGGACCCAAATAGCGCCTGAAGACATGGAGAAGGCCCGTGAACGTGCGCAGCGCTTCTCAGAGCGTGATCTGAGTGTGCTGATTGCTGCTGCGGAGAAGAGGCGCCATGTTTTGTACCCGGACAATGGCAAGAAGGCGACGGTCTGCGTCTACAGGAGAGCCTGGAGGCATGTCGCCAGCAAGCTGTCAGCCAACAGCGACGTCCCCAGGACCGGTGCCCAATGCCACAAAAAGATAAATGACCTCACACGCATTGTCAGGGTGAGTACCCTTTCCAATGACCTCCTCATCCTTGCATGTGCACCTCACATTATGGGCAAAGGGACCTGAAAGCTCTAATGGCCAGCCTTCATCCAGCAGCTATGGCACAGGCATGAGCATCAATTGCACATTCTGCACTGAACACACTGGCCAAGCTATTCCACCATGGGAGGCAGTGCACACAAGATCACGGCGACACACTGTACTTAGAGGCCGTCCTTTCTCTTGCAGGCCAAGCTGATGAATAATCGCAGGAGCCGGACTGCGACCGGGGGAGGACGACCACATATCCAGCCACTCACCGACCTGCAACATCGCGTGGAGCGCCTCATGGGTCGCCGGGTGATTGGGCCCGTTGCATGTGGAGATGCCGACCCTGTTCTGGGAAGCAATGGTAAGGACATCACCTTTTGCACCTCTCTCGTCCCACTTGCGCATCAGATCTACATCCTTTGCCACTGTCCGACCAATGCGCTGAATGCCACCACTCATGCATCCCGCACTGACGCCCTCTCCTCACTCTAAAGCTACTCTTGTGCCTTCCTGCTTTCAGATGGTCAAGAGGAGGTCCCTCAACTTGCCAGTGACAGACCCTCCGAGGAGGAGCAGGAGGAGGGGCAAGAGGAAGGCGGCCCATCAGGGGAACCCTCAGCCGCAGCCACCCAGGCCAATGTAGGGGACACGTCTTCCCTGGAGGGCAGCGTGGCGGAAGTGTTGAAGGGGAGGGCAGCTCCTGGGACCTGCGTGCTGCAGAAAGGCGGGAGGGGGGTGGAAGCTCGGCGGCCTTCTCCCCAGAGGGGGGATGCGTCGGAGGGGAGTCCAATTGCTGGGCCCAGCGGCCTCCAGCAACGCAGGAAGGGTCGGCCAGCTCGGCGGCCTTCTCCCCAGAGGGAGAGTCCGGCCTCCAGCCAAGAGATGCTCTTCGCCGAGGAGATGGAAGGCCTCGAAGACTTGTCCGCGGACTCGGAGCGCCGGCACACGGAGCTCATGGCGGTAGTGTCACGGTTGCCTGAGTCCATCGATTCCCTCTCTCGGAGTGTGGCCGAGTTCGGGCCCTTAGAGGCCACCAGTCGGGCGGAATACCGGGCAGATCTTGCAGCGACTGGCCAGGTGATTAGTGGTGCCGTCCAGTCACTGGCTGCTCTGCTGCGGGCAGTGAACAGGTCAACACGGGCACTCACTGCTGCCACACTCGCTGTGTCAGCCAGGCATCGCCATGGCACCCGGCGCGCTGCAGCAGCACATCAGTCTGTCCCTCGGCAGATTGGTGCGCATGCTGCAGTGCTGGCCCGGGCGAGTGCCAGTGTCTCAGGCGACCAGCGAGCGCCTGCCATCCGCCAGCTTGCCGCCATTCCTCCAGCCGCCACTGCCACTCCCCCAGTGGAGCTGCCAGGAGCTGCTGCAGCGACTGATGCTGGCCAGCCACAGCTGCAGCAATCAACAGCCGGCCGCTCGACGCCCAGACCTCGACTAGGCCGACCCCCAAGGGCATCTGCCGTCACGACATGTGCCCCTCAGGAGCCTGCCCCCAGCCTTGCAGCAGCCAATGGCCTTACTTTGAGGCGGAGCAGCAGGGCGGGCAGGGGCCACCCAAAGATGGCCAAGGCATCGCCCTAGCGGGCCAAATATTCGAATGTGTGGCCATTTGTGTTTGTTTCTTGAGGCCGAGAATTGGATGTTATTTTTTTGAAGGCCGATGATGTGATGTTTGTTTTGGATGAAGGCCGGCAATGACGGCCATTTTAGTTGCCCTATTTTGTTAATCCTCCCCAGGTTGTGGGAGCGAGTAATGTGTTTGAGTGTTTTTTGGGGGTTTCCTCTGTTTTTGGTTTTCATGTGGGAAGGGCCCAGAGTTTGTACAATAAAGCATCTTATTTATTCACATTGTCCATGTTTGATCTTTGAAGTGTTTGTTGCCTTAACCGGCTGAGGGCTTGCGGAGCGGCTGCAACCATGTTCTATCATTGGCACAAGCCATTCCCTGACAGGGGGCCTAGAAGTGACGTTCAATAAGCCGACGACAGGCGGCCCTTGGACCTTGTGCGTCCCTCCTGGGCTGGTACTCCTCGTCCTCGTCGTCCTCATGCTCCTCCTGCTCCTCCTCCTGAGGTGGTGGTCCAACGTGAGGTGGCAGTGCCTGAGTCCTGCGGATAGCCAGGTTGTGCAGCATGCAGCAAACGACGACGAATTGGGAGACTCGATCCTGCGAATACTGGAGGGCTCCCCCGGAGCGATCGAGACAGCGGAACCATTGCTTTAGCACGCCGATTGTTTGTTCTATGAGGTTCCTCGTCGCTTGATGGCTCTCGTTGTATGCCTCTTCAGCAGGGGTCATGGGCGCGCGGAGTGGGGTCATGAGCCAGGTACACAAAGGATAGCCTTTGTCCCCGATAAGCCATCCTCTTGGGGGAGGCTGTGCCTGGAACATGTCAGCCACAGTTGTCTGTCGCAGGATAAAGGCATCGTGGCTGCTGCCTGGAAAGCGGGCATTGACAGCTAGGATGCACTGCCTGTGGTCACACACCAGCTGTACATTGAGGGAATGGTAGCCCTTCCGGTTGCGGTAATCCTCGGCATGCTCAAGAGGTGCCCGCAAAGCCACATGCGTGCAGTCAATGGCGCCCTGCACCATGGGGAAGCCCGCTATTCTTGCAAACCCCACTGCACGCTGCTGCTGCTTGTCCAGGGTCATGGGGAAGGAGATGAATTGATGTCTCCTTCTGAAAAGGGCTTCGGTCACCTGGCGGATGCAGCAATGCACGGCGAACTGGGAGATGTTAGCGATGTCCCCAGTAGCGGATTGGAAGGAGCCGGAGGCATAGAAGTTGAGAGCCACCGTCACCTTCACTGCCACCGACAGAGACGTCCTGCGCATCAGCTGTGGCTGCAGATCTCTCTGAAGCAGCCGGCAGATGTCTGCAACCACCTCCCTTCGGAATCGCAGCCTCCTAACACACATCGCGGCAGACATAGTCAGATAGGAGGTCTGCTGGCGGTATACCCTGCGTGGGTAAGGCCTCAGTTGGCGACGCCTATTGCCCCCTCTGCATCTAGCCAGGGCTGCCACTCTCTCACTGTGTCTGTAAGCCCTTCTGGCATAAGGCTGAAATTCAGCGTTGCCACCCAATGCAGCCCCCATTATATGCTGGCAAACACTGAGCTCTGAATGAAGGCTAAGATAATTGTTAAGCTCTGGCCTGAGGCAAAAATACCTGTCCAAGTGTTGGTCCAAACCAGTAAACTCTCCTCCTTGGTCTCTGTCCAAAAAACCGTTGCACAAGAGTGAATGCTGCAAAATGGCTGACCTTTATACTGCTGGGTAAGTGCCTTTTAATTAGCGCTCCCCCCGGCCCGGCTGGCCTGTGTACCATTCCACTTCACAGTCGCTCGGGACGCCCGGCGCACAATGGGCCGGCGCGAGGGAAGTTCCGGTTTGGGGCGCACAAAGGGTGTTGCACTATTATATGACGTCATGATCTGCGCACGCAGCAGGGCGCGCGCTAAGACTTTGCGCCGGCGCTAAATGTGTCCTGAAGTTGGGGAGAGGCGCAGATCGCGCTGCGCCCGGGCGATAAGCGCCTAGCGCTCGAGATCTACTCCCCCTAAGGCGCTAACGGCTGGCGCGCCCAACTGAATTGCTAGGCCACAGTGTTACAAACAGTAATAGAGAACATTCATCATGGTTGGCCAAAAGGTTCCTGTCCAAAGTACTATCACATAAGGTCAGAGTTGAGTGTCGCAAGTGGACTATTACTAAAACAGAACAGAATAGTCATTCCACAGGCTCTACGTCGAGACATGCTCGAAAGGATTCATGAGGGACACCTCGGAATTGAAAAATGCAAAAGGAGAGCAAGAGACACTGTTTATTGGCCTGGCATAAATAAGGACATTGAGAACATGATAGGCGAATGTGAGACATGTCAGAAACACCAAAACAAACAAGCAAAGGAACCAATGATAGTAGCTGACTTACCAACAGCACCATGGCAAAAGGTTGGTATGGACCTTTTTCATTTGAATGGTAAAGAATATCCATTAGTGATTGACTACTATTCTAACTATCCTGAGATGGCGCTGCTCTCAAGCACCACAGCAAGCAGTGTCATAATGCATGTGAAATCCATCTTCGCCAGACATGGAATTCCTAGGATTGCCATTAGCGACAATGGTCCGTGCTTCAACTGTAAGGAGTGGCAACAGTTTGCAGCACAGTATGACTTTCAGCACATCACATCCAGTCCTTTGTATGCTCATTCGAATGGTAAGGCAGAAAAAGGTGTTCAAGTCCTCAAACAGCTACTGAAGAAAACGACAGAAAGCAAGTCTGATCCTTATCTCGCCCTGCTGAGCTACCGAGCCTTACCTTTAGACTCTGGTTCTTCACCTGCTGAACTCCTAATGGGTCGCAAGTTGCGCACCACACTACCCTGCTGTACAAAAGAAAAGCAGAGTAAGGAACTGAGACAGAGACTTCAACTGTTAAAGCTGAAACAGAAATCACACTATGACAAGTCCTCCAAAACTCTGAAACCATTGACAAGGGATGATGTTGTCAGGATTGAGGATCCAGATGCATGGAACAGGAAAGCTACAGTTCTTGAGAAAGTAGGACCAAGGTCATACACTGTTAGAACTGAGGAAGGACAGATTCTCAGGAGGAACCGCCATTCCCTCCTGAAGACACAAGAAACTATCCAAGAGCAAATCGATGACAATGCCGCAACTGAATCTTGTCACTCACCACCAGAACAACCTAACACAAACACACATACAGGCTCTCATGAAAACACATCAGACTTACCTGTGCTGAGAAGATCCACACGTGAAGTAAAAAAGCCTGATAGACTTAATCTTTGAGTACAAAGAAAACTATATTGAAAATGTATTGACTGTTGTGAAGATGTTTATATCGTTATGATTGATTGATATTGATTTTGTTTAACCTCTAAGGAAGGGGGATGTAATGATCAGTAACATGTCATTCTAGAATGGTACACTAGGTGGAGCTGTATGTATATAAGAGTGGGGCTACCCACGATGCACTAGTCAAGATGAAGGCCTGCACACTAGTCCACATGGCTGAATAAAGTGACTAGCTCAAGCTAACTGTTCATAATGAAAATGTCTATTTATTTATGAACATAACAGGGATCTCATTGAAACTTATAAAATTCTAACAGGACTAGACAGACTAGATGCAGGAAGGATGTTCCTGATGGTCGGGGAGTCCAGAACCAGGGGTCACAGTCTAAGGATAAGGGGTAAGCCATTTAGGACAGAGATGAGGAGGAATTTCTTCACCCAGAGAGTGGTGAACCTGTGGAATTCTCTACCACAGAAGGAGTTGGATATATTTCTTAAGGCTAAAGGGATCAAGGGATATGGGGAGAAAGCAGGGACAGGGTATTGAATTTGGATGATCAGCCATGATCTTGTTGAGTGGCGGAGCAGGCTCGAGGGGCCGAATGGCCTACTCCTGCTCCTATCTTCTATGTATGTACTACTAGCGGCTTCAATCAGCTGAGCCAGCAGTGCAGCTATTGGAACATTTCAGGGGAAAAATTCAGTATCGCCCCTTTTGGGGCGCCATTATCGGCCGTGCGCAAAGTTTAGCGCCTGACGCTAATGATTGCCTCCAACGGCAAACTTGGCTTTTATCACCCCTGGAGGTGATTGGAGCGCTAAATCAGGCGCTTCACACCTGTCTTAAGGCGCAAATGCCGAGGAGCGAGGCGCTACCTCAGAGCGCTGGTGAAGCAAGGAAGGGCAAATCAAAATGAACCTGCAAAGTGCTGCTCAGTACCCAAAACTCCTTCATACAGCGTTGAACCTCTCCAGAAGTCTCTCTCAGAATGCGTGGTGCAAAAATATCACCAACAAAAAAAGGCAGGAAGCAGTCGCCTTTAAATAGCGCTCCCCCAGTCCCTTTCTGACTGCAAAACGCTCCCCTCAACCTGTCGTTGCTAGCGGCAGGCGGTCAGGCAGGGGGCACCACTCAATATCCAGTCCGGGGCGCTAGCGGGGCGTTGTGCACTCGACTGACGTCACAATCTGCCGGCGCAGGAGATCATGGTGGTAGTGTTTAGCGCCAGCGCAAAATGTCTAATTAATTTCGCGAGCGGCGCAAACATCGCCGTGCCCGGGTGCTAGTTGCTTTGCGCCCCATTAGCGTCCTCTTAAGGTGCTAATGGGAGGCGCAAACAACTGAATTTTTCCCCCTTCCACTCTTGCCCCATACGTCAAAACCAAGAATTTCCAGTCCATGCTTCCGGCTGTATTCGCTGGCTGTAATGTATAGATGAACATTACTTAAAAATGAAGAAGCGCCTTTTATGATCTCAGGACATCCCAAAGCACATTACAGTCACTGAAGTACATCTGACGTGTAGTTACTATTGTAGTGAAACACAGCAGCCAATTTGTGCACAGCAAGGTCCCACAAACAGCAATGAGATAAGTGACCAGAGCCTTTGATTTAGGTTTTGGTCGAGGGTTGAATTTTGGGCCAGGGCACCAGGAGAATTCCCCTGCTCTCCTCCGAATAATTCCATGAGAACTTTTATGTCCACCTGAGAGGGCAGGCGAGGCCTCGGTTTAAGGTCTTACCTGAAAGGCGGCACCTCCAACAGTGCGGCACTCCCTCAGTGCTGCACTGTTGGAGTGTCAGCCTAGATTATGTGCTCAAGTCCCTGGAGTGGGGCTTTGAACCCACAACCCTTTGACTCAGAGGTGAGAGTGCTACCCAGTGAGCCAAGGCTGACACCGTTCTGCATCAATGTGATATTTTTCCATTTCCTACGCCAGCAATCATTGTTGCCTTTCTTGGTGGCACTTTAGTTTGGTGCCCATTAGTGACAAATTGGACTCATGCTTTGCTGCTTGTTTTGACTTTGCCTAAGCTCATTTCAGAATTTCCTGCTGGGCTTAAACTTAACCTTATTTTTTTTAGCCAGCCAGGTATCTGACTCACTAGGAAGCCTATTACCATGCTGAAGAGCCTCCAAACTAAACTACTTGGAAACCCATATAGAGTTCCTGTTTAGCTATCGGTTCATAACCCATTTACCTAAATCTGGAGAGCTTAGTTACAAGTTGGCAGTGGCCAAGGCTTAGGGATCCTCAACAGTGCACAGGGAGTTCAACCGGTTAAAATTGCACAGCTTCGTAGCATAAAACATGAGTAAACTCTCCACTGCTCATCCAGCTAAGACCGGCCCACTGTAAGGGCATTGGCTTGTGTCATTATCTGGAGCCAAGTGAGGAGAACAGCACTCAATGTTTTGAAGGGGCGACTGGATAGTCACTTGAGAGAAATAAACTTGCAGGGCTACAGGGATAGCGCGGGGGAATGGGACTGACTGGATTGCTCTACAGACCGCCGGCATGGACTCGATGGGCCGAATGGCCTCTTTCTGTGCCGTTATGACGCTATGGGCAGGATTTTCATTGAGCCGTGGAGGTGGGATTGGAGGCATGTGGGGGGTTAAAATCTTGAAATCGGGGGGCATGAACCCATCCCATCCCCACCCCGCCTCCGTGCCAGTTTCAAAGGAGGCGGGTACCCGACCCGCGCTGGGACCCATCTCCCCGAGGCGGGAAGGGGATTAGTGCCAATTAACTGCCTGTTAACAGGTAGTTAACAGGCAGTTTTTAGCCTAATCCCTATTTTTATTGGTGAAGTGTGGGATTCCCAATGGCTCCAAACCACGCCAAGTTAGCAAGGCAGGCCGTCTTGATGAAGGGCTTGGAGGGGTTGAGATGTCCGGTGTTCAGGTGAGTGATGGGTGCATGAGTGCAGAGGTAAGTGTGTTTGGTGTGTGTAAAGTGTTTAAAGAGGTTTTACTTACATGTACTTACCTTTACAGCCTTCCTTCCTTCAGGTCTCGGGAGTCCCTCATCTCACCGGCACAGAAAGCAGAATGGCCGCGAGCTGTCAAAATCTGCAACATTCAGCTTTCTGTTCTGGAGAGATCTCTAAATCATCCTGAGAGGAAGGAATTAACTTAGAGTACAGATTGTTAGTGTTTGACAGCTTCAAACAGCTGTCAAACGCTGATATTTCACCTGTCAAAATCTCTTGATAGATGAAATGTCAATCTGTGACGTCACCTGTTGCCGGGTGGCCCTTAATTGGCCTGCTGAGCCCGTTGAGCGGGCTCAACAAGGTCAATCAAGTGAAAATCGCATGGGTTGGCTACAACTCGATGTAGGCGGGACTACAACCCCGAAAGTTGTAGTCCCGCCTCCTACACGCCTCCTCAATGAAAATCCAGCCCTATGACTCTCTAACTCCTAGTGATGGTCTACTCTTCCAGGATCTGCTAACAAGCTGGTGTTGCTGATCAATCGTTTGGAGTGCTGTTCAGATATTGATTATTCAAATTCAGGAAGTCCCGGTAACTCTTCAGAGATTCTTAAGATGTTTGAATTTTTCCATAGGTCGGAAATTCTCAGTAGAATAGTTTAAAGATATACAGCGCCTTTCACCACCACCGGACGTCCCAAAGCACTTTTCAGCCAATGAAGTACTTTTTTGAAGTGCAGTCACTGTTGTAATGTAGGAAATGCGGCAGCCAATTTGCGCACAGCAAGCTCCCACAAACGGCAATGTGATAATGACCAGAGAATCAGACTGGAACCCACAACCTTCTGATTCAGAGGCGAGATTGCTACCACTGAGCAGCAGCTGACACCATTCTATGAAAGAAAATGAGATGAAGATTTTCATTATTTTAATTTGAGAAGGTAATAACAAAACTTTCTACCGTAAATTTGTAATATGTTGCTGCTAGATATTTACCTGTTTATCTTTTGTTAAAATAAAGTTGTTTAATAATCTAAACTTAAAACAAGGTCTGAAGTTTTGATGCTGTATTGCTGTCATTGGCTGTAAAGCGCTTTGAGTCATCCAGTGGTCGTGAAAGGCACTATATAAATGCAAGTCTTTCCTTTCTTTCTTTCTTTTCTTTCTTTTCTTTCTTATGAAAGACATGAAAGAGATTCTACAAAGTTACCATAGCATAATTCCAGTCACTGAAGATAATGAACAGAAAGGTTATTATCTTTTGACACGATGCTGAAAACTTGCCCAGATATCAAAATTAGTGAAGACACTCTCAAAGGTGTGGGGAATTCAGACTGCTGGCTATATCCTTGCTTGGACCAATGGCCCATCATTTTTATGACCTATAGTTTATAGAGTTTCTTTGTAGACTGAGGGTCTTCTCCCACCTTGTTTGAAGTTTAGGCACATATTAATGTTGCAATCTGAGATCTTGGCCCTACACCAGCTGTATAAAATATCAACCCGAAGTAGTTGGTTGGAGCCTCTGTTCATCTTAAAATGCCTGAAAAAAATCTTGTGATTGACATGCCTGAAATGCATTGGAAGATGTTTGAATTTACTTCCTTTTGAAATTTCAATCAAACACCCTTTGAGATAGATCAAACAGCTTCACATGTCAGTCAAGGGATTGTTTCAAGGATTTTACATAAATAGTGATTTACTAAGTATTTAGAATCATAGAATCATAAAATGATACTGCACAGGAGGAGGCCCATCATGCCCGTGCCAGCTATTTGAAAAAGCTCTCGAATTAGTCCCACTCCCCCGCTCTTTCCCCAAAGACCTGCCTTTTTATCCCCTTTGAATATTTATCCAATTCCCTTTTGAAAGTTACTATTGAATCTGCTTCCCCCACCCTTTCAGGCAGTGCATTCCAGATCACAACAACTCGCTGTGTCAAAATATTTCTCCACCTCTCGCCTCTGGCTCTTTAGCCAATCACCTTAAATCTGTGTCCTCTGGTTACCAACCCTTCAGCCACTGGAAACAGAAGTCTGTAGGAACTGGGGTTCCTAGCCGAAGAATTGAGATCGACTCAGAAAATCAAAAACAATCAAATTTAATGAACAAACGAAGCTGTACAGGAAACTGTAGGATACAATGCAAATAGGTCTGGTCTGCTTGAAAGCCTCTCTGGAAACTGTTAGAAGGTTCCGAGCTCAACTGCTAGCAGGTTCCGAGCTCAACTGCTAGCAGGTTCCGAGCTCTACTGCTAGCAGGTTCCGAGCTCTACTGCTAGAAGGTTCCGAGCTCAACTGCTAGCAGGTTCCGAGCTCAACTGCTAGCAGGTTCCGAGCTCTACTGCTAGAAGGTTCCGAGCTCTGACGTCATGACGTTCTTCCCACCGTTGAGAGATCACGTGACGGACGGCATGACGTCATCACGCGGAGTACAGGAAAGAAGCCCTAGTACAGTTAACAGATACATTAAAGGTGCAGCCCCCAGCTGTACTACATTGCTGTAAAAGGAATGATATACAATTGTCCATAATCCTCTGGTGGTTCCACCACAAGTCCTTATTTACTCTATCAACACCCTTCATGATTGTGAGAAAAGTTACCGGAGGTGACTGAAGGATTTTAGGAGGCTTTAGACAGTTGGAAGAGAGGTAGCAAAAGGAGGGGTTGAAGAAGAGAATCCCAGTATACAGGGTCATGGTGTGAAGGCTCTGCTACTGAAGAGGGGGAGGAAACATACAATAAACCAGAGTAAGGAAGTGGAGGGATCTTGCTTAGATGTAGGATTAGAGCCAATTGCAGAGATAAAGAAGAGCAAGAAAGAAAGAACTCGCATTTATATAGCACCTTTCATGGCCTCCGGACACCCCAAAGCATTTTGCAACCAATGAAGATAATCTGTTTTAGTGATGTTGGTTGAGGGATAAATATTGGCCATAAAAAATATTGAAACATACAAAATTCTTACAGGGCTTGACAGGGTAGATGCAGGGAGGATGTTTTCCCCTGGCTGGGGAGTCTAGAACCAGGGGTCACGGTCTCAGAATAAGGGGTCGGCCATTTAGGACTGAGATGAGGAGAAATGTCTTCACTCAGAGGGTGGTGAATCTTTGGAATTCTCTACCCCAGAGGGCTGTGGAGGCTCAGTCGTTGAGTATATTCAAGACAGAGATCGATAGATTTTTGAATATTAAGGGAATCGAGGGATATGGGGATAGTTCAGGAAAGTGGAGATGAGGTAGAAGATCAGCCATGATCTTATTGAATGGCGGAGCAGGCTCGAAGGGGCAAATGGCCGACTCCTGCTCCTGTTTCTTATGTTCTTAAGACACTGGAGAGAACTCCCCTGCTCTTTTCCAAAATAGTGTCATGGGATCTTTCACATCCACCAAAGAGAGCAGACGGGGCCTCGGTTTAATGTCTCATCTGAAAGACAGCATCTCCGACAGTGCGGCACTCCTTCAGTTCTGCACTGGAGTGTCAGCCTAGATTTTGTTCTCCAGTCTCTGGCGTGGGGCTTGTATCTACAATCTTCTGACTTGGAGGTGAGAGTGATATCAAGTGAGCGAAGGCTGACACCGTGGAGAGATTTGAAAACTAGGTTGAGGTTTTGGGAAGCCAATGGAGGTTGCTGAGAAAGGATGATGGGAGTATTCCACATATCGCACAACTAGGAGTCAGACTAGACTATTGAGAAAGGACACGTGCCAGACTGCCTGAAAAGGATTCTTCCCATTTCTCCACCTTTTTCCACCAAGGAATATCTTTGTTTCTTTGGTGCCAATCACAGATTTTGGTTTGCAAGCGCAGGAGATGCAACACCTGCCCTTTTACATCCTCCCTTCCCACTGTCCAGGGCCCCAAACACCCCTTCCAGGTGAAACAGCGATTTACTTGTACTTCTTGCAATCTAGTATACTGTATTCGCTGCTCACGGTGCGGTCTCCTCTACATTGGGGAGACCAAACGCAGATTGGGCGACCGCTTTGCGGAACACCTGCATTCAGTCCGTAAGGATGACCCCGAGCTTCCGGTCGCCTGTCACTTTAATTCTCCGCTCTCCTCCCACTCCGATCTCTCCATCCTCGGCCTCTTACATTGTTCCAATGAAGCTCGAGGAACAGCCCCTCATCTTTCGATTAGGCACTTTACAGCCTTCTGGGTTCAACATCGAGTTCAACAATTTCAGACTATAACCTCTGGCCCTATTTTTTCACATGGAGTTGTTGATGATTCTGCCATCGCCATTAGCAACATTTAATCTCTCCTGCCTTCCACCCTATCACAGACCGTCCCGTCTGTTCTTTCTTCCCTTTCCCCGCCTCTGCACCTGCTTAAAACCTGTCACACCTCTAACTTTTTCCAGCTCTGACGAAGGGTCCCAGACCTGAAACTTTAACTCTGTTTCTCTCTCTGCGGATGCTGCCTGGCCTGCTGAGTGTTTCCAGCGTTTCCTGTTGTTATTTCAGATTTTGGTTAATTTGCGCCGACAGAAGTCACAGTTAAATCTACACACAGTGGACTTTCCGCTAGAATTCGCCCAGAATTGGCCAAACCAGCGCAAAAGATCGACGAATTTCAAGCGCAACTTACGATCAGCGCAGATCGAGCTTCTGCAATCTTCCACGCTGTTAAGTCTGTGTGTTATATTGAGAATTAATACACAGACCACAAGAGTAAAAATTAACAGGTCTTTACTAGTCGAAGGTCAGGGCGGAACTGCCCAATAAATCATTACACAGCACTTATATGCCTGTGTGGTCACCACCGGTATTACAGTATACAGCAGCCAAGATAAAGTAGTGCAACTCTTAAAATAGTTCTCTTAAAGGTGGAACGTTACATACACTACAATCCTCCCTTTTTAGGTTAACAGTATATATTCCCATTAAACATAACATCATAACATATATACACAACTTCATATAAAAACAGTTCACAGATTCAGTCTCTCTGGAGGCTTCCTGACTCGGTCCGGATAACGCCTCGGTGGTGTAGTAGTTTTCGGTGGTGTGGTAGGTTCTTTTGGCAAGGTCGATTCGACTTGAATGCCAGTGTCAGGTTCATCTGATTCCAGCATTACCGGATCGGAGGTAGATACTATGGGTATCTCTGCTTCATCATTAGGCGTATAGAGTTGTGGAGTAGGTTGGCCCTTTTCAGATGACTCTATGATCTGGTCAACATGGCGCCTTATTATGCTTTCACCAATGTCCACGGTATACATCAGCGGTCCTAGTCGTTTGCAAATAGTTCCAGGCTGCCATTTCTCGGTACGGTAGTCCCGGGCCAAAACTTGTTGACCTATCTGGAAGGTTCTAGTTGGCCTTTCATTCATGCCTTGAAATTGCCGGTTCTCTACGTCCCTTCTGATGTTTGGCTTGATCAAATCCAGCCGGCATCTTAGTCTTCTATTGAAAAACATCATGGCGGGAGTTTGGTTTGTGACCGCATGTGTTGCATTCCTGTACGCCAACAAGAAGTTATCTACCTTATGTTGTAGATTTATGTCTTCATTACCCATGGCCTTTATGGCCTTCTTGAAGGTCTGGACAAACCTTTCAGCTAATCCATTGGTGGCGGGATGGTATGGGGCGGACGTGTAGTGCTTAACCCCATTGTTTTTTAAGAACTTCCTGAATTCTTCGGACACAAATTGTGGTCCATTATCAGAACAGATCTGTTCCGGCAGCCCATTCCTGGCAAATATGGTCCTTAATACTGTGATGGTTTTTTCCGTGGTGGTGGAGGACATCTTTATTACCTCCGGCCACTTGGAGTGTGCATCCACCGCGATTAAGAACATTGAGTCCATAAATGGACCAGCAAAGTCGATATGTACCCTTTGCCATGGAGATGAGGGCCACTCCCATGGATGCAGAGGAGCTTGTGGTGGGGCGTTTTGGACCTTCTGGCATCCTAGACAGCTCTTGGTCATTTCTTCGATGTCTCCATCGATACCTGGCCACCACACAAACGCTCTGGCTAGGTTCTTCATTTTCACTTCACCCAGATGCCCCTCGTGAAGCTCCTTTAGCACTTTATGCTGGAGTTTGGGTGGCATCACCACTCTGGATCCACACATCAAAGTTCCTCGGCACACTGACAGCTGTTCTCTTCTTTGCGAAAATGCTGGCAACATTGGTTCGCCATGTGCTGGCCATCCTTTCACCGTTAAATCGTAGACTCGTGAGAGAGTCGGGTCATTTCTTGTTTCCTTTTCGATCGTAGAATTTGTTACTGGTAGACATTCCACTATGGTTGAGTGGAACATCTCCACTGGGTCCACTGTAGGCGCCTCTTCTACCGTTGGCAACGGTAGGCGCGATAAACCGTCAGCATTCCCATGCTGTTTTGATCCTTTGTATTCTATGTCATATTGGTGTGCCCCTAGGAAAAGGGACCACCGCTGTAGCCTTTGCGCTGTCATAATGGAAACGCCCTTTTTAGGGTTGAATATGGATACCAACGGCTGGTGGTCTGTCAGCAGTGTAAACTTCTTGCCCTGCAGGTAATGATTGAATTTCTTTACTCCCCACACAAGGCTGAGAGCCTCCCTATCTATCTGAGCATAGTTGCGCTCAGCGGAGGTCAATGATCTGGATGCAAATGCGACTGGCCTTTCCGAGCCATTTGGCAACTTGTGTGAGAGTACTGCTCCAATACCATAAGGGGAAGCATCACAAGCTAGACGAATAGGTAGCGTTGGGTTGCAGTGAGCCAACACTTCCTCTGAGGTGATCAATGCCTTGCTTTTGCGAAAGGCCTTCTTACAGTCCTCGCTCCACTTCCATGGTACTTCTTTCTGCAACAGAGCATTCAGCGGGTGCAGCACCGTGGATAGATTTGGCAGAAACTTATGGTAATAGTTAATCAACCCTAGGAACGACCTCAACTGGGATACATTATCCGGAGCGGGGGCCTTCACAACAGCTTCGATCTTGTCAGGTGACTTGTGCAGCCCCTCCTGGTCAATGACATGACCACAGTACGAGATCCGTTTCTGAAAGAACTCACATTTCTGGCGATTAACTTGAAGGCCATATTCCTTCAACCTGGTGAGCACCAGTTTCAAATTTGCGAGGTGTTCCTCCTCGTCCTCTCCTGTAATCAGGATATCGTCCAAGTAACACTGAGTGCTTGGAATTCCCTGTAAGACCTGCTCCATGGCCCTCTGCCAAATTGCTGGAGCCGAAGCCACTCCAAAAACCAGTCTATTATATCGATACAAGCCTCTGTGCGTGTTGATTGTGAGATACTGGCGCGACTCTTCCTCAACTTCCATCTGTAAGTACGCTTGCGCCAGGTCTATCTTGGTGAAGTGTTTCCCGCCAGACAATGAAGCAAAGATATCCTCAATCCGCGGAAGCGGATATTGCACCGTGTGAAGCACCGGATTAACTGTGATCTTGAAGTCTCCACAGATGCGGACCTTCCCCGGTTCCCCTGGCTTGTTACTCGATGAACGCTTCATGACGGGAACAATGGGCGTGGCCCACTCACTCCAGTCCACCTTAGACAGTACTCCTGAACATTCAAGCCCTTCCAGTTCAGCTTCCACAGCAGGTCGTATTGCATAAGGTACCGGTCTGGCTTTGAAAAATTTTGGGTTTGCATGTTCTGCAATCTTGATTTTTGCCTTAATTCCTCTCAGTGTTCCCAGTCCCTGTTGGAACACCTCTTTAGCCTCATCCAATATTCTGGACAATCGTTCAGGTTTGACATCTTTCTTTCCGGAATCTACCGTTATTGCGTTCAGGGAGTGCCAGTCCATATTTATTTTCCTGATCCACTCCCGTCCCAGAAGTGGTGGACCTCCCTCAGGTAGTACATATAAGTCCATTCCTTGGTGTTCTTTGCCCTTGTGTATCACCTTGACTTTTATCTTTCCGATGGGGTATACTTTTTGCCCCGTGTATGTCTGCAATACTATCTCCGTATCCCGTAGGGGAATATGTTTGAATAACTTTTTGTAATCTTGCTTATTCATGACCGTCAATGCCGATCCGGTGTCCAATTCCATCTTCACTTGGACTTCTGCAATCTGCAGTGTGACCCAGATAGTTTGTCGGTCAGCTTCCTTACTCACATTGTGAATTCTCAGACTACCCAGTTCCTTGCTGTTGGAGTCTGAATCCGAATTCTGTTCATCCGAACTCTTCTCAGCCACCTTATGTACCTTTCTGCACTTTTTCTGCGGTGACTTTTTGTTGCTGGTCTTCTTTCCTGGCCGGCATACTTTAGCTATGTGCCCAAGCTTGCCACATTTTCTACATTCCTGTTTTTTAAACCAGCATTGGTTCTGGTCGTGTGTCGTCTTACCACAACGATAACATTTCGTTGTACCCAAAGCCATTTGATCTAGGCTGAGTACCGCTGCCTTCAGCTGCATTTCTGCAGTGCCTCTCACTGCGGCTTCGTGCGATGCTGCAATAGTGACAGCCTTATCAAGTGTAAGATCATTCTCTTCAAGCAGCCGCTTTTGTGTTCCTTCTTTCGACAATCCGCACACGAATTTGTCTCTCAGTGCCTCTGTCAGACTTTCCCCAAACTGACAGTACTTCGCTAGCTTACGCAGTTCAATTAAGTACTCCGCGTTGCTTTCCTCTTTCAGTTGCGTTCTCGCATAAAATTTAAATCGTTCCGCTAACATCAGCGGTGTGGGGTTCAAATGATCCTTCAGGACAGCAACAATATTAGCGAAGGTCTGATCCGCCGGTTTAGCTGGTGATAGAAGATGCTTCAATAGCCCGTATGTCTTTGCACCCATTGAGTTTAGTAAGGTTAGCGCTTTATCTTCATTTGATATTTTATTTGCCTTACAATATATCTCTATGCGTTCTACATACGTGGCCCAACCTTCAACATCGGGATCGAAATCGTTGATGTTACCACACTTAGGCATCCTCGCAATCTTCTTGAGAAAACACAAAGAAATTTTTCTTTAACTTTTTTTTTTAAATGGCGGTTTCCCGCGCTTGTCTTCTTCCCCGCCCACGAAAATGGCGGCTTCCTGCGTTTGCCTTTCTCCCCCGCTGGCTGTAATGGCGATTGCCGTATTACTGCGTTCGCCCTCCCAGCGGTTCTCGAATCGCCTCCCAGCCCCTCTTGCAGTCCGATCCTTTCCCCCCCCGGCTGCGGCTGAGTTCTCCGCGGTTTTTTAATTTTTTTAAATTTTCTCCTGCGCAAGCGGTTCTCGGTCGCTGCGCCTCGCGGCCTCGGTAGCTGCCCGGCCTTTTTTTTACCGGTCGCGGTCGAGCTTGCTCTCGACGCTGTTGCGTCTCCCAGCCCGCTTGCAGCCCGGTCTCTCACACCGGCTGCGTTTGCCTGCACCGCGGCTTCCGTGCCTTACGCTGCCCCAGTCTCAGCGCCTCTGGCCCCGACTTCTGTCCGGCTCTTTTCCCCGGCCGTGGTCGAGTTCTCTGCCCTTATATCCTCCGTTTTTCCCTCTCCTACTTCACAGTCAACGTGGCCGACTTGCCGCTCGTCGCTGATCGGCTTACCCACCACCGTGATAGAAGGGATGATCCTGCCTGTTGCTGATGGAAGGCTTCGTGTTAGAATTCTTCCGTTGCTCTGCAGACCCGAGTCTTTTCTCAGCAGAATGATGAGGGCGGATGCCTCCTCTCGACGCCCGTTAAACTGCCTTGGATAGTCTCTGCCGCAGGGTAAGATCGAACTCGTCGCCACTGTTAAGTCTGTGTGTTATATTGAGAATTAATACACAGACCACAAGAGTAAAAATTAACAGGTCTTTACTAGTTGAAGGTCAGGGCGGAACTGCCCAATAAATCATTACACAGCACTTATATACCGGTGTGGTCACCACCGGTATTACAGTATACAGCAGCCAAGATAAAGTAGTGCAACCCTTAAAATAGTTCTCTTAAAGGTGGAACGTTACATACACTACACACGCCAGTTTATAAAACATCGCCCTAAAAGTCGTCCCCTCCCACAAAACCGGCCACACTCCCAGATTGAATTAATCGCCATTGTGAGTTTCCATTAATTGCGCCCGTTTGCGGGCCTTTGAGGAGGCTCTTAAAATTAAGCTGGTTGAGCGGGAAATTTTGGAGGAAAAAGAAGTACAAAAGTAGAGCAGGTATGCTGAACCTTTATAAAGCGCTGGTTAGGCCACAACTGGAGTATTGCATCCAGTTCTGGTCACCACACTTTAGGAAGGACGTGAAGGCCCTTGAGAGGGTGCAGAGGAGATTTACCGGAATGGTTCCGGGGATGGGGGATCTTCACTACAAGGACAGGTTGGAGAAGCTGGATTTGTTTTCATTAGAGCAAAGGAGGTTGAGGGGTGATTTGATCGAGGTGTACAAGATTATGACGGGTTTGGACAGGCTAGATGGGAAAGGCTGTTCCCACTAGTTGATGGTACAAGGACTAGGGGACACCGATTTAAGGTTTTGGGCAAGAGATACAGGGGGCATGTGAGGAAAAACGCGAGTGGTGAGGACCTGGAACTCACTGCCGACGGAAGTGGTGGAAGCGGAGACACTAGGGGCTAGATTTTCAGTTGCTTGCGCCAGCAGTTAGCGCCTTAAGAGAAGTGATTTTCGGGCGCTATGCGTGTAGCGCCTGGGCGCAGCGCAGTTTGCGCCCCGCCCCAAATTAAGTTGCCCGTTAGCGCCGGCGCAAAGTTTAGCGGCCGCCCGGATGCGCGCGCAGAAAATGACGTCACATCCTTGTGCAACGCCCTTTGGCCGCCCCGAATCCAAACTTCAGTCGGACCGCCCCATTGTGCGGCTGGCGTCCAGAGCGTTTGTAAAATGGAACGCAACACACCCTGGGGAGCGCAAATTAAAGGGCACTCGTACAAAAGGCACTCTGCATGTGTTGTGTGGAAGTAAGCAGTGTGTTGTTGTGAACGGTCTATTTATGTTTCCGGGCACGAAGCACTCCTCCTCCTCCTCCTCCTCCTCCTCCTCCTCCTCCTCCTCCTCCTCCTCCTCCTCCTCCTCCTCCTCTCCATCATCATCATCATCCCGTTTCCCCCCAGACTTTGTATTTGAAAAAAATACATGCACCCTTCCCCTTTAAGAGCTCACTGGCACCAGAGTGTCTGCCGTGCGCTGCGCCCGAGCTCGGGTGTTGCGCTCTCCACCGCCGGCTTAGCGCCTAAAGATACTAGTGGAACGCCTCTTTTAGCGCTCCACCAACCTCTTAGGGCGAAGCCACTGAATTTCCGGCAACGGGGCGCTACTTTGGGGCGGGCGATAACTTCGGGCGGGCGCTAAGCTTAGCGCCCCAAAACTGTCTATACTGAAAATCTAGCCCTAGATGTTTTCAAGGGGAGACTGGATAGGCACTTGAGGGAAATAAACTTGCAGGGCTACGGGGATAGAGCGGGGGAATGGGGCTGACTGGATTGCTCTACAGAGAGCCGGCACGGACTCGATGGGCCGAATGGCCTCTTTCTGTACCGTATGACTCTATGGGGTAGAAATTCAGTATCGCCCTGTTTGGGGCGCAATTACCGGCCGGGCACAAAGTTTAGCGCCTGGCGCTAATTATCGCCTCCGACTGCAAACTTGGCTTCTATCGCCCCTGGAGGTGATTGGAGCGCTAAATCAGGCACTGCACACCTCTCTTAAGGCGCTAACGCCGAGGAGCGAGGTGCTACCTCAGAGCGCTGGCGAAGCTCATGTGATGTCAGTCAACAATGGAACAGACACACTGGTGCCGGCCAGTTCTTAAAGGGGAGGGGCCATCTTGCTCACCATCCACACCCTGCTCATTGCAGCCTTGAATCTCGGCCGAGAGAGACCTGTACATCAAATCTGCTGGAAAGAACAATGGAGAGGCCCAGGGAAAGAGCTCAGAGTGCAGCCCCCACAGTCTCTTCTAAATCGATGCAAGGAAGATCAAATCAAAATGAACCTGCAAAGTGTTGCTCAGTACCCAAAGCTCCTCAACACAGCGTTGAATATCTTCAGAAGTCTCTCTCTCTCTCTCAGAATGCGTGGTGCAAAAATGTCATCGACAAAAAAAAGGCAGGAAGCGGTCGCCTTTAAATAGCGCTCCCCCAGTCCCTTCCCGACTTCAAAACGCTCCCCTCAACCTGTCGTTGCTAGCGGCAGGCGGTAAGGCAGGGGGTGCTACTCAATATTTGGTCCGGGGCGCTACCGGGGCGTTGCACGCTCGAGTGACGTCACGATCTGCCGGCGCAGGAGATTGTGGCGGTAGTGTTTAACGCCGCCGCAAAATATCTGGTCAATTTCGCGAGTGGCGCAAACATCGCCGCGCCCGGGCGCTAGTTGCTTTGCGCCCCATTAGCGCCCTCTTAGAGCGCTAACGGGAGGCACAAAGCAGCCAAATTTATCCCTCGTACGATAGCAAAATACTGCAGATGCTGGAAATCCGAAACAACAACAGAAAATGCTGGAAAAACTCAGCAGGCCAGGCAACATCCGTGGAGAGAAATCAGAGTCGATGTTTCGGGTCGAAACCCTTTTGAAGAAGGGTTTCGACCCGAAACTTCGACTCTGATTTCTCTCCACGGATGTTGCCTGGCCTGCTGAGTTTTTCCAGCATTTTCTGTTGTTGTTTCAAATTTATCCCTCTATGACTTCCCAAAACGAGTGCAATTTTGTGCGCAATATGCACCCGGATCGCCGATTGCACTTAAAGCGGGAATTCCTCCCCAGTGTGACTACCATCTTGGGCGGAGAAGAGAAGGAAAGAAAAAGTGAAGTTAAGGACTAGAAATAAAAGGTGCTCAAGGAAGTTATCAGTGTTGTTAGGCCGAGCAACAGCTTCAAATTTAATTTTAGCCTCGTCTCTGGGCCTCAAGATCTCGTCTTTATTCATCTTTGCGAAGGTGTTTTGTCCTATTGTGAGTCGGATCTTTTGTTCTCAGATACAAGTCGTAGAAAAGTTAGTCAAAAGTTTAATTTTGGCTTTGATTAATTTAGTTTCAGTCAGAGTTTAGTCCTCGTAAGAAATTTCATGCTAATTCTAATTTACACTCAAATGCTTTAGTTCAACTATTTTCCTCCTTATTTTAGTTGATGAACATTGGAACAAACACACATATTTTATATGTTATATGCTTGTTATATTGGAGGCAAATGTTCAGTTGTTTCAATAAAGGTCTGATTTAAAAATCACACAGGATCATTAGGTGTATATCTAAATATTACAATGGCCTAGAAATTCAGTTGGGCGTTGCAAGCTTTGCGCCCAGTTGGCGCCTAAAGAGGGTTTCTGCGCCAGTATAAGAGGTTGCGCTGATATTCAGCGCTGCGGTAATGGCGGCGGTAGCCGGTAGCGCTGCGCCGACACCGATGACGTCATCGGTGTGCGCAGTGCCCCGGTACCGCCCCGCTTCCGGCCCAAACCCCATATTTAGTTGCGGCCGCCTCTTCTGCAGCGGCCGCAAACAACGTTCGTGAAACGGGGCCGTACTGCTGCGCTACTGGGGCGCTTTAAGGTGGAGGTGCGGCCGGCCGCTTTTTCGGCGGCCGCCTGCCCGCACCTCCCTCCCCGGCCTCCTCCACCACCCCCCCGCGACATTGGTGGCTGATTCCCGTGAGTCCAGCACTTCTCCGTGGTGCTGGGCTCATTTGCTGGCAGAATCCAGCGGCGATCTCACGGCTGCAGGCAGCTCCTCCTTAAGAGAAGGAGGAGGCCTGCAGTACCCCAGCCTGCCACACCGCATCGGGTGGCGCAGCGGCAGCTGGAGCGCTGAAATTCACTTTCAACGCCCCAAGCGGAGGCGGGCACACCCTGGAACAGCGCCCGGTTCCGAATTGGGGTGCTAAAAGCGAATTTCTGGCGGTCGCAACGGGCTCCGCGCGCAGCGCTAACTTTTGGGCGTTAGCCTGCTGGCGGGCCTTAACTGAATTTCTAGGCCAATATGTTTGGAACTTTGGCCTAGAAATTCAGTTGCGTTCGCCAGCCGTTAGCGCCTTAGGAGGGGTAGATCTCGAGCGCTAGGCACTTAGCGCCCGGGCGCAGGACGATCTGCGCCTACGCCCAACTTCAGTAGACATTTAGCGCCGGCGCAAAGTGTTTGCGCGCGCTCAGCTGCGCGCGCAACTTATGACGTCATTTTGTCGTGCAACGCCCTTTGTGCGCCCCAAACCGGAACTTCAGTCGCGCCCGCCCAATGTGGGCGTGGCGGTGTTAAGAACTGTGAAGTGGAACGCAGCAGAGGCCCTGCGGGCCTTGGGGAGCGCTAATTAAAGGGCACTTACACTGAACTATAAAGGCCAGCCATTTTGCTGCAATGGCTTTTCTGCAACGGATTTCTGGACAGAGACCAAGGAAGAGACCTTACTGATTTGGCCCAACATAGGAGAGGTATTTTTGGCTTCTGGCCAGAGCTTGGAAATTTGCCTCATTGTGATTTCATTGTTTGCAAGTATATTATGGGGGCTGCATGGGGTTCCAACCCTCAGTTCCAGCATTATGTGCGAAGGGCTCGCAGACGCTGTGTGAGAGGGGCAGCCATGCCTAGACGCAGAGGGGGCATCAGGCGTCGGCAACGTAGGCCTTACCCACTCAGGGAATACCGCCAGCAGGTGTCCTATCTCACCATGACTGCCGCGCAGTGTGTTAAGAGGCTGCGCTTCAGAAGGGAGGTGGTTGCAGAGATCTGCCAGCTGCTTCACAGAGATCTGCGTCCACAGCTGATGTGCAGGACGTCTCTGTCGGTGGAAGTGAAGGTCACGGTGGCTCTGAACTTTTATGCAAGCGGCTCCTTCCAAGCTAACATCTCCCAGTTCGCCGTGCATCGCTGCATCCGGCAGGTCACCGATGCCCTTTTCACAAGGAGACACCAATTCATCTCCAGCAGCAGTGTTTAGGCCTAGCTGGAGGGCTGCAGTATCCAGGGCGTGGCAGCAGACCAAGTCGACCCTTCCCCCTTTAAGAGCTGGCTGGCGCCAGGGTGTCTGCTGTCAATCAAAACATGACCGCACCTGCGCTGCGCCTGGCCTCGGCGGTATCAGTCTGCACCGCCGGCTTAGCGCCTAAGGATAGCCGTGCATCGCCAGCTTTAGCGCTCGAGCAAACTCCTTGGCCAAAGTTACTGAATTTCGGCGAACTGCCCTCCACTTTCCGGCGGGCGCAAACTTTAGCGGCCGCCCGACTTTACCGCCCCAAAAGTGGCTATACTGAATTTCTAGGCCTTTATGTTTTTAACTAAATGGCTTGCCCGTGGTCTCTTCTTGATCTAGTAAATGAATTGGCTCGATTTCAGCATATTCCACTTGGAATGTTGTGATGTAATGAAAAACACATTGGTATCTGTTACAAAATGATGAATGAATTTACAGAAATATACGCAAGCGCTGAATCTTTAACCAGGAACAGGCACGTACTACCTGTGTTCAAAATCATGAGGGGTCTAGACAGGGTAGATATAGAGAGAAACTGTTCCCATTGACGGAAGGGTCGAGAACCAGAGGACACAGATTTAAGGTGATTCGCAGAAGATCCAAAGGCGACGTGAGGGAAAACTTTTTTACGCAGCGAGTGGTTAGGATCTGGAATGCACTGCCTGAAAGGGTGGTGGAGGCAGATTCAGTCGTGGCTTTCAAAAGGGAGTTGGATAAGTATCTGAAGGAAAAAAAATTGCAGGGCTACAGGGAAAGGGCGGGGGAGTGGGACTGGCTGAAGTGCCCTTGCAGAGTGCCGGAATGGGCTCGACGGGCCGAATGGCCTCCTTCTGTGCTGTAACCATTCTATGATTTGGAATTAAAGTAGCACATTGGACTATCAAGGGTCTTTGGAGGGAATCTGAGAGATGGCACCAAACTATTACAGGTCAAAACCTTCAACAGTGAAACTATGGGCTAGATTTTCAGTTGCTAGCGCCAGCAGTTAGCGCCTTAAGAGAAGTGATTTTCGGGCGCTATGCGTGTAGCGCCCGTGCGCAGCGCAGTTTGTGCCCTGCCCCAAATTAAGTTGCCCGTTAGCGCCGGCGCAAAGTTTAGCGCCCGCCCGGATGCGCGCGCAGAAAATGACGTCACATCCTCGTGCAACGCCCTTTGGCCGCCCCGATTCCAAACTTCAGTCGGACCGCCCCATTGTGCGGCTGGCGGCCGGAGCGTTTGGAAAAAGGAACGCAACACAACCAGCGCGGGCCCCGGGGGGCGCAAATTAAAGGGGACGTGCTCTCCAGTATAAAGGCCAGCCTTTTTTCAGAAAACACTCTTGTGCAACGCATTTCTGGAGACCCAACAAGGAGGATAGCTAACTGGTTTCAAGCAGCAAGAGCTCAGGTATTTTTGGACTCAGGCCAGAGCGCTGCAAGTGGCCTTTTGGAAATTTGAGTGTTTGCCAGGATTTGATGGGGGTTGCATGGGGTGCCGACGCGGAGCTGCAGCTCCATGTCCGTAGGGCTCGCAGACGCATTGTGAGAGGGGCAGCCCTGGCTAGAGGCAGAGGGGGCTACAGGCGTCGGCCACGTAGGCCTTACCCAGTCAGGCTATACCGCCAGCAGCGCTCCTACCTAAACATGAGTGCCGCGCGATGTGTTAAAAGGCTCCGATTCCGAAAGGAGGTGATTGCAGAGATCTGCCACCTGCTTCGCCGAGATCTGCGGCCAAAGCTCAGGTGCAGGACGTCTCTGTCGGTGGAAGTGAAGGTGACGGTGGCATTGAACTTCTATGCCACCGGCTCCTTCCAATACGCTGCTGGGGACATAGCAAACATCTCCCAGTACGGCGCGCATCGCTGCATCCGCCAGGTGACCGAAGCACTGTTCAGAAGGAGAAGCCAATTCATCTCCTTCCCCATGGCCCTGGAGAGCCAGCATCAGCGCGCATTGGGATTTTCCAGACTCGGGGAATTCCCCTTGGTGCAGGGCGCCATTGACTGTACGCATGTGGCTTTGCGGGCCCCTCTGGAGCATGGCGAGCAGTATCGCAACAGGAAGGGCTACCATTCTCTGAATGTGCAGCTGGTGTGTGACCACAAGCAGCGCATCATGGCAGTCAATGCCAGCTTCCCAGGCAGCAGCCACGATGCCTTTATCCTGCGGCAGAGTACTGTGCATGACATGTTCCAGGCACAGCCTCCCCCAAGAGGATGGCTACTCGGGGACAAAGGCTATCCTTTGTGCACCTGGCTCATGACCCCGCTCCGCGCGCCCAGGACCGCTGCTGAAGAGGCCTACAACGAGAGCCATCAAACCACCCGCAACATCATCGAGCAAACTATTGGGGTCCTCAAGCAGCGGTTCCGCTGCCTTGATCGCTCCAGAGGAGCTCTCCAGTATTCGCCGGACCGGGTCTCCCAATTTGTGGTGGTTTGCTGCATGCTACACAACCTGGCTATCCGCAGGACTCAGGCACTGCCACCTGACGTTGGACCAGCACCTCAGGAGGAGGAGCAGGAGGAGCATGAGGAGGAGGAGGAGCAGGAGTACGTTCTCAGGAGGGAGCGACCAGGGCCAAGGGCTGCACGACGCCACCTTATTACACGGTACTTCTAAGCCCCCTGTCAGGGAATGGCCAGGGGCCATGAGGGAAGATGAATGCAGCCGCTCCACAACCATGGAGACTGCATGAATAAAGATAATTATTTATTACACAAAAATGAAAAGCCCTTCCCACATGAATCCCCAAAAACAATAAACGGGCCCCACAAAAAGCCCAACAAACGACTCACTCCCACAAACTGGGGAGGAGTCACTCCACATTTCTTCAAACCGGGCCTCAACGTCGGCCTAACGCAAATAATAAGCCCTCCAAACAACACAACCATGGGCAAAATAAAGATGGCCACCGCCATATAAAAGGAAAGCTGGCCACACCCTCTACTGAGTGGCCCGCGAGGGCGAGATCTTGCCCAGCCTTTTGCCTCCCCTGCCTGGCCTGCTGCTCCTTCGCAAGCTCTGCCCAGTGGCTGCTGCGAGGCTGGGGGAAGGCGCCTGAGGCTCAGATGCCCTTCCGCCAGATGCCGCTGGGGGGCGGCCTACACGGCGTTTGGGCCTCGAGGGGCCGTCTGCTGAGTGGCGCACCTGAGCCTGGCCACCATCAGCTGCAGCCGCTTGCCCTTGACGCCCCAGTGGGGGAATGGCGGCGACGGATGGCGCAATGTGGGCCAGCTGGCGTCTGGGATGCGCTGGCTGGTGCTGTGGCGCGGTGGCACTCGGCCGGGCCCGCACTGCAGGATCCGCAACAATCAGCCGAGGGGCGGCTTGCTGGGATGGTCCAGCGCGGCGGCTGCCCTGGCGATGCCTGCCTGAGACAGCGCGTGTGGCAGCAGTGAGTGCCCCTGTTGTCCTGGTGTGCGCCCGCATCACATCCGCCAGGGTCTTGACGGCATCAGTCAGCATGCGGCCACTCGCGGCAGTTGCTGCCCCGAACTCGCGCACACTGGTCGCCAGCGACTCGATGGCCTCAGGCATGCGCCCCACCACGCTCATGAGCTCTGTGTGGCGCCGGTCCGAATCCTCGGCCATCTTATCCAGCTTCCGCACCTCCTCCGAGGTGAAGGTGTCCGGACTGGAGTCGCGACTCTCCCGCTGGGGAGGAGGGGGCCGAACTAGGGGACCCTTGCCACGTTGGTGGCGGCGAGTGTGCCGATCAGCAGCACTCCCCTCTGATCCTTCCCCCCTTTGGGGGGAAGGCCGCGGGCCATGCACACGGCTCCTGGGTGGCTGGACGCCACTGGTCCCAGAAGCTGCATTGCCCTGCAACAGTTCCTCCAGGCACTTGTCCAGTGAGGAGGTGTCAAGCATTTCCTCCTCTCCTGCGGGACGTGACTGTTCCCCCGATGGTCCAGCTTGCTCCTCCTCCTCCTCCTGCTCGGAGGTGCTGTCACTGGCAGCTTCAGGGTCCTGGTCGTCACCAGCTGAAAGCAGGAATGCACAAGAGTAGCTTCAGAGTGAGGAGACGGCGTCAGCGAGGGAGTTAGGACTGGTGGCATTCAGCGCATTGGTGGGACAGTGGCAAAGGAGGTAGCTCGGATGGGCCAGTGCGACGCGAGAGGGCCAAAAGGCGAGGTCCTTACCATTGCCGGGCAGTGGAGGGTCGGCTACTCCGGACGCTGTGGGGACGATCACACGGGCTCCCATGAGCACACACACGTGCTCCTCCAGCCGAGTGAGCTTCTGCAGCTTGGCGCGGCCACCCCTGGCACGGGCCTGGCGATTAAAGGCTACTTTAGCCTGCAAGAGAAAGGACGGGCTGTAAGTGCGCAGTGTAGCCCTGATGTAGTGTGCACTGCCTCCCATGGTGGAATAGCTTGGCCAGAGTGAAGCCCTGATGTAGTGTGCACTGCCTCCCATGGTGGAATAGCTTGGCCAGAGTGAAGCCCTGATGTAGTGTGCACTGCCTCCCATGGTGGAATAGCTTGGCCAGAGTGAAGCCCTGATGTAGTGTGCACTGCCTCCCATGGTGGAATAGCTTGGCCAGAGTGAAGCCCTGATGTAGTGTGCACTGCCTCCCATGGTGGAATAGCTTGGCCAGAGTGTAGAGTGCCGAATGGCCAATTGATGCTCATGACTGTCCCAATGCTGCTGGCTGAGGGCTGGCCAATAGGACTTTCAGCTCCCTTTGCCCATCATGTCAGGTGTACATGCAAGAATGAGGAGGAGACTGGAAAGGCTACTCACCCTGACAATCCTGGTCAGGTCGTTGTATTTTTTACGACATTGTTTGTGGGTCCTGGGGGCATCGCCGGTGAACGTCACCCTCTGGGCGATCTGCTTCCAGGCTTTGGTGTAGTCGTGGTGGGTTGGATTCCTCCCACTCTCTGGGAACAAGATCTTGCGCCTCACCTCCAGAGCTGTGACCATTATGTCCAGATCACCCTCTGAGAAGCGCAGGGCACGCTGACGGGCCTTCTCTGGCGTTGCCATGACTCCCTGGGGCTGAGCAGCAGTGTTGAGGCCTCTTTGCAAGGCTGCAGTGTGCAGGGCGTGGCAGCAGACCAATTCGTCCCTTCCCCCTTTAAGAGCTGGTCGGCGCCACGGGGTCTGCTGTCAGTCCAAAAATGACCGCACCCACGCTGTGCCCCGCCTGGGCGCTATCCCTCTGGACCGCCGGCTTAGCGCCTAAAGATAGTAGTGGAACGCCTCTTTTAGCGCTCCACCAACCTCTTAGGGCGAAGCCACTGAATTTCCGGCAACGGGGCGCTACTTTGGGGCGGGCGCTAACTTCGGGCGGGCGCTAAAGTTAGCGCCCCAAAACTGCCTATACTGAAAACCTAGCCCTATGTTTTTAAATATCATTTGTCATACATTTTTTTTTAATAACAGAAACCTTTAAAAATATTGATTACTTGAGACATTATGAGATACACTTTGATTTCTTCCTTTTTGTTTTAGGTTTTGTGACTTGCAGATGTTTTTACACATATCACATTACCAGACCTCCTGTGGCACTGCTCCTGGGTAATCTGTGGTCTGGGCTGCAGTTGTGCAGTTTTAGTGGCTGTGACAAAGCTATGTTTGCCCTGATTAAGTATTCCCTGTGGGGAAGTGGTGTAAATAGACTAAAACTATTTACATTTGCCTCAACCACTTCCTGTGGTAGGGAGTTCCACTCGCTGACCACTCTTGAATAAAGACATTTCTCCTTATTTCCCCAATGGATTTATTAGTCACGATCTTGTACTTATGGCCCAGAGTTTTGGATTCTCCCACAAGTGGGAGCATTCTCTCTACATCTACCACATTCTTTCCAAACCAGCACAGACTAGTTGGGCCGAATGGCCTATTTCTCTGCTGTATATTCTATGTAATCAGAACACTGGATCGGTTTGCCTTTTGCTCAGTGCAGTTGGCCAGATCAATTAAGAGGCAGCAGACATTCCAATTTTAGCACTCTCCGTACCCAGAGAACGTCTCTGTACATTCTGCATTTTAATAAGAATTAGAGTGCGACTCTTGAAAGTGTGATGGAGAAGTGTGAAGAGCAGGAGATAGAGCAGCGTGACAGACAGGAAATGTGTTCCAGATGTATCCTTTACATAGAGGTGTTATCTTTGGCTCAGTCGGTAACACTCCAGCCTCGGAGTCGGAAAGTCACGGGTTCATTCCCCACAACCCCTATGATTTGTGCACATAATCCAGGCTGCCATTTCAGTGCAGCACTGAGGAAGTGCTGCATTGTCGGACGTGCCCCTCTTTTCTCATGAGATGCTAAACCGAGGCCCGGTGTGCCGTCTTAGGAAGGTTGATCCCCTGGCACCATTTGGAGCCTTGTCCTTCTAAGCCAGTACCACTAATCCATGTTAGCCTGTCGTTCTTCCTATTGCTGTTTGTGGGATCTTGCTGTGTGAAATTTTGGCTGCATTTGCCTGCAAAATAACAGTTACTTTTGCGCCTTCCTGACATTTTTGTTCCCCATTGCGACACTCCCCTTTAATTGTTCTCATCCCTTTAATATTTCACTTGCATTCAATTGCACCACCAGCGTATTCCTTACACTTATCTCGAGTCTGCTACCTGCAACTGTGAATAGTGCTGGAAATGGGCCCACACAGGAACCAGTTGATGGTCACTTTGGCCAGGCCCCGGGAGCAGTCCCACAACGAGGTCCTCCGATCTACCCGCTCCCCTCCGCACCGGGCGACCAAAGATCGGGAGCGTGGGACTGAGGTGCAGCCAAAAATCGAGGAGCAGCCCCTTCAAATAATGGAAGAGGGGCTGCAACCTCTCACACTCCATATATACATGGGCACAGACTCCCAAAACAAGCGCTCTACTCGGAGCTCCGACACGGCAAGAAAGCCCCAGGTGGGCAGAGGAAACGCTTCAAGGACACCCTCAAAACCTCCTTGAAAAAGTGCAACATCCCCACCGACACCTGGGAATCCCTGGCCCAAGACCGCACAAAGTGGAGGAGAAGCATCCGGGGAAGGAGCCGAACACCTCGAGTCTCTTCGCCGGGAGCAAGCGGAAGCCAAGCGCAAACAGTGCAAGGAGCGCACGTCAACCCAAGCACCCCACCCACCCGCCCCCTTCAACCACCGTCTACCCCACCTGTGACAGAGACTGTAGGTCCCACATTGGACTCAGCAGTCACCTGCGAATTCATTTTTAGTGTGGAAGCAAGTCAAGCAGAGCCACGTGGCACCTCCTCTCTGGAACTCTCTCGCTAAACCTTCACCCCGCCACCCACCCCCGCCCTCCACTTCAGTCTCATTCTTTAAAAAGCTTCTCGAAACCCATCTTTTTGACCACGTTTCCAGTCACACCACCTAATCTCCCCCTGCATAGCTCAGTATTGAATTTATCTGTTTTCGTTTGTGACTGTCATAGAGTCATAACAGCACAGAAGGAGGCCATTCGGCCCATCGAGTCCGTGCCGGCTCTCTGTAGAGCAATCCAGTCAGTCCCATTCCCCCGCTCTATCCCCGTAGCCCTGCAAGTTTATTTCCCTCAAGTGCCTATCCAGTCTCCCCTTTAAAACATTGAGTGTCTCCGTTTCCACCACTTCCGTCGGCAGCGAGTTCCAGGTCCTCACCGCTCGCTGCGTAAAAAAGTTTTTCCTTATATCCCCCCCTGTATCTCTTGCCAAAACCTTAAATCTGTGTCCCCTAGTCCTCGTACCATCAACTAGTGGGAACAGCCTTTCCCCGCCTAGCCTGTCCAAACCCATCATAATCTTGTACACCTCGATCAAATCACCCCTCAACCTCCTTTGCTCTAATGAAAACAAATCCAACTTCTCTCTTCTTGTGAAGCAGCTTAAGATATTTTTATATTAAAGGTGCTATTTAAATGTAGGTTATTGCAGTTGTTGGTACATGTAAATTTGGTCTTTACTGCCACGTTTACTACCATGGCAATATGTATGCAGAATTAAAATTCATGTATAAGAGTGCTATATGAGTTACCCTGATGATAGTTTAAAAGAACATTAATTGATCTTTAATGAAGGACGATGAGGAATGGAAATGTGAGGTCTGTGAGAAGTAAATTAGCAATGTGAGTGAACCAGCTTGAAAAGCCAAACGCAGGCACCTCAGTTCCTGGCACGAATGATATCACTGAGTTAGCTTGGCTCAGTGGAAGTACACCTGTCTTTGAATCTGAAGATGGTGGGTTCATAGTCCCTTGGCAAGGAGTTGAACATGTAATCTAAGCTGACATTTAATTGCAGTATTGAGGGAGTGCTACATTGTCAGAGGTGCTACTTTGGGGATTGAGATTAAACCAAGGCCCTGTCAGCATGTTCCTGTGGTTAAAGAGCGTCTGACTGCGTTATTCAACAAAGAATAGGGGCTTTTCCTGGAGTTCTGGTCAACATTTATCCCTCAACCAATATGGCCATCAAAAGGTTAAATGGTCATTTATTTTAGAACTGTTTGTGGGACCTGCTGTGTAAAAATTGGCTGGTGCGATTGCCTACAGACATTAATTGGTTGTGAAGTGTTTCAGGATATCCTAAGGAGATGAAAGGAGCTACATAAATGCAAGAACTTTCCTTCGACTTTCAATGATTTGTTTGAAGATGCAGATGCTGACACTGGCTTATTGTTTGTTGTTGGGATCCTCGGTACAATGTTATTGGGATTCCGGGATCAATCTTATTGGGATTCTGGGATCAATGTTATTGGTATCCGGGTTCAATGTTATTGGGATTCCGGGACCAATGTTATTGGAATTCTGGGATCAATCTTATTGGGATTCTGGGATCAATCTTATTGGGATTCTGGAATCATTGTTGTTGGGATTCCGGGATCAATATTGTTGGGATTCCGTGATCAATGTTATTGGGATTCCAAGATCAACATTGTTGGAATTCTGGGATCAATGTTATTGGGATTCCGGATCAATGTTATTGGGATTCTGGGATCAATATTGTTGGGATTCCAGGATCAACATTTAGGGATTTCAGGATCAATGTTATTGGGATTCCGGGATCAATGTTATTGGGATTCTGGGATCCATGTTATTGGGATTCTGGGATCAATGTTGTTGGGATTCTGGGATCAATGTTATTGGAATTCTGGGATCCATGTTATTGGGATTCTGGGATCAATGTTATTGGGATTCTGAGATCAATGTTATTAGGATTCTGGGATCAATGTTATTGGAATTCTGGGATCCATGTTATTGGGATTCTGGGATCCATGTTATTGGGATTCTGGGATCAATGTTATTGGGATTCTGAGATCAATGTTATTAGGATTCTGGGATCAATGTTTTCTATTCAGATTCTGGAATTACCCTTGACTGAGAGGTGTGAGTGCTGCCTCTGAGCCACAGCTAAGGGAATGGTAGCAGAGTGGTTATGTTACTGAACTAGTAATCCAAAGGGCTGAACTAATGGTTTCAGAGACGTGAGTTCAGATCCCACCATGGCAGCTGGGGAATATAAGTTCAGTTAAATAAATAAATCTGGAATAAAAAGCTAGTATCAGCAATGGTGACCATGAAACTATCGGATTGTCATAAAAACCCATCTTCTTCACTAATGTCTGGTGGGGAAGGAAATCTGCCGCCCTTACCCAGTCTGGCCTATATGTGACTCCAGACCCACAGCCATGTGGTTGACTCTTAACTGCCCCCTGAAATGGCCCAGCAAGCCGCTCAGTTGTAAAAAGAAACGCTAAATAAAACCGGATGGACCACCTGGCATCGACCTCAGCACCGGCTACGGACACGACAAGGGCACACCCAGCCCAGTTGACCCTGCAAAGTCCTCCACATCAAACATCTAGGGACTTGTGCCAAAATTGGGAGAGCAACAGCCTGACATAGTCATACTCACAAAATCATATCTTTCAGCCAATGTCCAAAACTCCTCCATCACCATCCCTGGGTATGTCCTGTCCTACCGGCAGGACAGACCCACCAGGGGTGGCAGCACAGTGGTATACAGTCAGGAGGGAGTGGTCTGGGAGTCCTCAACATTGACTCTGGACCCCATGAAGCCTCATGGCTTCAGGTCAAGCATGGGCAAGGAAACAACCTACTGCCCTCCCTCATGAATCAGTACTTCTCCATGTTGAACACCACTTGGAAAAAGCACTGACAGCAACAAGAATGTACTCTGAGTGAGGGACTTGACCATCACCAAGAGTGGCTCGGTAGCACCAGTACTGGCTGAGTCCTGAAGAATCATAGCTGCCAGTCTGAGCCTGCGACAGGTGGGGAGAGAACCAACATGAGGGAAAACCCTACTTGACCTCGTCCTCACCAATCTACCTGTCGCAGATGCATCTGTCCATGACAGTATTGGTAGCAGTGACCACATCACAGCCATTATGGAGACAAAGTCGCAACTTCACACTGAGGACACCCTCCATCATATTGTGTGGCACTAAATTGCTAAATTGGATAGATTCAGAACAGATCTAACAGCTCAAAACTGGGCATCCATGAGGCGCTGTGAGCCATCAGCAGCAGCAGAATTGTATTCCACCACAATCTGTAACCTCATGGCCCAGCATATCCCTCACACTCCCTGGTTCAATAAGGAGTGTAGAAGAGTATGCCAGGAGCAGCACCAGGCGTACCTAAAAATGCGGTGCCAACCTGGGGAAGCTGCAACACAGGACGACATGCATGTTAAAAAGCGGAAGCAGCATGCTATAGACAGGGCTAAGGGATCAGCTCAAAGCCCTGCAGTCCTGTCACATCCAGTCGTGAATGGTGATGGACCATTAAACAACTAACGGGTGGGGGAGACTCCATGAATAGCCCCATCCTCAATGATGGTGGAGCCCAGCACGAGTGCAAAAGATAAAGCTGAAGCGTTTGCAACCATCTTCAGCCAGAAGTGCCGAGTGGATGATCCATATCAGCCTCCTCCTGAGGTCCCCACCATCACAGAAGCCAGTCTTCAGCCAATTCAATGCAGTCCTCGTGATGTCAAGAAATGGCTGAGCGCACTGGATACAGCAAAGGCTGTGGGCCCCGACAACATCCCGGCGGTCGTGCTGAAGACTTGTGCTCCAGAACCAAAGCCTTTCCACCATCTACAAGGCACAAGTCAGGAGTGTGATGGGATACTTTCCACTTGTCTGGACATTAACGATTTGGAGGAGGGGACCGAGTGTAACATATCAAAGTTTGCAGATGATACTAAGATGGGAGGGAAAGTAGTGAGTGAGGAGGACATAAAAAACCTGCAAGGGGACATCGACAGGCTAAGTAAGTGGGCAGAGATTTGGCAGATGGAATACAATACTGGAAAGTGTGAGGTTATGCACTTTGGCAGGAAAAATCATAGAGCAAGTTATTATCTTAATGGCAAGAAACTGGAAAGTACTGAAGTACAAAGGGATCTGGGGGTCCTGGTGCACGAAATTCAAAAGGTTAGTATGCAGGTGCAGCAAGTGATTAAGAAGGCCAATGGAATGTTGGCTTTCATTGCTAGGGGGATAGAATATAAAAATAGGGAGGTATTGCTTCAGTTGTACAAGGTATTGATGAGACCGCACCTGGAATACTGCGTACAGTTTTGGTGTCCATACTTAAGAAAAGACATACTTGCTCTCGAGTCAGTACAAAAAAGGTTCACTCGGTTAATCCCGGGGATGAGGGGCTGGACATATGAGGAGAGGTTGAGTAGATTGGGACTCTACTCATTGGAGTTCAGAAGAATGAGAGGCGATCTTATTGAAACATATAAGATTGTGAAGGGGTTGGATCGGGTGGATGCGGGGAGGATGTTCCTGATGATGGGTGAAACTAGAACTAGGGGGCATAGTCTTAGAATAAGGGGCTGCTCTTTCAAAACTGAGATGAGGAGGAATTACTTCACTCAGAGGGTGGTAGGTCCATGGAATATGCTGCCCCAAAAAGCTGTAGAAGCTACATCATTACATAAATTTAAAACAGAAATAGACAGTTTCCTAGAAGTAAAGGGAATAAAGGGTTATGGGGAACGGGCAGGAATTTGGACATGAGTCTAGGTTCGGATCGGTCATGGCCCTGTGGGTAGCGGAGCGGGCCCAGGGGCCATGTAGCCTGATCCTGCTCCTATTTCGTGTCTCTAATTCTGTTAGATTCAGGAGATGGTTCAGTGATCGTAGACTGGCGGTTAGGATCAGATCAGCCATGATCTTATTGAATGGCGGAGCAGGCTCGAGGGGCCGATTGGCCTACTCCTGTTCCTATTTCTTATGTTCTTATGTTCTTATGAGTGCAGCTCCAATAACACTCAATAAGCTTGACACCATCCAAAACAAAGCAGCCCGCTTGATTAGCGCCCCATCCACCACCTTAAACCTTCATTCCCTCCACCACCGGCGCACCGTGGCTGCAGTGTGTACCATCTACAAGATGCACTGCAGCAACTCGCCAAGGCTTCTTCGGCAGCACCTCCCAAACCCATGACCTCTACCACCTAGAAGGGCAAGGGCAGCAGGCGCATGGGAACACCACCACCTCCAAGTTCCCCTCCAAGTCACACACCATCCTGACGTAGAAGTATATCGGCCGTTCCTTCATTGTCGCTGGGTCAAAATCCTGGAACTCCCTCCCTAACAGCACTGTGGGAGTACCTTCACCACACGGACTGCAGCGGTTCAAGAAGGCGGCTCACCACCACCTCCTCAAGGGCAATTAGGGATGGGCAATAAATGCTGGCCTTGCCCACATCCCATGAACAAATAAAAAGAAACACAACATTCTTGATTCACAGCTTATTATTGGGTTTCAATTTATGAAATTGCAGTTTTTGTAAGCTTTATGTGTGTGATTTGTTGGGATATTGCAGTAAGCTGGAGACTTTCGCACTAGAAACATTTTTCTCTGACACAATATGAAACCAGCAAGTTCTACTGGCAGTTTCGCAATGTGGAGCATGAGGACATTCGGGGGATTTCTGGGCGGAGGTAGGTTTTCAGTCTGCTATGTGATGCTTCATAGCCAGGCAAGACTGGGATTTTTTTTTTCTTAATTTTAGACCAGTGGATTTCCTGTATAATTGCTCCACGTGAGTCAAATGTCACTTTAAATAATGACATGTTAAAAACAATGTAGTATTCTGCTGCTAAGGTGTAGCTGTGTTTAATTTGGCCTTTATAGCCACAAAGTCCGGTTGCATTGAATAGGTCCCCTGAAGTCAATGCAAGTTTAAATTGCTGTTGGTGAGCAAAGGTTATAGATTGGCAGATGCTTGTAAATCTCCATCTCTGAGCCATAATATGACTGTCTTTCTTACCTCCTCTTTTTTCCCCTAGTTTTGGCACTAGGACGTGCGATGCCTGAAATACGATGGATCTGTCTCAAAATATTTATAGATATCAGTGGGTATTCCATGATGTTACTTATGGTCCACAGAGTATTGGGAGGGGGGGTGGTGGCGGTCATCAGGCCTCAAACAGCCAGCAAGGAGGCCTGTACATAGGATTAGCTGGGAGCAGGAAAGTGGTGGCCCATCACCAAGGAAACATATGGTAGCTGATGACTGTTAAGTCCGTGAATGATTTAGACATGGACTAGCAGGAGTGAAAACAAACAGATGTTTACTGGTGGAAGTCCACAACGAATCTAAACAACAGAGGCTCTCTAGTGCCTTTTATACAGGGGTGGTCACTGCCAGTACTGCAGTCTGAGACCAGTTATTCTCTTAAAGGTACATACACAACAATTCCTCCCCTTTTAGATAAACAGTACATAACATTCATTTAACAACTAAATGATAACGAATTACAATCACAATTACGGTTACTAGATACAGTGGTTAAGTTTAAGCAATTATAAGTTCAGCCTTTGAGGAGGCTTCCTGATTCTGTCTGGATAACGCCTCTTTGGGGTAACAGGTTCTTCTGGCAATGTTGAGTCGGAATCAATGTCGTTGTTTGGTTCATCTGCTTCCAATATTACCGGTTCTGCGGTAGCTGCAATTGGAACGTCGATTTCATTACCAGGTGTATCAGATCGTGGTGTGGAGTTGACGTTTTCCAGTGACTCTAGAATCTGGTCAGCATGGCGTCTTACAATGCTCTCCCCAACGTCCACGGTATACATGAGAGGTCCTTGTCGTGTACAAATCGTTCCTGGCTGCCATTTCTCAGTGCAGTAGTCCCGGGCCAAAACTGGTTGACCTATCTTAAAACTCCTGGTCGGCCTTTCATTCATATTCTGAAACTGCCTGTTCTCCACATCTCTTCGGATGTTTGGCTTAACCAAATCCAAGCGGCATCGTAGTCTTCGATTGAAGAACATCATGGCTGGAGTTTGGTTGGTAACCGCATGTGTCGCATTCCGGTAGGCAAACAAGAAGTTGTCCACCTTGTGTTGTAGGGGTATATCTTCATTACACATTGCCTTGATAGCCTTCTTGAATGTTTGGACAAACCTCTCGGCCAATCCATTAGTGGCTGGATGATATGGGGCTGATGTGTAATGCTTAACACCATTGTTCTTTAAGAACCTCTGGAACTCTTCAGACACAAACTGTGGTCCATTGTCAGAGCAAATCTGTTCAGGCAGCCCATTCCTGGCGAATATTGTTCGTAAAACTGTGATAGTTTTTTCCGTGGTGGTTGAGGACATTTTTATTACCTCTGGCCACTTTGAATGTGCATCCACCGCAATTAAAAACATCGAGTCCATGAAGGGACCAGCAAAATCAATGTGCACCCTTTGCCATGGAGATGAGGGCCACTCCCATGGATGCAGAGGAGCTTGTGGTGGGGCGTTTTGGACCTTCTGGCATCCTGCACAGCTCTTGGTCATCTCTTCGATTTCTCCATCGATTCCCAGCCACCACACAAACGCTCTGGCTAAGCTCTTCATTTTTACCCCACCCAGATGACCCTCATGAAGCTCATTGAGCACTCTATCCGTCAACTTAGGTGGAATTACTACTCTGGATCCACACATCAAGGTTCCTCTGCACACTGACAGCTGTTCTCTTCTCGGCGAGAATGCTGGCAGCAGTGGTTCGCCATGTGCTGGCTATCCCTTCACCGTTAAATCATAGACCCGTGATAGTGTCGGGTCATTCCGTGTTTCCTTTTCTATGTTTGCATTCGTCACAGGGAGACATTCGACTATGGTCGAGTGGAATAACTCCATTGGATCCACTGCAAGGTCTTCTTCTTCCACCGTCAGCAACGGTAGACGTGACAATCCATCAGCATTTCCATGCTGTTTAGTTCCTTTGTACTCGATGTCATATTGGTGTGCCCCTAGGAAAAGGGACCATCTCTGCAGCCGTTGTGCTGTCATTATCGGTACGCCCTTCTGAGGTTTGAAAATGGAGACAAGAGGTTGATGATTGGTCAGTAGAGTAAATTTTTGACCGTGCAGATAGTGATTGAACTTCTTCACCCCCCACACTAGGCTGAGGGCCTCTCTGTCAATCTGGGCATAGTTACGCTCGGCAGAAGTTAACGAGCGTGACGCAAAAGCTATCGGCCTCTCCAAACCATCAAGGAATTTATGTGACAGTACCGCCCCAATGCCGTAGGGAGACGCATCACACGCCAGCCTGATTGGCAGTGCTGGGTTGTAGTGAGCCAATACTTCCTTTGAAGTGATTAAGTCCTTACTCTTCTGAAAAGCACGTTTACAATCATCGCTCCATTTCCATGCTACCCCCGTTCATAGCAGGGCGTTCAGTGGGTGCAGAATTGTCGACAAATTCAGCAAAAACTTATGATAGTAATTCACCAACCCGAGGAATGACCTCAGTTGTGACACATTTTCAGGCACTGGAGCCTTAACAACCGCTTCAATTTTGTCAGGGGACTTATGTAACCCCTCTTCATCAATCACGTGGCCACAATACGATATCTGTTTCTTAAAAAATTCGCACTTGGAGCGGTTGGCTCGCAACCCATGTTCCCGTAGTCTAGTGAGCACCTGTTCTAGGTTGTTAAGGTGTTCACTGTCATCTTCACCTGTTACAAGGATGTCGTCCAAGTAACACTGAGTCCCCGGAATCCCTTGCAGGACTTGTTCCATCGCTCTTTGCCATATCGCCAGAGCCGATGCTACTCCGAATACCAATCGATGATACTGGTAAAGACCTTTGTGAGTGTTTATCGTGAGATACTTCCTAGAGGACTCTTCAACCTCCATCTGCAAATATGCTTGTGCTAGGTCAATTTTTGTAAAACGCTTCCCTCCAGACAGTGAGGCGAAGATGTCTTCTATCCTTGGAAGAGGATATTGTACTGTGTGAAGGATAGGGTTCACCGTCACCTTGAAATCCCCACAGATGCGAATCTTCCTTGGCTCTCCGGACTTATTGCTTAACGTTTTCTTCATGACAGGAACGATGGGTGTCGCCCACTCGCTCCAGTCGACCTTAGACAACACACCTGCCTTCTCCAGATTCTCCAGCTCTACCTCGACGGCTGGGCGAATTGCATATGGTACCGGTCTCGCTTTGAAAAACTTGGGAACTGCATTCTCTTCTATTTTTAACGAGGCAGTTACGCCTTTAAGCGTGCCCAGTTCTTGTTGAAATACCTCTTTAGAGTTAGCTAAGATTGTTGACAATCGTCCAGGAGTGATGTCGTCATCTTTTTTACCGTCCACCGTCATTGCATGAATGGAATGCCAATCTAAGTTTATCTTCCTGATCCATTCCCGTCCCAATAACGGTGGTCCACCATTTGGCAGTATGTAGAGGTACAAATTCCGTATTTTCTTGCCATTGTATTCGACAGGCACCCTTATTTTTCCTCTGGGGTATACTTTTTGCCCCGTATACGTCGTCAAGACGATGGATGTCTCTCTCAAGGGTATGTGTGAAAATAGCCGCTCGTAGTCTCGTCGATTCATGACGGTTAGCGCTGATCCTGTATCCAATTCCATTTTAACTTGGGACCCTGCTATCGTGAGAGTGACCCAAATGGTTCGGTGATCCTCTTTTGCGATTACATTGTGAAGTTTGAGACAGCTTAGTCTCCTGTTTCCGGATTCACTATCGCTCATCTGGTCTTTGGAACTACTGTCTGTCATCTTTTGTACTTTCTTGTACGGTTCCTTAGTAGCCTTTTTGTTGTCGCTGGTCTTCTTCCCAGACCTACAAACTCGTGCAATGTGTCCAATCTTCCCGCATTGTCTGCATATTTTGTCTTTGGACCAGCAGTCCTTCTGGTCATGGTTAGTTCTGCCGCAGCGATAACATTTTGCAAATCCCCGTGTCATTTCGTGGGTGCCGTATTCCTGTGGTTTTTGTTGAATTTCTGCAGCTTCCCTGGCTGCTGCTTCATACGATACTGCCACACTGAAAGCCTGATCTAGCGTCAGCTCTTTTTCTGCGAGTAACTTCTTCTGTGTTCCTTCACTCAGGAGTCCACAGACAAATTTGTCCCGTAGGGTATCTGCCAGTCCTGCTCCGAACTGGCAGTGCTTTGATAGCTTGCGCAGTTCCGTAAGATACTCAGCATTGCTCTCATCTTTGTGCTGAGTTCTCCTGTGGAATTTAAATCTTTCTGCTATCAACAGCGGTGCAGGGTTTAAGTGCTCCTGTAGAACAGCAACAATTTCGTTAAAACTCTTCGCCTTCGGTTTGGCTGGAGTAATCAGATCCCGCAATAGGCCGTACGTTCTAGCGCCCATTAAGTTTAACAATATCGATGCCTTTTTCCCCTCCGCTATATCGTTTGCCTCGAAATATACCTCTACTCTTTCCACATACGTGGTCCAGTCCTCTAATGTATTATCAAAAGCAGTGATACAGCCAGTCTTCGGCATCTTGCAAATCTAAAATGGCGCCTCCCGCGCTTTGCCTTCTTCTCCGATTTAACAAAATGGCGCCTCCTGCGCTTTGTCTTCTTCCCCGCTGTTGTTAGCGCTGCTTTCCACGGTTTATTGCGCGTATTCTTTTTCTTTTATTATTTTCCCGTCGTGGAGCGGACCCTCTGGGACACTTCCCTCCCTCTTCTGAGGTCCGAACGCTGCCCGGCTTCGAAACACCAGCCGCGCCCTGTGTGCTCCACCCTCTCTCTCTCTCTTTGCTTCCCGACTCGCTGCCCGGCCCCGTTGAAAGGCCACCCGACCGAGCTTCAGCCCGCCGCAGCCCAGGAAGGATCAGAGCACTACCTGCCACCAGCCCGATTAGCTGGGAAACCACGGACCGAGGAACCCAGCCTGGCTTTGGAAAGTCGCTCCTGCAAAGCCTTGAACCCGATGATTGACGGTCGACGCCCGTTTCTCGAGTTTCAATGGCCTCTATTTTTTTTCTTTCTTCTGGCTCCGACCTTCAACAACGTCGTCGGAGCTGCTGCTGAGTTGCAGGTAAGTTTGTTTCTTTACTCGTCGCCAGTGTTAAGCCCGTGAATGATTTAGACACGGACTAGCAGGAGTGAAAACAAACAGATGTTTACTGGTGGAAGTCCATAATGAATCTAAACAACAGAGGCTCTCTAGCGCCTTTTATACAGGGGTGGTCACTGCCGGTACTGCAGTCTGAGACCAGTTATTCTCTTAAAGGTACATACACAACAATGATAGCAAGTGTCATTTATGAGAGGGGCATCAGTTATCGGGGTACGGTCATACTAGTAATCCAGAGGCCTGGACTTATGATCTGGGATCGTGAGTTCAAATCCCACCTCGGCAGCTGGCGAATTTAAATTCAGTTAATTCAATAAATCTGGAATAAAAAGCTAGTATCAGTAATGGTGACCACGAGACTACCAGATTGTCGTAAAAACCCATCTGGTTCACTAATGCCCTTTAGGGAAGGAAATCTGCCGTCCTTACCCGGTCTGGCCTATATGTGACTCCAGACCCACAGCAATGTTGTGGACTCTTAACTGTCCTCTGAAATGGCCTAGCGAGCCATTCAGTTGTCACCATCACCTTCTCAAGGGCAATTAGGGAAGGGCAATAGATGCTGGCCAGCGACGCCCACATCCCGTGAATGAATATAAAAAAAAACAAGATTTATTTATTTCATTGTGTAGGTTTTTAATTTACAAGTAGTAAATGAAGTAAAGTAATGTAATAACCCATGTGGACGAACCATACCTACTGGTTCAGTGAGGGGGCTGGGTATGTAACTGCTCTGTTACTTCCTTTGGATTTTTAATTCCGTCACGAGGTCACTTTACTATGATTTGCACATAATCATCAGGAACACTCTTCAATCATTCTCCAAACCTAGGCTCCAGCTGTCAGATTTAATTTCAAGTTTTAATAGCCGAATTTTAACGTGGAGCTATCTCTTTATAGTTCTGTCTTTTTTTACCAGTTTCGCACAAGGGAACGCTTTGGGACTTCTTGTTCAACGGATGCTGCAGTAATTACATGATACACAGAGAGCTCACCCTATTTTCAGTGACCCACAGAAGTCATGCCGAGGCTTAACTGAGTTGGCAGGAAGATACTGTAACAGCGAACAGAGCAAGTTCCGTCTTGTTTGGGATGAGAACGAACTTTCCCACATTTACTCTGACCATTAAATCTGATTTAAACTGAATTTAATCTTTCCAGCATTTACATCAGAATATACTTTCAAACCACTTCACTTAATGAACATAAAAACATAAGAAATAGGAGCAGGAGTCGGCCATTTGGCCCTTCGAGCCTGCTCCGCCATTCAATAAAATCATGGCTGATCTTCTACCTCATCTCCACTTTCCTGCACTACCCTCATATCCCTTAATTCTCTTAATATTCAAAAATCTATCGATTTCTGTCTTGAATATACTTCATGACTGAGCCTCCACAGCCCTCTGGGGTAGAGAATTCCAAAGATTCACCGCCCTCTGAGTGAAGAAATTTCCCCTCATCTCAGTCCTAAACGGCCGACCCCTTATTCTGAGACTGTGACCCTGTGTTCTAGACTCCCCAGCCAGGGGAAACATCCTCCCTGCATCTACCCTGTCAATCCCTGTAAGAATTTTGTATGTTTCAATAAGATCACCTCTTATTCTTCTAAACTCTAGAGAATATAGGCCTAGTCTACTCAATCTCTCCTCATAGGACAATCCCCCCATCCCAGGAACCAGTCTGGTGAACCTTCGTTGCACTCCCTCTATGGCAAGTATATCCTTCCTTAGGTAAGGAGATCAAAACTGTGCACAATACTCCAGGTGTGGTCTCACCAGGGCCCTATATAATTGCAGTAAGACGTCTTTACTCTTATACTCAAATCCTCTTGTAATAAAGGTCAACTTACCATTTGCTTTCCTAATTGCTTGCTGTACCTGCATGTTAACTTTCAGTGATTGGTGTACAAGGACACCCAGGTCCCTCTGAACACCAACATTTCCCAATCTCTCACCATTTAAAAAATACTCTGCTTTTCTATTTTTCCTACCAAAGTGGATAACTTCACATTTCTCCACGTTATATTCCATTTGCCATGTTCTTGCCCACTCACTTAGCCTGTCTATATCCTCTTGAAGCCTCCTTGCATCTTCCTCACAACTTACATTCCCACCCAGCTTTGTATCATCAGCAAACTTGGATATATTACATTTGGTCCCCTCATCCAAATCATTGATGTAGATTGTGAATAGCTGAGGCCCAAGCACTGATCCTTGCGGTACCCCACTAGTTACAGCCTGCCAACCCAAAAATGACCCGTTTATTCCTGCTCTGTGTTTTCTGTCCATTAACCAATCCTCAGTCCATGCTAGTATATTACCCACAATCCCATGAGCCCTAATTTTGTGGCACCTTATCAAATGCCTTCTGAAAGTCCAAATACACCACATCCACTGGTTGCCCCTTGTCTATTCTGCTAGATACAACCTCAAAAAATTCTAACAGATTTGTCAAACACGATTTCCCTTTCATAAATCCGTGTTGACTCTGCCCAATCCTATTATTATTTTCTAAGTGCCCTGTTACCACGCCCTTAATAATAGACTCCATAAAAAACACCAACCCTAAGAAAGGAGGTGAGCTGAAGAAGAGTTGCAAGAGATGTATTTACAACACAACCTGACTTAGATGGAGACTCATAATAGGTCTGCGTAAATTTGTAATTAATTAACTTACAGTGGTGTTTGGAGGTGAGTTTGAAATGAAGACTACTCCCACTCATAACCCTACCCGTAGGCAGGAGAAAGGGGTTAAAAAGGAATCTACACCATGATGTAATAAAACTCACTACACACTTGGTTTGAGTATAAAGCAAGGCTTTAATCAACTTGTTTCAGAACATGGAGGTCTAGTTGTACTTCACTAGTTCCTGTCTTACAAAATGTCCCTGGGCAAGCTGAGCCCACGCCCGAGTATTTATACTCCTTGGACGGCGCCACCAGCTGGCCATCCAGTGTTATTTCATGAGTAGTTTCTTTATGATGATGAGATATATAACACACCATCCAAGCTCATATCAATTAGAACAGATTTTACACCAGTGCAAAGAGCCTGGGAGATTGCCCTCTAAGGTAAAAATGCATTAAAATGGAGTCACATTCTTACACACAGTTCATTTGTAAAGAATATGGAACTCGCTACCACAAGGGGTAGTTGAGGCGAATAGCAAAGATGCAGTTAAGGGGAAGCTAGATAAGCACATGAGGGAGAAAGGAATAGAAGGATTGCTCATGGGGTGAGATGAAGTAGGGTGGGAGGAGGCTCGTGTGGAGCATAAACACCGGCATGGACCAGTTGGGTCAAATGGCCTGTTTCTGGGCTGTACATTCTATGCAATTCGATGTAAAACCCCTGCCTCTCACAGCTATCTCATCTTGTGAATGTGTATTTTCTCAGCTGGGAGAACAGAACATTCCCAATTGCAAACCTCTCCACAGCCGCTATCTATTGTACATTGGCTGCGGGACTCTCTTACTTACTCTCAGCTCCCTCTCCAAGACTCTGCATTTCCACTGGGCAAAACATGTTTGATGAGGGACATAATCCATGTTTTTAAACCACTGAGGGGAACAGATACTGTGGATGTAAGCTGATTGTTTAAGTTGGACTGTGAACATGGAGCTGGAGGTATGAGTATAAAAATTAAAAGCTTTAAGCAAAATTTGAGACTCAGAATGAGACAGAATTGCTTTTCTATACATTCGCACACACGTAGAATTAACTTCCAGGTCAAACAGTAAATATTTTTATTAATATCTTCTAAAGAACTGGACGAATATTTGGTTAGCAATGAGATTGAGCGTTACAAAGACAACTAATTGTGTATTATATGGTACCTACTGATCCCGACTACCAACATTGCTGGCAAACCTCACAACTGCATTGCTCCAGAGCAACTCTGTGAATTGGGAGCTGGTGCAGGCGATCTAAGTTCCACCCAAAAGACTTGTAAAGGTAATTTACCTTTAGTAGACAGTGAGATACTCTGCAAAGCTTTCCTTAAGATATCAAATGAAAAACATATTTACTGTTTGATCTGGAAGTTTATGTGTGAATGTATGGAAAAGCAACTCCGTCTACTTTTTGCATCTCAAATTTTGTTCAAAGCTTTTAAATGTCAGCTGTGGCTCAGTGGGCAGCACCCTCGCCTTTGAGTCAGAAGGTTGTGGGTTCCAGATCCCACTCCAGAGACTCGAGCACAAAAATCTAGGCTGACACTCCAGTGCAGTGCTGAGGGAGTGCTGCACTGTCGGAGGTGCCGTCTTTGAGATGAGACGTTAAGCCAAGGCCCCCGTCTGCTCTCTCGGGTGGACGGAAAAGATCCCACGGCACTATTTTGAAGAAGAGAGCAGGGAGGAGTTCTCCCCGGTGTCTTGGCCAATATTTATCCCTCAATCAACATAACAAAAACAGATTATCTGGTCATTATCACATTGCTGTTTGTGGGAGCTTGCTGTGCGCAAATTGGCTGCCGAATTTCCTACATTGCAACAGTGATTACACTCCAAAAATACTTTGTTGGCTGTAAAGCGCTTTGAGATGTCCGGTGGTCGTGAAATGCAAGTCTTGCTTTGTCTTTTTTCGGATTAAACCCATGATAGAATGACTTCACGCACTCAATCGCCTTTTTTTTTGTTTGCATAACAACAGTGACTCCACTTCAAAAGTAATCTGTGGGCTGTAAAGAAAGAAAGAAAGACTTGCGTTCCTACAGCGCCTTTCCTGACCTCGGGACTTCCCAAAGCGCTTTACAGCCAATGAAGTGTTTTCTGGAGTGTAGTCACTGTTGCAATGTGGAAAAGATACTTGCAAAGTATTTTGTGATGATCCGAGGTTGTGTTAAGGTACTATGGAGGTGAAATTCAACTTGTGGTGGGGGGGGGACACAAAATGGACAGGTTTGGATCGGCCGCCCATTGTATTCACCCCACCTCGTTTTTCGGGAAAATTGGGCAGGGTGTTTAACAGGCAGGCGAACTGCTGCCACCCGTTCAGCGACCCTCCGAAGTTCAACTTCACCCTCGGTAAAAAGACGACCGTCGCTTCTTCCTTTCTCCCTCATGTGACTCCGCGCTCTCTATCAACTCCGCTGTAGAGACAGGCTGGCCAGGAACGGAAAAATAGAGATCTAGGGCAGGATTTTCATTGGGCCGTGGAGGCAGGATTGGAGGCGTGTGGGGGGTTAAAATCCCGAAATCGGGGGTCCCGACATCATTCTGCCCCCAACCCACCTCCATGCCAGTTTCAAAGGAGGCGGGTACCCGCCCCGAACTGGGACCCGTCTCCCCGAGGCAGGAAGAGGATTAGTGCCAATTAACTGCCTGTTAACAGGTAGTTAACGGGCAGTTTTTAGCCTAATCCCTATTTTTAATGTTGAAGTGTGGGATTCCTGATGGCTCCAAACCACGCCAAGTTAGAGGAGGCGGACCGTCGGGATGAAGGGCTTGGGGGGTCGAGATGTCCGGTGTCCAGGTGAGTGATGGGTGCATGAGTGCAAAGGTAAGTGTGTTTGGTGTGTGTAAAGTATTTAAAGAAGTTTTACATACCTTTAGTTACCTTTACAGCCTTCCTTCCTTCAGGTCTCGGGAGTCTCTCATCTCACCGGCACAGAAAGCAGAATGGCCGCGAGCTGTCAAAAAATTGCAGCATTCAGCTTTTTGTCCCGGGGAGATCTCTAAATCATCCTGAGAGGAAGGAATTAACTTAGAATACAGATTGTCAGTGTTTGACAGCTTCAAACAGCTGTGAAACGCTGATATTTCAACTGTCAAAAGGTCTTGACAGATGAAATATCAATCTGTGACGTCACCTGTTGCCGGGTGGGCCTTAATTGGCCTGCTGAGCCCGCTGGCCGGGCTCAACAAGGTCAATCAAGTCAAAATCGCGTGGGTTGGTTAGAACTCGATGGAGGCAGGACAACAACCCCGAAAGTTGTAGTCCCGCCTCCTACCCGACTCCTCAATGAAAATCCAGCCCCTAATGTTGGCTGGGGTTTGAACTTGGGACCTCCTGGTTAAACCACGCATTTTAATTGTAACCAATTGACAGTTTTTGAGGAAACCTGGCTCACTGAGCACATGGGTGTAATTGTGGGACTTTTAAATGGAGGAAATCCGATTAAGGGTTGAGACTTCGAGGCTCAAGGTGGCCGGGATCCAGTTCACAAGGTGAGCCACTTCACGTGGCAGTAACGCGCGTTAGTAATGCTGCCCGAGAGGGTATATTTTCTCCTGTTACCAACTTTAGTGGAAAGGTAGAGATGGATATATAATCCCTCACTTTATATTTGCGAAAATGAATGAGTGGGGCGAGCATGTTGGCCCTTGTGCTCGAGCCGCCGAGACCTGCCTTGAATGTAACTGCGTGTTATGTCACCTTGGCCGGCGTGGTTTTAGAGCCACCCACAGCATCTAGGAAAGGGCTGGTTACTGTTCTGTTTTATGTAGCACAATTATCCCAGAACGAATTAACTTATTAAATCTCTGCAATTAAGCTGGGAGTTTCCTGATCAGAAATGACCCTCAGCCATTCTCGATTATAAACTGGACACTGTCTGTCGAGGGAGTGCAGCGAACATTCACCAGACTGATACCTAGGATGGCAGGAATGACGTATGAGGAGAGATTGTGTCGATTGGGCTTATATTCGCTGGAGTTTAGAAGAATGAGAGGGGATCTCATTGAAACTTATAAAATTCTAACAGGACTGGACAGACTAGATGCAGGAAGGATGTTCCCGATGGCGGGGGAGTCCAGAACCAGGGATCACAGTCTAAAGATAAGGGGTAAGCCATTTAGGACAGAGATGAGGAGGAATTTCTTCACCCAGAGAGTGGTGAACCTGTGGAATTCTCTACCACAAAAGGCAGTTGAGGCCAATTCATTAAATATATTCAAGAAGGAGTTGGATATATTTCTTGAGGCTAAAGGGATCAAGGGATATGGGGAGAAAGCAGGGACAGGGTACTTTTGGATGATCAGCCATGATCTCATTAAATGGCGAGAGGTACCACCAATGCTGCCTCTGCAAGATCCTGCAAATCCATTGGCAGGATAGGCGCACCAACGTCAGTGTTCTTGCTCAGGCCAACATCCCCAGCATCGAAGCTCTGACCACGCTCAATCAGCTCCGATGGACGGGTCACATTGTCTGCATGCCCGATACGAGACTCCCAAAACAAACGCTCTACTCGGAGCTCCGGCACGGCAAGAGAGCCCCAGGTGGACAGAGGAAACGCTTCAAGGACACCCTCAAAGCCTCCTTGAAAAAGTGCAACATCCCCACCGACACCTGGGAATCCCTGGCCCAAGACCGCACAAAGTAGAGGAGAAGCATCCGGGAAGGCGCCGAACACATCGAGTCTCTTCGCCGGGAGCAAGCAGAAGCCAAGCGCAGGCAGCGCAAGGAGCGCACCTCAACCCAAGCACCCCACCCACCCGCCCCTTCAACCACCGTCTGCCCCACCTGTGACAGAGACTGTAGGTCCCGCATTGGACTCATCAGTCGCCTGCGAACTCATTTTTAACGTGGAAGCAAGTCATCCTCAGTTCCGAGGGACTGCCTAAGAAGAAGAAGAAATGGCGGAGCAGGCTCGAGGGGCCGAATGGCCTACTCCTGCTCCTATCTTCTATGTTTCTATGTTTAGGGGTGCAGGTGGTGAAGGCAAGTTTATTTCTGGAGAAAGCAAGATAAGAACCCGCCATTTCGAACATCACAGTCTGAAGTCCATATGGGGAAAATTACATTTTCTCAAATGAGCTGATTTTGGATCAGTTTGGAGTTTCAGTTTGGTTTGGCATCCTTCCCAAAACATTGACAGCAGTCATGTAATGATCCTTAGAACCAGAACAGGATGATTTGTTTGTGTGAGAATAGATCCCAGCCAAACATTTTCTTTGCGCTTTGTTCTTCTGTGAAGAATTTTTTTAAACATTTTTTTTCCCTTTCTTAATTTCTTTCCGGTTATACCTGCTGGACTCGTCCCAACCGGGGAGCTCGGGGCCTCTGATCGCAAAGACCGCTCTCGCTTCAGCTGCTAGGCCGCAGCGTTGCGGGATCCCCATCATTCTGTTTTCTTCCCTTTAACCCAACCACCGTGGATCCGTCTATTTACGATAAGGCCCATTGACTCGGCTAGGCTCAGCAGACTGCCGGGGGATTCGGCAGTTTGAACCCAGACCTTCACTCAGTTTCGCTTGATTCTTGACAAAAATTCAGAAATAAATAACAAGGTTGATTGACTATGTTCTATAGAATGTCCACGTGTTAATTTTACAGAAAATTCACCTAAAAAAATTGGTTTCCAGGGTGTCTTCTTGTTTACATACTCGTGACGTAATCATCTTGTTGCTTGCACATGACTTTGTCCTACTGATTCATAGAAACATAGAAGACAGGAGCAGGAGTATGCCGTTCGGCCCCTCAAGCCCGCTCCGCCATTTAATGAGATCATGGCTGATCATCCAAATTCAGTACCCTGTCCCTGCCTTCTCCCCATATCCCTTGATCCCTTTAGCCTCAAGAAATATGTCCAACTCCTTCTTGAATATATTTAATGAATTGACCTCAACGCCCTATGTGGCAGAGAATTCCACAGGTTCACCACTCTCTGGGTAAAGAAATTCCTCCTCATCTCAGTCCTAAATGGCTTACCCCTTATCCTTAGACTGTGACCCCTGGTTCTGGACTCCACCGCCATCGGGAACATCCTTCCTGCATCTAGTCTGTCTAGTTCTGTTAGAATTTTGTAAGTTTCAATGAGATCCCCTCTCATTCTTCTAAACTCCAGCAAATATAAGCCTAATCGACCCAATCTCTCCTCATACGTCATTCCTGCCATCCCAGGTATCAGTCTGGTGAAACTTTGTTGCACCCTCTCCATGGCAAGAACATCCTTCCTCAGATAAGGCGACCAAAACTGCACACAATACTCACGGTGTGGTCTCAGCAAGGCCCTGTACAACTGCAGCAAGACATCCTTGTTCCTGTACTCGAATCCTCTCGCTACGAAGGCCAACATACCATTTGCCTTCTTAACCGCCTGCTGCACCTGCATGCTTACCTTCAACGACTGGTGCACAAGGACACCCAGGTCTCGTTGCACCTCCCCTTTTCCCAATCTATTGCCGTTCAGATAATAATCTGTCTTCCTGTTTTTGCCACCGAAGTGGATAACCTCGCATTTATCCACATTATACTGCATTTGCCCAATCGCCCAACTTGTCCAAATCACACTGGAGTTTCTCTGCATCCTCCTCACAGCACACACGCCCACCCAGCTTTGTGTCATCTGCAAACTTGGAGATATTGCATCTAGATCCCTCATCTAGATCATTTATATATATTGTGAATATTGTCATTCATTTGCCTTTTCAATCCGTTCCAGAAAAAAAGGGTCTTCCTGAAAACAAAACTCCTACTTGCACAACTGACTCCCAATATTGTCACATTTGTAGTGATCATCTCTCCATTCACTGTCCACCGTGGCTCAGTGTGTAGCGCTCTTGTTAAGTCCGTGAATGATTGAGACACGGAGCAGCAGGAGTGAACACAAACAAGTCTTTACTGGTGGAAGTCAATAGCGAAACTAACAAACAGAGGCTCTCTAGCGCCTTTTATACAGGGGTGGTCACTGCCGGTACTGCAGTCTGAGACCAGTTATTCTCTTAAAGGTACATACACAACAATTCCTCCCCTTTTAGATAAACAGTACATAACATTCATTTAACAACTAAATGATAACGAATTACAATCACAATTACTGTTGCTAGATACATTGGTTAAGTTTAAGCAATTATAAGTTCAGTCTTTGAGGAGGCTTCCTGATTCTGTCTGGATAACGCCTCTTTGGGGTATCAGGTTCATCTGGCAATGTCGCGTCAGGATCAATGTCTTTGTTTGGTTCATCTGCTTCCAATATTACCGGTTCTGCGGCAGCTGCAATTGGAACGTCGATTTCATTACCAGGTGTATCAGATCGTGGTGTGGAGTTGACGTTTTCCAGTGACTCTAGAATCTGGTCAGCATGGCATCTTACAATGCTCTCCCCAACGTCCACGGTATACATGAGAGGTCCTTGTCGTGTACAAATCGTTCCTGGCTGCCATTTCTCAGTGCAGTAGTCCCGGGCCAAAACTGGTTGACCTATCTTAAAACTCCTGGTCGGCCTTCCATTCATATTCTGAAACTGCCTGTTCTCCACATCTCTTCGGACGTTTGGCTTAACCAAATCCAAGCGGCATCGTAGTCTTCGATTGAAGAACATCATGGCTGAAGTTTGGTTGGTAACCGCATGTGTCGCATTCCGGTAGGCAAACAAGAAGTTGTCCACCTTGTGTTGTAGGGGTATATCTTCATTACACATTGCCTTGATAGCCTTCTTGAATGTTTGGACAAACCTCTCAGCCAATCCATTAGTGGCTGGATGATATGGGGCAGATGTGTAATGCTTAACGCCATTGTTCTTTAAGAACCTCCGGAACTCTTCAGACACAAACTGTGGTCCATTGTCAGAGCAAATCTGTTCAGGCAGCCCATTCCTGGCGAATATGGTTCGCAAAACTGTGATAGTTTTTTCCGTGGTGGTTGAGGACATTTTTATTACCTCTGGCCACTTTGAATGTGCATCCACCGCAATTAAAAACATCGAGCCCATGAAGGGACCAGCAAAATCAATGTGCACCCGTTGCCATGGAGATGAGGGCCACTCCCATGGATGCAGAGGAGCTTGTGGTGGGGCGTTTTGGACCTTCTGGCATCCTGCACAGCTCTTGGTCATCTCTTCGATTTCTCTATTGATTCCCGGCCACCACACAAACGCTCTGGCTAAGTTCTTCATTTTTACCCCACCCAGATGACCCTCATGAAGCTCATTGAGTACTCTATCCATCAACTTAGGTGGAATTACTACTCTGGATCCACACATCAAGGTCCCTCTGCACACTGACAGCTGTTCTCTTTTCGGCGAGAATGCTGGCAGCAGTGGTTCGCCATGTGCTGGCCATCCCTTCACCGTTAAATCATAGACCCGTGATAGTGTCGGGTCATTCCGTGTTTCCTTTTCTATGTTTGCATTCGTCACAGGGAGACATTCGACTATGGTCGAGTGGAATAACTCCATTGGATCCACTGCAAGGTCTTCTTTTTCCACCGTCGGCAACGGTAGGCGTGACAATCCATCAGCATTTCCATGCTGTTTAGTTCCTTTGTACTCGATGTCATATTGGTGTGCCCCTAGGAAAAGGGACCATCTCTGCAGCCGTTGTGCCGTCATTATCGGTACGCCCTTCTGAGGGTTGAAAATGGAGACAAGAAGTTGATGATCGGTTAGTAGAGTAAATTTTTGACCGTGCAGGTAGTGATTGAACTTCTTCACCCCCCACACTAGGCTGAGGGCCTCCCTGTCAACCTGAGCGTAGTTACGCTCAGCAGAAGTTAACGAGCGTGACGCAAAAGCTATCGGCCTCTCTAACCCATCAAGGAACTTATGTGACAGTACCGCCTCAATGCCGTAGGGAGACGCATCACACGCCAGTCTGATCGACAGTGCTGGGTTGTAGTGAGCCAATACTTCCCTTGAAGTGATTAAGTCCTTACTCTTCTGAAAAGCACGCTTACAATCATCGCTCCATTTCCATGCTACCCCTGTTCGTAGCAGGGTGTTCAGTGGGTGCAAAATTGTCGACAAATTCGGCAAAAACTTATGATAGTAATTCACCAATCCGAGGAATGACCTCAGTTGCGACACATTTTCAGGCGCTGGGGCCTTAACAACCGCTTCAATTTTGTCAGGGGACTTATGTAACCCCTCTTCATCAATCACGTGGCCACAATACGATATCTGTTTCTTAAAAAATTCGCACTTGGGGCGGTTGGCTCGTAGCCCATGTTCCCGTAGTCTAGTGAGCACCTGTTCTAGGTTGTTAAGGTGTTCACTGTCATCTTCACCTGTCACAAGGATGTCGTCCAAGTAACACTGAGTCCCCGGAATCCCTTGCAGGACTTGTTCCATCGCTCTTTGCCATATCGCCAGAGCCGATGCTACTCCGAATACCAATCGATGATACTGGTAAAGACCTTTGTGAGTGTTTATCGTGAGATACTTCCTAGAGGACTCTTCAACCTCCATCTGCAAATATGCTTGTGCTTGGTCAATTTTTGTAAAACGCTTCCCTCCAGATAGTGAGGCGAAGATGTCTTCTATCCTTGGAAGAGGATATTGTACTGTGTGAAGGACAGGGTTCACCGTCACCTTGAAATCCTCACAGATGCGAATCTTCCTTGGCTCTCCGGACTTATTGCTTAACGTTTTCTTCATGACAGGAACGATGGGTGTCGCCCACTCGCTCCAGCTGACCTTAGACAACACGCCTGCCTTCTCCAGATCCTCCAGCTCTGCCTCGACGGCTGGGCGAATTGCATATGGTACCGGTCTTGCTTTGAAAAACTTGGGAACTGCATTCTCTTCTATTTTTATTGAGGCGGTTACGCCTTTAAGCGTGCCCAGTTCTTGTTGAAATACCTCTTTGGCGTTAGCTAAGATTGTTGACAATCGTCCAGGAGTGACGTCTTCATCTTTTTTACCGTCCACCATCATTGCATGAATGGAATGCCAATCTAAGTTTATCTTCCTCATCCATTCCCGTCCCAATAACGGTGGTCCACCATTTGGCAGTATGTAGAGATACAATTTCCGTATTTTCTTGCCATTGTATTCGACAGGCACCCTTATTTTTCCTCTGGGGTATACTTTCTGCCCCGTATACATCATCAAGACGATGGATGTCTCTCTCAAGGGTATGTGTGAAAATAGCCGCTCGTAGTCTCGTCGATTCATGACGGTTAGAGCTGATCCTGTATCCAATTCCATTTTAACTTGGGACCCTGCTATCGTGAGGGTGACCCAAATGGTTCGGTGATCCTCTTTTGCGATTACATTGTGAAGTTTGAGACAGCTTAGTCTCCTGTTCTCGGATTCACTATCGCTCATCTGGTCTTCGGAACTATTGTCTGTCATCTTTTGTACTTTCTTGTACGGTTCCTTAGTAGCCTTTTTGTTGTCGCTGGTCTTGTTCCCAGACCTGCAAACTCATGCAATGTGTCCAATCTTCCCGCATTGTCTGCATATTTTGTCTTTGGACCAGCAGTCCTTCTGGTCATGGTTAGTTCTGCCGCAGCGATAACATTTTGCAAATCCCCGTGTCATTTCGTGGGTGCCGTATTCCTGTGGTTTTTGTTGAATTTCTGCAGCTCCCCTGGCTGCTGCTTCATACGATACTGCCACGCTGAAAGCCTTATCTAGCGTCAGCTCTTTTTTTGAGAGTAACTTCTTCTGTGTTCCTTCACTCAGGAGTCCACAGACAAATTTGTCCCGTAGGGTATCTGCCAGTCCTGCTCCGAACTGGCAGTGCTTTGATAGCTTGCGTAGTTCCGTAAGATACTCAGCATTGCTCTCATCTTTGTGCTGAGTTCTCCTGTGGAATTTAAATCATTCTGCTATCAACAGCGGTGCAGGGTTTAAGTGTTCCTGTAGGACAGCAACAATTTCGTTAAAACTCTTCGCCTTCGGTTTGGCTGGAGTAATCAGGTCCTGCAATAGGCCGTACGTTCTAGCGCCCATTAAGTTTAGCAATATCGATGCCTTTTTCCCCTCCGCTATTTCGTTTGCCTCGAAATATACCTCGACTCTTTCCACATACATGGTCCAGTCTTCTAATGTATTCTCAAAAGCAGTGATACAGCCAGTCTTCGGCACCTTGCAAATCTAAAATGGCGCCTCCCGCGCTTTGCCTTCTTCCCCGATTTAACAAAATGGCGCCTCCCGCGCTTTGCCTTCTTCCCCGCTGTTGCTAGCGCTGCTTTCCACGGTTTCTTGCACGTTAAATATTGATTCTTTTTCTTTTATTATTTTCCCGTCGTGGAGCGAACCCTCTGAGACACTTCCCTCCCTCTTCTTAGGTCCGAACGCTGCCTGGCTTCGAAGCACCGGCCGCGCCCTGCGTGCTCCACCCTCTCTCTCTCTCTCTTTGCCTCCCGACTCGCTGCCCGGCCCCGTTGAAAAGCCACCCGATCGAGCTTCAGCCCGCCGCAGCCCAGGAAGGATCAGAGCACTACCTGCCACCAGCCCGACTAGCTGGGAAACCACAGACTGGTGAACCGAACCTGGCTCTTGACAGTCGCTCCTGCAAGTTTTCAACCCGATGATTGATGGTCGACGCCCGTTTCTCGAGTTTCTTTGGACTCAATTTTTTTTTTGTTGTTGTTTTTTTTCTTTCTTCTGGCTCCGACCTTCAACAACGTCGTCTGAGGTGCTGCCGAGTTGCAGGTAAGTTCGTTTCTTACTCGTCGCCAGTGTTAAGTCCGTGAATGATTGAGACACGGACCAGCAGGAGTGAACACAAACAAGTCTTTACTGGTGGAAGTCAATAGCGAAACTAACAAACAGAGGCTCTCTAGCGCCTTTTATACAGGGGTGGTCACTGCCGGTACTGCAGTCTGAGACCAGTTATTCTCTTAAAGGTACATACACAACAGCTCTCACCTCTGAGTCAGAAGGTTGTGGGTTCATACGCCCGCTCCAGAAAATTGAGCAAAAAAATCTAAGCCGACACTCCCAGTGCAGTACTGAGGAAGTGCTGCATTGTCGGAGGGGCCGTCTTTCAGATGAGACGTTAAACCGAGGCCCCGTCTGCTCTCTCAGGTGGACGTAAACAATCCCATGGCACTATTTCAAAGAAGGGCAGGGGGAGTTCTCCCAATATTTATCCCTCCAACCGGACTAAGAAACAGATCACCTGGTCATTAACGCATTGCTGTTTGCGGGAGCTTGCTGTGCGCAAATTGACTGCTGTGTTTCCTACATTGGCTGTAAAGCGCTTTGGGACGTCCTGAGGTCATGAAAGGTGCTACATAAATGCAAGTTCTGTCTTTTCTTGTTACAAGCGCGTGACGGAACGATGCAATCGTCTTGTCACTTGCCCGTGACCTCGTCATACTGAATCATTTACATTTCTAGCCCAACCAAATAAAAGATTCTTCACGAAAGCAAAAATGCGAATTGCACCACTGATTTCCAATAATTGGAAAAAGAATCTGAGGTGTCGGTCTCGCGTTTGCAAAAATGTGACTTCTTTAAATTGAAAACCTTCCGGTCCAATCGGATTGCAATAGCCATCGCTTCCTTCACAAAAAAATACACTTTCCAATGAGTTGGCCTTGACAATTCCATGATTTGTACATAGATTTCGGTCCCCACCACAAACTCCATTCCCTAGCCACTGACTCCATCCCTCTCCCTAACCTCTGTCAGAGGCTGAACCACACTGTTCGCAACCTTGGTGTCATATTTGACCCTGAAATGAGCTTCTGACCACATATCCGCGGCATAACTAAGACCACCAATTTCCACCTCCATAACATCGCCCATCTCCGCCCTTGCCTCAGCTCATCCGCTGCTGAAACCCTCATCCATGCCTTTGTTACCTCTAGCTCTGACTATTCCAACACACTCCTGGCTGGCCTTCCACATTGCATCTTACGTAAACTTGAGGTCATCCAAAGCTCGGCTGCCTGTGTCCTAACTCGCACCAAGTCCCGTTCGCCCATCACCCCCTGTGCTCACTGACCTACATTGGCTCCCGGTTAAGCAATGCCTCGATTTCAAAATTCTCATCCTTGTTTTCAAATCCCTCCATGGCCTCGCCCCTCCCTATCTCTGTAATCTCCTCCAGCCCCATAAACCCACCCTCCCCCGTCCCGAGATATCTGCGCTCCTCTAATTCCACCCTCTTGAGCATCCCTGATTATAATCGTTCAACCATTGGTGGCCGTGCCTTCTGTTGCCTAGGCCCTAAACTCTGGAATTCCCTGCCTAAACCCCTTTGCCTCGCTACCACTCTCTCCTCATTTAAGGCGCTCCCTAAAACTTACCTCTTTGACCAAGCTTTTGGTCATCTATCCTAATTTCTCGTTATGTGGCTTGGTGTCAAAATTTTTGTCTTAAAATACTCCTGTGAAGCACCATGGGATGTTTTACTACGTTAAAGGCGCTATATAAATACAAGTTGTTGTTGTTGTTGTTTGTTTACAGCTTATTAAAATGACGTAGAATTACATGGAAATTACAGCAGGGAAACAGGCCATTCGGCCCCTTCTCTCCAACCCGCCTTCGCCCCAAGCTCTGTTCTCCTGCTTGTTCCCACTTCTTTCCCCAGCCAGTCGAGTGCCTCTCCTTTGTGTGAGGGGTAGTTTAAGCGATATTTTCAGCGCCTTAACAAAAACATGTGGATTTTTGATAAAATAGTCAGTATTTGTGTCGCCTTATATGGGCACTGAGGGTAACTGACTCTGCCAGCCAACAGAAGCGTGCAGTTGGCGATTTGATGTAGTCAATGCACCAACCAGTAACACGTGATCAGAGTGACGGAAACTGTTCAAAATCTGCACTAAACTGTACAAACATCCCCCCCCAAGTTGCTTTGCTAGCGATTTCCGTGTTACTACCTATTCCAGGTAGTGTGAGCTCTTGCTATAAATAATATTGGCCCTGATAATTACGGAGGGAGTGGGGTAGGGCGGTAGCTGGGGGTGGCGGGAGGACCCCAGAAATTCCGCATAATTTAACGGCAGGACCTCATTATCATTTTTTTCTTCTGTTTCCCGCCCAGCTGCCGGAATGACGTTAAACAGCCACAGCAGAGGGCCTGAGAACATAGGAACATAAGAAATAGGAGCAGGAGTCAGCCATTCGGCCCCTCGAGCCTGCTCCGCCATTCAATGAGATCATGGCTGATCTTCTGCCTCAACTCCAGTCACCGGCCCTATCGCCATATCCCTTGATGCCCTTACTAGTCAGAAATCTATTGACTTCTGTTTTGAATATACCCAACGACTGAGCCTCCACAGCCCTCTGGGGTAGAGAATTCCAAAGATTCACCACCTTCTGTGTGAAGAAATTTCTTCTCATCTCAGTCCTGAATGGCCGACCCTTTATCCTGAGGCTGTGGCCCCTGGTTCTAGACTCCCCAGCCAAGGGAAACATTCTCCCAGCATCCACTTTATCAAGTCCTGTAATAATGTTGTATGCTTCAATGAGATCCCCTCTCATTCTTCTGAATTCAAAGAGAATACAGGCCTAGTTTACTCAATCTCTTCTCATACGACAGTCCCGCCATCCCAGGAATCAATCTGAGATCATGAAGGAGTCCCCAACGGTCCCCGCCTGCAACAGGAGGCCACAACCGGGGACCGTTGGGGACTGCTTCACGACCTCAGGACGTCCCAAAGCGCTTTACACCCAATCAAGTAGTTTTTGGAACTGCAGTCACTGTTGTAATGTAGGAAGCGCAGCAGCCAATTTGAGCACAGCAAGCTCCCACAAACAGCAATGTGGTAATGACCAGACAATCTGTTTTAGTGATGTTGGTTGAGGGATAAATATTGGCCCAGGACATGGGGGGAGAACTCTCTGGCTTTTCTTTGAATAGCGCCACGGGATCTTTCACATCCACCTGAGAGTGCAGACGGGCCCTCGGTTTAATGTCTCATCTGAAAGACGGCACCTCTGACAGTGCAGCATTCCCTCAGCACTGCACTGGGAGTGTCAGCCTAGATTATGCGCTCAAGTGCATTACAACAGGGACTCCACTTCAAAAGTACTTCATTGGCTGTAAAGCGCTTTGAGACATGAAAGCGCTATATAAGTGCAAATCTTTCTTTTTTCTTTTAAGTCTCTGAAGTGGGACTTGAACCCACGGCCATTCTGACTCAGAAGCGAGAGCGCTAGACATAGCCGAGACCCCCTTTCTGCGCCCTGTTGTCCTTGAGAATTCCATGCCCTTTCGGGGGAGCCAGTCCGCACCAGTTTGAGTACAAAGGGCCTCGGCATATAACTCCTGTTTAAAAAGCGTAGAATACCTGCTAAGAAGTTTGGGAAACAGGTAATCAGCCAACTTTACCCAGGGACAATGGCTCCCTTTGAGGTACTTTTTACTACACTAATAAAAGTCAAGGACATGGCCGGAGAGTGAGCGAGCCAACCCGTGCAGTGGTCCATAAATTCCAAAGTACCTTAAACCGGCCCCAAGAGGGATATATCGGTGTAATCAATAACTTTTAGCAACTCTTGCAACCACAGTGTAGACTGGATATCTCCATGGCCTTCAGACTGCCTGGGAACTTCACAAAATTTCCATACAATAGTGGGTGGGGAGGGGGATGAGGGATGGGGTGGTGGGGGGGTGGGAGCGGAGGGTAGGGAGGTAGCTAGTTTTAGTCCTTAGCCAGTCTTTGTGTCTGAGCTGTGAACAAATGAGAAAGTCTGGTAAATCTGGTGTGGGGTTGGGGGGAGTCGGGGTTGGTGGGGTCACCCATAGTTTAATCTATCGGCTGCTGCCTCTTCTCCCAAAGTTATTTAAATCTGCCTGCTTATTATTGTCTGAACAAGTAGTTAGAAGCGTGAAATGGCAACTTCTCACAAGAGACTGGCATGTCTTCACACTAATCTTCACACTGCTGACACAGGACGTGTTCCCAATGGGGGTCACAAGCCACGATTAAGAATGTCACATATTATAAGTACATATTTTGGTGTCCGTTGCCATGATCATCACGGGCTCAACTTCTCCGCTGACCTACGCCGTCGGCTCCCAGTCCGGCAGCGCCTCGAGTTTAAAATTCTCACCCTTGTGTTCAACTTCCTTCATGGCCCTCGCCCCTCCCTGTCTCTGTAGCCTCCTCCAGCCCCAGAACCCTCCGAGATCTCTGCACTCCTCCAATTCTGGCCTCTTGCGCATCCCCGATTTTTATCGCTCCACAATTGGTGGCCGTTCCTTCAGCTGCCTGGGCCCCGAGCTCTGGAATTCCCTCCCTAAACCTTTCCGCCTCTCTAGCTCTCTTAACTCCTTTAGGACACTCCTTAAAACCTACCTCTTTGACCAAACCTGTCATAATATCTCCTTACGTGGCTCAGTACGCTCCTGTGAAGTGCCTTGGGACGTTTTACTAGGTTAAAGAAAGAAAGAAAGACTTGCATTTCTATAGCGCCTTTCACGGCCACCAGATATCTCAAAGTGCTTTACAGCCAATGAAGTACTTTTGAAGTGTAGTCACTGTTGTAATGTGGGAAAATGTGTTAAAGGCGCTATATCAATGTAAGTTGTCTAGATCATTTGAAACTCTGCTAAATCACTCAATGCTCTGTTGAGTAACGCCTTTTTTAAAAAAAAGATACATTTCTGGTCAAGAATAAGATGGGGGAGGGCTGTGTTGGCAAAGGTCATGTGCGACCGGGCAAATCAGGACCAGGAGGCCTCAGGTTTGGTTCTCAATCCGTTGTAAATTAAGTCACCGTGGCCGGATTGGCGGTGAGGACACACGTTAGAAAACTACTAGGCACTTGGTCTAAGCATTAAACAAAGCTTTAATCAACTGTTTTACAACATGGAGGTCTAGTTGTGTCCTGCGCAAGCTGGGCCCATGCCCGAGTATTTATACTCTCCCTGGACAGCGCCACCCGTAGGCCGCTCAGTATTATTTCATAAGTCTTTCTTTCATGAATGACTGATTCATGCCGGACACTCTGTGGATCGTTCAAATTCAGCTGGGGCGCAAGGCGGGTGGTCGTGGCTCAGCTGCCCAGGATACACCCCTCCTACAATGAGTTCAGGGAGGAAAATTATCAGCCAGGGTTCCTGCTCCCAATCGTTACCTAGTGACCCCTGCAGGAAAATGTGCGTGTGTGGACTTTAGAAGTGGACAGTGTAATGTTCCGTGCATGGTAAAATAGATTATAAACGCTTGTCATAGAATCATAGGACTGGATTTTCTCAGCCCCGAGGAGGCGGGTATGGAGGCGGGACTGCCGGTAAAGTAGCAGGAAGTGGGGGCGGATGGCAAACCCGCCCCCATCCTGCCTCCGTGCCCTTTTGCCAGGAGGCGGGAAGATGTGCTGCTTCGGGTCCCGTCTCCTGGAGGCGGAAAAGGCATTAAATCCTTTTAACTGCCTGTTAACAGGTAGTTAACAGGCAAAAAAAAGGGATTAGTGCCATTTTACCTTCACAGGTGAAGGCTTCCCGATCTCGGAGAACCCCGCCGGGTTGGGGGAGACGTGGAGGAGGTTTGTGGTGGTCGGAGGCACCTGGAAGTAAGATGTAGAGGTGAGCGATGGGTGCAAGTGTGGAGTGGTAACTATGTAAGGTGAACGATAAGTGTTTAAAAATGTTCACTTATCTTGTTTTCTTCCTACAGCCTTCATCCTCTCTGGATCGGGAGACCCGACATCCTTGTTGTCGATTTCAGACTGGCTGTTGGATCCTCCGAACAAACAGCCATCTGAAATCGACAAAGTTGAAAGGTTTGATGAGTCCTGAACACAATGACTCATCAAACTAAAGAGAATGTCATTGTTTGACAGCTTCACAGAGCTGTTAAATGCTGACATTTCTTCTTCCAAGAAACCTTGACAGATAGCAAGTCAGATGTTGACGTGATCTGTCAGTGACTTCCTCCCTAATTGGCCTGCTGAGCCTGCCGGGCAGGCTTAACAAGGTCAATCAGGGGAAAATCCCTCTAGTTGGTCAGACGAGGATGGAGGCGGGACATTGACACAACAAGCAGCAGTCCCGCCTCCAACTCGCCTCCATTCACAAAATCCAGCCCAATGAGTCATAACGGCACAGGAGGCCGTTCAGCCCATCGAGTCCGTGCCGGCTTGTTGTCTCAGCTCACGTGTGCAGATTGGCCAGTTAGATAAGGAACCAGAGGGCAAGTGGAACCGTTGACTTCAATCAACCAACTTCATCTGGGACAATAGTTACCCTGGCTATGCTTAACAAAAGTCAAGAATTTGGTTTGGAGAGTGACAACCCCACTTAGCAGGAGTTAACGGGGGGTGGGGTGGGGTGGGGGGGGAAATTGGAAGCCCCAGCCTGCCAGCGTGAACTGGGCATTGGGAACGATCCCTGGGTAGGCCTGAGGCACACTTGATATTGGGCCTCCTGTAAATTAGAACCCGATTTTAATTTCGTGCCACTGCCTTGCTGCCACCAGCCCTCAGGTAGGTCCAGGGGTGGCGGGGGGGGGGCGGGGGTTGTGGGGGCGGAATATGAGGTGATCGAGAGAGGGGACCGAGTGTGGGGCTTCGGTTGGGAGAGGTGATCGAGAGAGGGGACCGAGTGTGGGGCTTCGGTTGGGAGAGGCGATCGAGAGAGGGGACCGAGTGTGGGGCTTCAGTTGGGAGAGGCGATCGAGAGAGGGGACCGAGTGTGGGGCTTCAGTTGGGAGAGGCGATTGAGAGAGGGGACCGAGTGTGGGGTTTCAGTTGGGAGAGGCAATCGAGAGAGGGGACCGAGTGTGGGGCTTCGGTTGGGAGAGACGATTGAGAGAGGGGACCGAGTGTGGGGCTTCGGTTGGGAGAGGCGAACGAGAGAGGGGACCGAGTGTGGGGCTTCAGTTGGGAGAGACGATTGAGAGAGGGGACCGAGTGTGGGGCTTCGGTTGGGAGAGGTGATCGAGAGAGGGGACCGAGTGTGGGGCTTCAGTTGGGAGAGGCGATCGAGAGAGGGGACCGAGTGTGGGGCTTCGGTTGGGAGAGACGATTGAGAGAGGGGACCGAGTGTGGGGCTTCGGTTGGGAGAGGTGATCGAGAGAGGGGACCGAGTGTGGGGCTTCGGTTGGGAGAGGCGATCGAGAGAGGGGACCGAGTGTGGGGCTTCGGTTGGGAGAGGTGATCGAGAGAGGGGACCGAGTGTGGGGCTTCGGTTGGGAGAGGTGATCGAGAGAGGGGACCGAGTGTGGGGCTTCGGTTGGGAGAGGCGATTGAGAGAGGGGACCGAGTGTGGGGCTTCGGTTGGGAGAGGTGATCGAGAGAGGGGACCGAGTGTGGGGCTTCGGTTGGGAGAGGTGATCGAGAGAGGGGACCGAGTGTGGGGCTTCGGTTGGGAGAGGCGATCGAGAGAGGGGACCGAGTGTGGGGTTTCAGTTGGGAGAGGCGATTGAGAGAGGGGACCGAGTGTGGGGTTTCAGTTGGGAGAGGCGATCGAGAGAGGGGACCGAGTGTGGGGCTTCAGTTGGGAGAGGCGATCGAGAGAGGGGACCGAGTGTGGGGTTTCAGTTGGGAGAGGTGATCGAGAGAGGGGACCGAGTGTGGGGCTTCGGTTGGGAGAGGTGATTGAGAGAGGGGACCGAGTGTGGGGCTTCGGTTGGGAGAGGTGATCGAGAGAGGGGACCGAGTGTGGGGCTTCGGTTGGGAGAGGCGAACGAGAGAGGGGACCGAGTGTGGGGCTTCGGTTGGGAGAGGTGATTGAGAGAGGGGACCGAGTGTGGGGCTTCGGTTGGGAGAGGTGATCGAGAGAGGGGACCGAGTGTGGGGCTTCGGTTGGGAGAGGCGATGGAGAGAGGGGACCGAGTGTGGGGCTTCGGTTGGGAGAGGCGATGGAGAGAGGGGACCGAGTGTGGGGCTTCGGTTGGGAGAGGCGATTGAGAGAGGGGACCGAGTGTGGGGCTTCGGTTGGGAGAGGCGATTGAGAGAGGGGACCGAGTGTGGGGCTTCGGTTGGGAGAGGCGATGGAGAGAGGGGACCGAGTGTGGGGCTTCGGTTGGGAGAGGCGATTGAGAGAGGGGACCGAGTGTGGGGCTTCGGTTGGGAGAGGCGATTGAGAGAGGGGACCGAGTGTGGGGCTTCAGTTGGGAGAGGTGATCGAGAGAGGGGACCGAGTGTGGGGCTTCGGTTGGGAGAGGTGATCGAGAGAGGGGACCGAGTGTGGGGCTTCGGTTGGGAGAGGCGATCGAGAGAGGGGACCGAGTGTGGGGCTTCGGTTGGGAGAGGCGATCGAGAGAGGGGACCGAGTGTGGGGCTTCGGTTGGGAGAGGCGATCGAGAGAGGGGACCGAGTGTGGGGCTTCGGTTGGGAGAGGTGATCGAGAGAGGGGACCGAGTGTGGGGCCTCAGTTGGGAGAGGCGATTGAGAGAGGGGACCGAGTGTGGGGCTTCAGTTGGGAGAGGCGATCGAGAGAGGGGACCGAGTGTGGGGCTTCAGTTGGGAGAGGTGATTGAGAGAGGGGACCGAGTGTGGGGCTTCGGTTGGGAGAGGTGATCGAGAGAGGGGACCGAGTGTGGGGCTTCGGTTGGGAGAGGTGATTGAGAGAGGGGACCGAGTGTGGGGCTTCGGTTGGGAGAGGTGATTGAGAGAGGGGACCGAGTGTGGGGCCTCAGTTGGGAGTGGTGATTGAGAGAGGGGACCGAGTGTGGGGCTTCGGTTGGGAGAGGCGAACGAGAGAGGGGACCGAGTGTGGGGCTTCGGTTGGGAGAGGTGATTGAGAGAGGGGACCGAGTGTGGGGCTTCGGTTGGGAGAGGTGATCGAGAGAGGGGACCGAGTGTGGGGCTTCGGTTGGGAGAGGTGATTGAGAGAGGGGACCGAGTGTGGGGCCTCAGTTGGGAGTGGTGATTGAGAGAGGGGACCGAGTGTGGGGCTTCGGTTGGGAGAGGCGAACGAGAGAGGGGACCGAGTGTGGGGCTTCGGTTGGGAGAGGTGATCGAGAGAGGGGACCGAGTGTGGGGCTTCGGTTGGGAGAGGCGAACGAGAGAGGGGACCGAGTGTGGGGCTTCGGTTGGGAGAGGCGATTGAGAGAGGGGACCGAGTGTGGGGCTTCGGTTGGGAGAGACGATTGAGAGAGGGGACCGAGTGTGGGGCCTCAGTTGGGAGAGGCGATCGAGAGAGGGGACCGAGTGTGGGGCTTCGGTTGGGAGAGGTGATCGAGAGAGGGGACCGAGTGTGGGGCTTCGGTTGGGAGAGGTGATCGAGAGAGGGGACCGAGTGTGGGGCTTCGGTTGGGAGAGGTGATCGAGAGAGGGGACCGAGTGTGGGGCTTCGGTTGGGAGAGGTGATCGAGAGAGGGGACCGAGTGTGGGGCTTCGGTTGGGAGAGGTGATCGAGAGAGGGGACCGAGTGTGGGGCTTCGGTTGGGAGAGGCGATTGAGAGAGGGGACCGAGTGTGGGGCTTCAGTTGGGAGAGGCGATCGAGAGAGGGGACCGAGTGTGGGGCCTCAGTTGGGAGAGGTGATCGAGAGAGGGGACCGAGCGGTGGGTTCGGCACTGGGCTTTAGGACGGCCGTGGATCTCCGCCCGGGGGCTCCACATTCGGGTAAGTACGTTTTTTGCTGGCGGCCTCCAGTGTTCCCTTTGAGGACCGCTGGTTCGGCCGCGCATAACCGCGGTTCTCCTGAACACAATAGGCCCGGCGGCGTTCAGGGCAGCCCAATTTCGGGAAGAGGCCCTGAAGCAGACGTTAGCCCCCCCTATTTGCATATGCCTAAAGCTTGTTTCAGGCACAAACCCTAGACGCCTATATATCAGCCTTCACTATGGGAACGGTAGCGTAGTGGTAATGTCACTGGGTCAGTAATCCTGAGGCCTGGACTAATGATCCAACGCCGTGAGTTCGAATCCTATGGCAGCTGGGGAATTTAAATTCAGTTTATTAAATAAATCTGGAATAAAAAGCTATTATCAGTAATGGTGATCATGAAACTATCGAATTGTCGTAATAACCCAACTGGTTCACTAATGTCCTTTAGGAAAGGAAATCTGCCGCCCTTACCCAGTCTGCCTATATGTGACCCCAGACCCACAGCAATGTGGTTAACTCTTAACTGCCCTCTGAAATGGCCCAGCAAGTCACTCAGTTGTAACTAACCGCTACGAAACAAAATAATAAGAATGAAACCGGGCGGACCACCCGGCATACACGGACTGCAGCGGTTCAAGAAGGCGGCTCACCACCACCTTCTCGAGGGCAACTAGGGATGGGCAATAAATGCTGGCCTTGCCAGCGATGCCCAGATCCCGTGAACGAATAAAAAAAAATGTTTAAATGGCGGACGATGCTCTTCCCGCACGGAATGTGCGCGCCCACGCTCTCGCCATATTGGACGCCTGGGGAATGATCCAACTATATTCTATGTGATTTTATTCAAGAGAGGATGGGGGAGAAAAGTGGCTCAATAAATGCAGTATTGTAGCCTGGGAAAATCACTGTTTACAATATTGACCTTTGAATGTTCAGTGTGTTTGTATAACACTGCTCTAGATAGATTGACACCACGGTTACAATAGGAAACAGAGGAATCTTGTTCAAACATGTTAAATGTCTGTTAGCTAACAACCTAATTAATAACTTCAAGGCTAATAGGATAAGTGCAGATATCACATGAATGATGTGCGGAATCTGATTATCCGGGACAAAGGCAACATTTTTTTACACAGCGAGTTGTTGGGATCTGGAACTCACTGCCTGAAAGAGTGGTGGAAGCAACAGTAACATTCAAAATGGAATTGGGTAAATACGTGAAGGAAAAGCCTTTACAGAGCTATGGGGAAAGAGCAAGGGAGTGGGATTAATTGGGTAGCTCTACCCAGGAGCCGGCACAGGTATGATGGGCCGAATGGCCTCCTTCTGTGCTGTGTCATTCTCATCCTTGTTTTCAAATCCCTCCATGGCCTCGCCCCTCCCTATCTCTGTAACCTCCTTCAGCCCCACAACCCCCCGAGATATCTGCGCTCCCCTAATTCTGCCCTCTTGAGCATCCCCGATTATAATCGCTCCACCATTGGTGGCCGTGCCTTCAGCTGCCTAGGCCCCAAGCTCTGGAATTCCCTGCCTAAACCTCTCCGCCTCTCTACCTCTCTCTCCTCCTTTAAGACGCTCCTTAAAACCTACCTCTTTGGTAGCTTTTGGTCACCTGCCCTAAATTCTCCTTATGTGGATCGGTGTCAAATTTTTTGTCTTATAACACTGCTGTGCAGCGCCTTGGGATGTTTTACTACGTTAAAGGCGCTATATAAATGCAAGTTGTTGTTGATTCTATGAACTAGAACAATTCAAGATTGCTCCATGGTATTTTTTTGGCGCTCGCTTCCAATTGAATTCATTGACCTTTACATGGGCGATGGTCAGGCTGATTAATTTGCCACTTTCGTGGAATTATAGTTGGCGTCGGGGAGGGAGTGTGACCCGCGAAGCACCAGTAATAATACCGTCCCGTCCATATAGATAACTCGGACCTGTTACACTCCAGGATGTCACACTTCAAAGTGCTGCACTTTGTTATGGATAAAAAGCAATCTTGGAAAAGTGGAAGGAAAGCCCGTCAGCGACCTGGAATCTGAAATTTCCAAAATTTCCAGCGTTTTCTATAATTATTTTGGATTTCCAGCATCCGCAGTATTTTGCTGTCGTATTAGTGTTTGGTTCACTGCCACCTCTCTTCCAGGAATGCCCACCTTGAAGAAGTTCTGCTCTTCTCTTCGACGGGATCTCCGTTTGGCTCTTCAACCTTGTTTTTTAATCTGTTTCATTTCCTGCTTTTTTCTCAGTTCTGACGAAGGGTTTCGACCTGAGACGTTGACTCTGTTTCTCTCTCCACGGATGTTGCCACGGCCTGCTGAGTTTTTCCAGCATTTTCTGTTGTTACAACTGTTCTTTGACTGGCCCAACTGGTCCATGCCAGTGTTTGTGCTCCACACGAGCCTCCTCCCACCCCGCCTCACCAGTTTTGAAACAGCAGCAGTTGCACGAATTTTCCTATTTAGTGCCGTGACCTTGAAGAACAGACCCGGTTAGCAGGTAAATACCAGAACCATGTGCATCTCGACTGGAGATCCTTCAGTGTCATAAAAACAGGATCGCTGATTCACACTGACTAAATAAGGCAGGTTCTAATTAGAAGCAGATGATATTGTGGAATGTGATTCCCCAAAATGCCGGTAAAAGTCCCAGAATCCCAGGTAATAAAAATTGAATCTGACTTACTCTGGCACCATAAATCAGTGGCCTGAGCCATGATGCATTATCCGATTACAAAGAACTTGAGATACATACGGTGAGACTCTTAACCTAGTTCTCATTGTTTGAGGAGCAGTGCGTATTGAGAAGTGATATGATCAGGGCATTTTCATGATGGAGGTTGCTGGAGAGTGGTGGGGCAGTGGCTTTACTGGGCCTTGGGTCTACTTCGGATGGTGTGCGTTGGGGTATTTTGGTGGGTAGCAGAGAGCTAGGACCATCCAATGGGTCTCATGTTTTCTTTTGGTTATGGGCCTTGACGTAATAAAGCTCACTACGCACTTGGTTCGAGTGTAAAGCAAGGCTTTAATCAACTAGTTTCAAAACATGGCGGTCTAGTTGTACTTCACTAGTTCCTGTCTTACAAAATGTCCCTGGGCAAGCTGAGCCCACGCCCGAGTCTTTATACTCCTTGGACGGCGCCACCAGCTGGCCGTCCAGTGTTATTTCATGAGTAGCTTCTTCATGATGATGAGATTTATAACAGGCCTATGGACTTATGAGGAAAGGTTGAGTAGGTTGGGCTTCTACTCATTGGAGTTCAGAAGAATGAGAGGCGATCTTATTGAAACATGTAAGATTGTGAGGGGGCTTGATCGGGTGGATGTGGTGAGGATGTTTCCACTGATGGGTGAGACTAGAACTAGGGGGCATAATCTTAGAATAAGGGGCTGCCCTTTCAAAACTGAGATGAGGAGAAACTCCTTCACTCAGAGGGTAGTAAATCTATGGAATTTGCTGCCTCAGAGAGCTGTGGAAGCTGTGACATTAAATAAATTTAAAATGGAGATAGACAGTTTCCTAGCTGATAAGGGAATTAGGGGTTACGGGGCGAGGGCAGGGAAGTGGACGTGAGTCTAGGTTCGGATCAGCCATGATCCTATTGAATGGCGGAGCAGGCCCGAGGGGCCATATGGCCTACTCCTGCTCCTATTTCTTATGTTCTTATTTTCTTATGGAAGGAGAGAGCTGGGGCAGAGTGGAGTGGGCCTACATTCAGAGGCCTCGTACTTTCCAGATGCTTCCCAGCTCCAACTACAGCTCGTGCATCACTTACCCAGCAAGCTGTCCACATGTTTTAATTTAAAATTGTTTTCTCAAGTGCGTGTTTCGTTAGGATCTGTGCTCAATGGTTCCTGCAATCCCAGAGTTTCCCAACGGAAGTTCACTTCAGTAGCATGCAGTCACAAATTTGGCTGTTTAGGGTTATTTTTTAATGATTTTTGATGCTAATTTTAGCCATATTTCTGTACTAAATCGACATGATTGCTTTTTTTATCTTTAAAAGGTCAAATTTGAGTAAAGCAGGGTGCTGGGTACCTCCTCCAGGGCAACGATGGTTGGGCAATAAATGCTGGCCTTGCCAGCGACGCCCACATCCCAGGAACGAATAAATAAAAACTAAACCTATACCGAACATTGCTTTCCATCAGTAATTGAACAAACTCAGTGACGTCACCAAGGGCAACCATGTTGACAGATGTGAACACCGTCTATATTAAACATTATTATTACTACATAGAATTACATAGTATTTACAGCACAGAAACAGGCTATTCAGCCCAACTGGTCCATGCCAGTGTTTGTGCTCCACACGAGCCTCTTCCCACCCCACTTCATCTCGTCCTATCAACATTGCCTAGCCTATTGCTTTCTTCCTCATGTACTTATCTAGCTTCCCCTAGGGAAAGCATTCTCAAGAATTTAACACACAGCCACAGGTATACAAGGCAAATATAAAACTTCAGGCCTAGAAATTCAGTTGCGTTTGCGCCCACTTACTGGCTATAGAGTGGGTTGCGCCGGAAGTTTTTTACGCCCGAAATTGAGTTCGTCCCTAACATCGGCGTTAGCCGGTAGCGCTGCACCGGCACCGATGACGTCATCGGTGTGCGCAGCGCCCCGGTTCCAATGGTAAACCGTCCCGATGGCCAAATTCAGTTGCGGCCGCCTCGCCCATCGCGGCCGCAAACAGCGTTTGCAAAACAGTGCCTTGCAGCTCCGAAAGGCCGGCGCATAAAGGTGGAGCGGCGGCCGGCCGCTTTTCCGGCGGCCGCCTGCCCGCAGCTCCCTCCCCGGACTCCTGCACCACCCCCCCGCAGCATTGGTGTGTGACTCCCGCGAGCCCGGCACTTCTCCGTGGTGCCGGGCTCATTTGCCGGGGGAATCCAGCGGCGATCTCACGGCTGCAGGCAGCTCCTCCTTAAGAGAAGGAGGAGGTCTGCAGTACCCCAGCCTGCCGCACCGCATCGGTTGCCGCAGCGGCAGCTGGGCGCCGGAAACTGACATTCTTCGCCCCAAACGAGGCGGCCAAACCCTGCAATAGCGCCCGCCGCCGTCTTGGGGCGGCGCTACTGAATTTCAGGCGGGCGCTAGGGGAATGCGGCCCAGTGCTAAATTTCGGGCACTAAAGACCTGGCGCGGCGAGACCGAATTTTTAGCCCTCAGTTTCTAGCTTTCTTTTTTTCTTTATTTTGGTGTTTCATCGTCGTTATTAAAATGGACATGAACCTCAGAATTTGGGGAGTTTTACACTGGTTTAAACCTAAGACTAGAAATATTATTAACTCGCTGGAGTGCCCGGCGGTGCCGAGGCTTTTTCGAGGGCATGTTGTTGTTGGAAGAGAGAGAGAGAGCGACTGGGGGGGGGGGTGGGGGAAGAGAGAGAGAGAGCGACTGGGGTGGGGTGGGGGAAGAGAGAGAGAGAGAGCGACTGGGGGGGGAAGAGAGAGAGCGACTCGGGGGGGAAGAGAGAGAGCGACTGGGGGGAAGAGAGAGAGCGACTGGGGGGGAAGAAAGAGAGCGACTGGGGGGGAAGAGAGAGAGCGACTGGGGGGGAAGAGAGAGAGCGACTGGGGGGGAAGAGAGAGAGCGACTGGGGGGGAAGAGAGAGAGCGACTGGGGGGGAAGAGAGAGAGCGACTGGGGGGGAAGAGAGAGAGCAGCTGGGGGGGAAGAGAGAGAGCGACTGGGGGGAAGAGAGAGCAGCTGGGGGGGAAGAGAGAGAGCGACTGGGGGGGAAGAGAGAGAGCAGCTGGGGGGGAGAGAGAGAGCGACTGGGGGAAGAGAGAGAGCGACTTGGGGGGAAGAGAGAGAGCGACTGGGGGGGAAGAGAGAGAGCGACTGGGGGGGAAGAGAGAGAGCGACTGGGGGGGAGAGAGAGAGCGACTGGGGGGGAAGAGAGAGAGCGACTTGGGGGGAAGAGAGAGAGCGACTGGGGGGGAAGAGAGAGAGCGACTGGGGGGGAAGAGAGAGAGCGACTGGGGGGGAAGGTGGCCCGATGGACCCCTGCGAAGGAAGGAAGAAGGTAAGCTCTCCCTCCCTGTCCCACCCCCTCACTCTTTCCCTCCCTCACCCTCTCTCTCCCTCCCCCATCTCTCCCTCCCTCACCCTCTCTCTCTCCCTCCCCCTGTCTCTCCCTGCTTTACTCTCTCTCCCTCCCCCTCTCCCTCCCTCCTCCCCCCACCCTCTCTTGCTCCCCTCCCCCCACCCTCTCTCGCTCCCCTCCCCCCACCCTCTCTCGCTCCCCTCCCCCCACCCTCTCTCGCTCCCCTCCCCCCACCCTCTAACGCTCCCCTCCCCCCACCCTCTCTCTCTCCCCTCCCCCCACCCTCTCTCTCTCCCCTCCCCCCACCCTCTCTCTCTTCCCTCTCCCTCCTTGCCCCTCTCCTCTCTCCCTCCCTGCCCCTCTCCCTGTCCTCTCCCTCTCCCTCTCCTCCCTCCCTATTTCTCTGTCTCTCTGACGTCTGTTCCCCTCTACCGCTCTCAGTTTTTCTTCTGCCGTTTTTTGTCTGCGAGCTCGCCGGCCGCTCAGGCTCTGTATAGAAATCATCTTGGCGCTGGTGCCCGATTTGCTACTCCAGGCCCCGCCGTCCGCCCGCTCTCCGGGGCAAGGTAAGAGCCGGGCTCCGGCCCCACACCCACACCGGCAAGAATCAGCACCCGGGGAACCGGCCGCCGCCCAACGTGAACAAAGACCCTCCTCACCTGTCACAGAGTTGAAGTCTCCGAAAGCGGCCACGGTGCCCCGGGCCTCTTCCCCCGCGCATTCAGGAGGCGCGGGGAAGAGAGAGAGAGACAGACTTGGGGGGGAGAGTTAGACGCCGCCGCGCACCTGCTCCGCGGAGCTCCGTGCCGCCACCGCCACACCAGCCTTTACTAAGATGGCGGCGGTAGCGGCGCTCGGCTGAGGCCCGCCCCTCCAGCCTTCACAAAGATGGCGGCGATCGGGGGCCGCTTGTTGACTGGGGCCGGGAGGTGCCTAGCTCGGGCGTGGGTGTGGAGGAGAGGCCGAGGCTTCGAGGCCTACCTGGAAAAACGGGGAAAGGTAGGAAAATTAATGAGATTAGATAAAAGATTTAGAAAGTAATTAACTTTTTTTAAAAACAATATGGCCTAGAAATTCAGTTTTGCCAGTTTTGTTTTGCCAGTTTTGGGGCGCTAACGTTTAGCGCCTGCCCGACTTTAGCGCCCCGCCCCCAAAGTTGCGCCCCCTTCGCCGAAATTCAGTTGCTTCGCCCTAAGAGGTTGCTGGAGCGCTAAAAGAGGCGTTACACAACTATCTTTAGGCGCTAAGCCGGCGGTGCAGAGGGATAGCGCCGAGGCGGGGCGCAGCGCGGGTGCGGTCATTTTTTGATTGACAGCAGACCCCGTGGCGCCGGCCAGCTCTTAAAGGGGGAAGGGACGATTTGGTCTGCTGCCACGCCCCTGCACACTGCAGCTTTCAAACTAGGCCTCAACACTGCTGCTGAGCCCAAGGAGCCATGGCAACGCATGAGAAGGCCCGTGGGCGTGCCCTGCACTTCTCAGAGCGTGATCTGGATATCATGCTGACAGCATTGGAGAAGAGGCGCAGGATCTTGTTCCCAGACAATGGCAGGAATCCCACCCACCGCGTCTACACCAAAGCCTGGAGGGAGATCGCCACCAGGGTGTCGTCCTACGGCGATGCCCCCAGGGACAAGGTGCAATGTCGGAAGAAATACAATGACCTGACCAAGATTGTCAGGGTGAGTACCCTTTCCACTCTCCTCCTCATTCTTGCATGTACACCTGACATGATGGGCAAAGGGACCTGAAAGGCCTAATGGGCAGCCCTCAGCCAGCAGCTTTGGGACAGTCATGAGCATCAATTGCACATTCTGCACTTTACACACTGGCCAAGCTATTCCACCATGAGAGGCAGTGCACACTAGATCAGGGCTACACTCTGGCCAAGCTATTCCACCATGAGAGGCAGTGCACACTAGATCAGGGCTACACTCTGGCCAAGCTATTCCACCATGGGAGGCAGTGCACACTACGTCACGGCTACACACCGTACTTAGAGCCCGTCCTTTCTCTTGCAAGCTAAACTTGCGAATAATCGCAAGCGCCGCGACATCACCGGGGGAGGCCGCGCCAAGTTCCAGAAGCTCACTCCCCTGGAGGAGCGCGTGAGTGGCCTCATGGGAGGCCGCGTGATTGTGCCCAGAGCGTGCGGAGAAGCCGACCCTCCGCTGCCCGGCAATGGTAAGGACCTCGCCTTTTGGCCCTCTCTCGTCGCACTTGCGCATCCGAGCTACCTCCTTTGCCACTGTGCCACCAATGCGCTGAATGCCACCAGTCATGACTCCCTCGCTGACGCCCTCTCCTCACTCTGAAGCTGCTCTTGTGCCTTCCTGCTTTCAGCTGGTGACGAAGAGCTCCCTGAAGCTGCCAGTGACAGCCCCTCCGAACAGGAGGAGGAGGAGGAGGAGGAGGAGGAGGAAGAGCAACCCGGACCATCAGGGGAGGACTCAGGTCCCGCAGCAGAGGGCGAAGCGTTGGACACGTCTTCCCTGGACGAGAGCCTGGAGCAACTTTCGGAGGGGAGTGCAGCTGCTGGGACCAGTGGCGTCCAGCCACCCAGGAGGGCTGCGGGTGGGCCGCGGCCTTCCCCCCAGAGGGGGGAAGGATCGGAGGGGAGTGCAGTTGCTGCGGACATTCGGCGCCAGCAACGTGCCAAGGGTCGCCTAGCTCAGACCCCTGCTCCCCAGCGGGAGAGTCCCGCCTCCAGTCCGGCCACCTTCACCTCGGAGGAGGTGCGCCAGCTGGACCAAATGGCCGAGGATTCGGACCGCCGCCACACAGAGCTCATGCAGGTGGTGGGATGGATGCCTGAGGCCATCGAGTCGCTGGCGACCAGTGTGCGGGAGTTTGGGGCATCAAATGCCGAGAGTGGCCGGATGATGATGGAGGTAGTGGAACGGATGCCTCCGGCGATGGAGTCGCTGGCTGATGCCGTCAAGTCAGTGGCGGATGTGATGCGAGTGCAGACCAGGGCAACAGGGGCACTCACTGCTGCCACACGCGCTGCCTCAGCCAAGCATCGCCAGGACACCCGCCGTGCTGCAGCAGCACAGCGATCCGCCCTTCGGCTGATTGGTGCGGATCGTGCAGTGCGTGCCCGGGCGAGTGCCAGCGTGCGACATCACCAGCCAGCGCCTCCAATACGCCAGCTTGCCCACATTGCGCCATCCGTCGCCGCCACTCCCCCAGTGGAGCGTCAACGGCAAGCGGCTGGAGCTGATGGTGGGCATGCACATGTGCGCCAATCAACAGCCGGCCCCTCGAGGCCCAAAGCCCGTGTAGGCCGCCCCCCAAGGCCATCTGGCGGAAGGACATCTGACCCTCAGGCGCCTTCCCCCAGCCTCGCAGCAGCCACTGGGCAGAGCTTGCGGAGGAGCAGCAGGCCGGGCAGGGGCGCCAAAAGGCTGGACAAGGTCTCGCCCTCGTGGGCCACTAAGTAGAGGGTGTGGCCAGCTTTCATTTTATATGGCGGTGGACATCTTTATTTTGCCCATGGTTGTTTTGTTTATGGGTATGTTTTTTGCGTTAAGGCCGAGGTTGAGGCCTGGTTTGTTCAAATGTGGAGTTACTCCTCCCCAGGTTGTGGGAGTGAGTCGTTTGTTGCACTTTTTGTGGGGGCCGTTGATTGTTTTCGGGATTCATGTGGGAAGGGGTTTCATTTTTGTCAAATATAAATTTATCTTTATTCAGACAGTGTCCATGGTTGTTCTTGATAGTCTTTGTTGCCTTCGCCGGCTGAGGGCTTGCGGAGCGGCTGCATTCATCTTGCTTCGTGGCCACAAGGCATTCCCTGACAGGGGGCTTAGAAGTTACGTTCAATAAGCTGGCGACGGACGGCCCTTGGACCTTGTCGCTCCCTCCTGGGAACGTACTCCTCCTCCTCCTGCTCCTCCTCCTGCTCCTCCTGCTCCTCCTCCTGAGGTGGTGGTCCAACATCAGGTGGCAGTGCCTGAATCCTGCGGAGAGCCAGGTTGTGTAGCATGCAGCAAACTACGACAAATTGGGAGACCCGGTGCGGCGAATACTGCAGAGATCCGCCGGAACGATCAAGGCAGCGGAACCGCTGCTTGAGGACCCCAATAGTTTGCTCGATGATGTTTCTGCTCCTTTGATGGCTCTCGTTGTATGCCTCTTCAGCAGCGGTCCTGGGCGCGCGGAGCGGGGTCATGAGCCAGGTACACAAAGGATAGCCTTTGTCCCCGAGTAGCCATCCTCTTGGGGGAGGCTGTGCCTCGAACATGTCATGCACAGTACTCTGCCGCAGGATAAAGGCATCGTGGCAGCTGCCTGGAAAGCAGGCATTGACAGCCAGGATGCGCTGCTTGTGGTCACACACCAGCTGCACATTGAGAGAATGGTAGCCCTTCCGGTTGCGATACTGCTCGCCATGCTCCAGAGGTGCCCGCAAAGCCACATGCGTACAGTCAATGGCGCCCTGCGCCAAGGGGAAGGCCGCGAGTCTAGCAAATCCCACTGCATGCTGATGCTGGCTCTCCAGGGCCATGGGGAAGGAGATGAATTGGCGTCTCCTTCTGAAAAGGGCATCGGTCACCTGGCGGATGCAGCGATGCACGCCGAACTGGGATATGTTAGCTATGTCCCCAACAGCGGATTGGAAGGAGCCGGTGGCATAGAAGTTCAATGCCACCGTCACCTTCACTTCCACCGACAGAGACGTCCTGCACCTGAGCTTTGGATGCAGATCTCTGCGAAGCAGGTGGCAGATCTCTGCAACCACCTCCTTTCGGAATCTCAGCCTTCTTACACATCGCGCGCCACTCATGGTGAGGTAGGAGCGCTGCTGGCGGTATACCCTGATTGGGTAAGGCCTATGTTGCTGACGCCTGTTGCCCCCTCTGCCTCTAGCCAGGGCTGCCCCTCTGACCCCGCGTCTGCGAGCCCTACGCACATGGCGCTGAAACTCCGCGTTGGCACCCCATGCAACCCCCATCAAATGCTGGCAAACAGTCAAATTTCCAACAGGGCACTTGCAGCGCTTTGGCCTGAGTCCAAAAATACCTGAGCTATTGCTGCACGAAACCAGTTAGCTCTCCTCCTTGTTGTGTGTCCAGAAATCCGTTGCACAAGAGTGTTTGCTGCAAAATGGCTGCCCTTTATACTGCAGGGTACGTGCCCTTTAATTTGCGCTCCCCGGGGCCCGTGTCGGCTGTGTTGCGTTCCATTTTACAAACGCTCTGGCCGCCAGCCGCACAATGGGGCGGTCCGACTGAAGTTTGGAATCGGGGCGCGCAAAGGGCGTTGCACGAGGATGTGACGTCATTTTCTGGCGCGCAGCCGGGCGGGCGCTAAACTTTGCACTGGCGCTAAGGGTCAACTTAATTTGGGGCGAGGCGCAAACTGCGCTGCGCCCGGGCGCTACACGCATAGCGCCCGAAATTCACTTCTCTTAAGGCGCTAACTGCTGGCGCAACCAACTGAATTTCTAGGCCTAGGGCCTAGAATTTCAGTATAGCCAGTTTTGGGGCGCTAACGTTAGCGCCCGCCCGAAGTTAGCGCCCGCCCCAAAGTTGCGCCCCCTTGCCGGAAATTCAGTGGCTTCGCCCTAAGAGGTTGGTGGAGCGCTAAAAGAGGCGTTCCACTACTATCATTAGGCGCTAAGCCGGCGGTGCAGAGGGATAGCGCCGAGGCGGGGCGCAGCGCGGGTGCGGTCATTTTTTGATTGACAGCAGACCCCGTGGCGCCGACCAGCTCTTAAAGGGGGAAGGGACGATTTGGTCTGCTGCCACGCCCTGCACACTGCAGCTTTGCAAATAGGCCTCAACACTGCTGCTCAGCCCCAGGGAGTCATGGCAACGCCAGAGAAGGCCCGTGAGCATGCCCTGCGCTTCTCAGAGGGTGATCTGGAAATAATGGTGACAGCTCTGGAGAAGAGGCGCAGGATCTTGTTCCCAGAGACTGGGAGGAATCCGAACCACCAAGATTACACCAGAGCCTGGAAGCAGATCGCCAACAGGGTGACGTTCAGCGGCGATGCCCCCAGGACCCACAAACAATGTCGTAAAAAATACAACGACCTGACCATGATTGTCAGGGTGAGTACCCTTTCCAGTCTCCTCCTCATTCTTGCATGTACACCTGACATGATGGGCAAAGGGAGCCGAAAGTCCTAATGGCCAGCCCTCAGCCAGCAGCTTTGGGACAGTCATGAGCATCAATTGCCCATTCTGCACTCTACACTCTGGCCAAGCTATTCCACCATGGGAGGCAGTGCACAGTACATCAGGGCTACACTCTGGCTAAGCTATTCCACCATGGGAGGCAGTGCACAGTACATCAGGGCTACACTCTGGCCAAGCTATTCCACCATGGGAGGCAGTGCACACTTCATCAGGGCTACACTCTGGCCAAGCTATTCCACCATGGGAGGCAGTGCACACTACATCAGGGCTACACTCCGTACTTACAGCCCGTCCTTTCTCTTGCAGGCTAAAGTTGCCTATAATCGCCAGGCCCGTGCCAGGACCAGGGGAGGCCGCGCCAAGCTGCAGAAGCTCACTCGCCTGGAGGAGCGCGTGTGTGGGCTCATGGGAGCCCGGCTGATCGTGCCCACAGCGTGCAGAGTAGCCGACCCTCCACTGCCCGGCAATGGTAAGGGCCTCGCCTTTTGGCCCTCTCGCATCGCACATGCGCATCCGAGCTACCTCCTTTGCCACTGTCCCACCAATGCGCTGAATGCCACCAGTCCTAACTCCCTCGCTGACGCCGTCTCCTCACTCTGAAGCTACTCTTGTGCATTCCTGCTTTCAGCTGGTGACGACCAGGACCCTGAAGCTGCCAGTGACAGCCCCTCCGAGCAGGAGGAGGAGGAGGAGGAGGAGGAGGAGGAGCAAGAGCAAGCCGGACCATCAGGGGAACACTCAGGTCCCGCAGGAGAGGACGAAATGATTGACACGTCCTCACTGGACGAGTGCCTGGACCAGCTGTCGCAGCGGATTGCAGCTTCTGGGACCAGTGGCGTCCAGCCACCCAGGAGCCGTGCGCGTGGGCCGCGGCCTTCCCCCCAAAGGGGGGAAGGATCAGAGGGGAGTGCAGTTGATCGGGACACTCGCCGCCACCAACGTGGCAAGGTTCCCCTAGTTCGGTCCCCTGCTCCCCAGCGGGAGCGTTCCGACTCCAGTCCGGCCACCTTCACCTCGGAGGAGGCGCGGAAGCTGGACAAGATGGCTGAGGACTCGGACCGGCGCCACACGGAGCTCATGAGCGTGGTGGGGCGCATGCCTGAGGCCATCGAGTCGCTGGCGACCAGTGTGCGCGAGTTCGGGGCATCAACTGCCGCGAGTGGCCACATGCTCACTGATGCCGTCAAGACCCTGGCGGGTGTGATGCGGGCGCACACCAGGACAACAGGGGCACTCACTGCTGCCACACGCGCTGTCTCAGGCAGGCATCGCCAGGGCAGCCGCCGCGCTGGAGCATCCCAGCGAGCCGCCCCTCGGCTGATTGTTGCGGATCCTGCAGTGCGGGCCCGGCCGAGTGCCAGCGCGCCACAGCACCAGCCAGCGCATCCCAGACACCAGCTTGCCCACATTGCGCCATCCGTCGCCGCCACTCCCCCACTGGGGCGTCAAGGGCAAGCGGCTGGAGCTGATGTTGGCCAGGCTTAGGTGCGCCACTCAGCAGCCGGCCCCTCGATGCCCAAAGGCCATGTAGGCCGCCCCCCAGCGGCATCTGGCGGAAGGACATCTGAGCCTCAGGCGCCTTCCCCCAGCCTCGCAGCAGCCACTGGGCAGAGCTTGCGAAGGAGCAGCAGGCCGGGCAGGGGAGGCAAAAGGCTGGGCAAGGTCTCGCCCTCGCTGGCCACTCAGTAGAGGGTGTGGCCAGCTTTCGTTTTATATGGCGGTGGCCATCTTTCTTTTGCCCATGGTTGTTTGGTTCGTGGGCTTATTTTTTGTGTTAAGGCTGAGGTTGAGGCCAGGTTTGTACAAATGTGGAGTTACTCCTCCCCAGTTTGTGGGAGTGAGTTGTTTGTTGGGCTTTTTGTGGGGCCCGTTGATTGTTTTTGGGGATTCATGTGGGAAGGGGTTTTCATTTTTGTGTAATAAATAATTATCTTTATTCATACAGTCTCCATGGTTGTTCTTGTTAGTGTTTGGTGGCTTCGCCGGCTGAGGGCTTGCGGAGCGGCTGCATTCATCTTCCCTCATGGCCACAAGGCATTCCCTGACAGGGGGCTTAGAAGTACCGTGTAATAAGGTGGCGTCGTGCGGCCCTTGGCCCTGGTCGCTCCCTCCTGGGAACGTACTCCTGCTCCTCCTCCTCCTCCTCCTCCTGCTCCTCCTGCTCCTCCTCCTGAGGTGCTGGTCCAACGTCAGGTGGCAGTGCCTGAGTCCTGCGGATAGCCAGGTTGTGTAGCATGCAGCAAACCACCACAAATTGGGAGACCCGGTCCGGCGAATACTGGAGAGCTCCTCCGGAGCGATCAAGGCAGCGGAACCGCTGCTTGAGGACCCCAATAGTTTGCTCGATGATGTTGCGGGTGGTTTGATGGCTCTCGTTGTAGGCCTCTTCAGCAGCGGTCCTGGGCGCGCGGAGCGGGGTCATGAGCCAGGTACACAAAGGATAGCCTTTGTCCCCGAGTAGCCATCCTCTTGGGGGAGGCTGTGCCTCGAACATGTCATGCACAGTACTCTGCCGCAGGATAAACGCATCGTGGCTGCTGCCTGGGAAGCTGGCATTGACAGCCATGATGCGCTGCTTGTGGTCACACACCAGCTGCACATTCAGAGAATGGTAGCCCTTCCTGTTGTGATACTGTTCGCCATGCTCCAGAGGGGCCCACAAAGCCACATGCGTACAGTCAATGGCGCCCTGCGCCAAGGGGAAGTCCCCGAGTCTTGCAAATCCCAAGGCGCGCTGATGCTGGCTCTGCAGGGCCATGGGGAAGGAGATGAATTGGCTTCTCCTTCTGAACAGTGCTTCGGTCACCTGGCGGATGCAGCGATGCGCGCCGTACTGGGAGATGTTTGCTATGTCCCCAGCAGCGGATTGGAAGGAGCCGGTGGCATAGAAGTTCAATGCCACCGTCACCTTCACTTCCACCGACAGAGACGTCCTGCACCTGAGCTTTGGACGCAGATCTCTGCGAAGCAGGTGGCAGATCTCTGCAATCACCTCCTTTCAGAATCGGAGCCTTCTAACACATCGCGCGCCAGTCATGTTGAGGTAGGAGCACTGCTGGCGGTATAGCCTGACTGGGTAAGGCCTACGTGGCCGACGCCTGTAGCCCCCTCTGCCTCTAGCCAGGGCTGCCCCTCTCACAATGCATCTGCGAGCCCTACGGACATGGCGCTGCAGCTCCGCATTGGCACCCCATGCAACCCCCATCAAATCCTGGCAAACAGTCAAATTTCCAAAAGGCCACTTGCAGCGCTCTGGCCTGAGTCCAAAAATACCTGAGCTGTTGCTGCTTGAAACCAGTTAGCTATCCTCCTTGTTGTGTGTCCAGAAATGCGTTGCACAAGAGTGTTTGCTGAAAAATGGCTGGGCTTTATACTGGAGGGTACGTCCCCTTTAATTTGCGCCCCCCGGGGCCCGCGCTGGTTGTGTTGCGTTCCTTTTTTCAAATGCTCCGGCCGCCAGCCGCACAATGGGGCGGTCCGACTGAAGTTTGGAATCGGGGCGGCCAAAGGGCGTTGCACAAGGATGTGACGTCATTTTCTGCGCGCGCATCCGGGCGGGCGCTAAACTTTGCGCCGGCGCTAACGGCCAACTTAATTTGGGGCGAGGCGCAAACTGCGCTGTGCCCGGGCGCTACACGCATAGCGCCCGAAATTCACTTATCTTAAGGCGCTAACTGCTGGCGCAAGCAACTGAAAATCCAGCCCTATGTGTTTTAAAAGCAACTTTTTTTTTAATGACGCAGAAAGCGGGAAAAAGAACTGAAAAGTTTGGAATCAAGATGGCGGCGACTCACCTCGGTTCAGAACGATAAGGCCCGCCCACACACGCACCGATTGGTCGACCGTCAGGTCACCGAAGCGTAGGATTGGTCAATCGTCCCGTCACTCGACTCTAGGAGGGCCCGCCCGCACGCGCCATGAACCCGGCGTACGATTGGTCGACCTCGAGGTCACTCTATCGCTAATGAGCGGATAATGAGATGCTAATGAGCGGAATGTTGAACGTTTCTTGGATACCGCGGGCGCGATTTTTGTCCGGCCGAAACGTCAATATGCTTACGACCGTTTTGGAACGGTAAGCTTTCTTTCGACGTAACGCACGCGTAGTTATGCTCTATAACTTTCGAGTGCATAGCCGGACAGACGCACACCGGAGGACAGACTGACAGACAGACAGATAGACAGACAGATGTATCCGTTTATATATATAGATGTTCCTGTAGAAACATAGAAACATAGAAGATAGGAGCAGGAGTAGGCCATTCGGCCCTTTGAGCCTGCTCCGCCATTCAATGCGATCATGGCTGATCATTCAAATTCAGTACCCTGTCCCTGCCTTCTCCCCATATTCCTTGATCCCTTTAGCCTTAAGAAATATATCCAACTCCTTCTTGAATATATTTAATGAATTGGCCTCAACTGCCTTGTGTGGTAGAGAATTCCACAGGTTCACCACTCTCTGGGTGAAGAAATTCCTCCTCATCTCAGTCCTAATTGGCTTACCCCTTATCCTTAGACTATGACCCCTGGTTCTGGACTCCCCGACCATCGGGAACATCCTTCCTGCATCTAGTCTGTCTAGTCCTGTTAGAATTTTATAAGTTTCAATGAGATCCCCTCTCATTCTTCTAAATTCCAGCGAGTATAAGCCCAATCGACCCAATCTCTCCTCATACGTCATTCCTGCCATCCCAGGTATCAGCCTGGTGAATCTTCGCTGCACTCCTTCCATGGCAAGAACATCCTTCCTCAGATAAGGCGACCAAAACTGCACACAATACTCAAGATGTGGTCTCACCAAGGCCCTGTACAACTGCAGCAAGACATCCTTGTTCCTGTACTCAAACCCTCTCACTATGAAGGCCAACATACCATTTGCCTTCTTAACCGCCTGCTGCACCTGCATGCTTAATAAAGCTGACCGTGATATTTGCGTAACTTGAGTACTGTAGTAATAGTGTTTGTTTCAGTGTCACAGTGTGTGAGTTGCAAACTTGAACAGAAATGTCTGGCCCAGGATGACTGGAATGTCCCTGGACTTGTAGGTGGTATTAGGGAACAGCCTCTGACTTAAAGCACGATGCAAGTGTGGAAGATCAAAGCTGTGATTTTACATCAGGTATCTACAAGAAATGTATTTGGTAATGAAGAACTGCTAAGTGATAATGGAGTAAGTTTAATAAATCCATGCTCCCAGGGCAGGGTTTTGCACGCTGGGAGGGAATATTAGCCTCTGGAATTCCCTGCCTAAGTCTCTCTGCCTCTCGACACCATCCAGGACAAAGCAGCCCGCTTGATTGGCATCCCATCCACCACCTTAAGCATTCACTCCCTCCACCATCGGCGTACTGTGGCTGCAGTGTGTACCATCTACAAGATGCACTGCAGCAACTCGCCAAGGCTTCTTCGGCAGCACCTCCCAGACCCGCAACCTCTTCCACCTAGAAGGACAAGGGCAGCAGGCGCATGGGAACACCACCACCTCCAAGTTCCCCATCAAGTCACACATCATCCTGACTTGGAAGTATATCGGCCGATCCTTCATCGTCGCTGGGTCAAAATCCTGGAACTCCCTCCCTAACAGCACTGTGGGAGCACCTTCACCACACGGACTGCAGCGGTTCAAGAAGGCAGCTCACCACCACCTTCTCAAGGGCAATTAGGGATGGGCAATAAATGCTGGCCTTGCCAGCGACGCCCACATCCTGTGAATTAATAAATAAAACAATAGAAAAAAAAACTCTCCCTCCTCCTTTAAGATGCTGTTTAAAACCGACCTCTTTGACCAAGCTTTTGGTCACCTGTCCTAATATGTGGCTCGGTGTCAAATTTTTTTTTGCTAACCCTCCTGTGAAGCGCCTTGGGATGTTGTTACTCCAGTAAAGGTGCTATATAAAGGCAAGTTATTGTTGTTTGCGTGCAGAGGTCAGTGGAGGCCCATCCGAATGGATGGACAATCCCGAAGGGCCTGCTGACCTCGACATCCAAATTGCTAATCTGTGTTCTTGTTGCGTGTTCCTCCCTGTCAAGAGTGCAAATTTGTGAAATCTGCCCGAATAAGTCACTTTTACAAAGTTTTCAGGTTGCATTCTGTAAATGCCCTTATCGATATGTTTTCCAGAATGAGTATATGAAAGTACTCACATTTGGACAGCGTTGAATGTAGTGGAAGATACCGCAGTCTGGTCTGACTCGGATCACTTGTTCTGTGACCTCAAGACCTTTCAAGTAGCTTTACAACCAGACAAGCCTACTGCAGTAACCTTAATCTTTTTGTTCCAAGTTTTTCCTCGAGCTTACAGCAGGACCTCTTGATAAGGGCTTCCTTAACCGTTATCACTTGGCTCTAAGTGAAGTGTCTCGGTTGGCAGTTGTAAAGTCTGTGGGTTGTATAGCGAAGTAATACACAGACTACAAGAGTAACTTAAACAGGACTTTACTATTCGAAGGTCAGGGCGAATCTGCCCAATAAATTCTGCCACAGCACTTATATACCGGTGTGGTCACCGTCGGTATTACAGTATACAGCAGCCAGGATAAAGTAGTGCCACACCTAAAATAGTTCTCTTAAAGGTGGACGGTTACATACAATAGTTCTCTTAAAGGTAGAACAGTTACATACACTACAATCCTCCCTTTTTAGCTTACAACATACTTATTCCCCATTAACATAACATCATAACATATCCAACTTCATGTTACAACAGTTCACAGAGGTAGTCTCTGCGGAAACAGTTCACAGATTCAGTCTCTGCGGGAAACAGTTCACAGATTCAGTCTCTGATCTTCTTGACTCGGTCCGGACCACGCCTCCGTGGTGTAGTCGGGTCACCTTGCTAGAGGGACTCATCCCATAGTCTTTCCCTAGACTTAACAGCTTTACTTCCATCACTTCTGAACCAGCATTGCTGACTTTTTTTAAAACAAACAAAAAAAAACAGTTGGATTGCCTTGGGAAATTTTCCTACCTTCCAACTGATTTGGCTCCGTTCGGGGGACCACGTGTGTGATCGGGTAGAGGTAATAATGGTTCAGATGGTTATCATCTTCTGCTTCGTCTTTTCCTTTTTTGCTTCTTGGAGACTCTCAGGGCTCCATTGTCAGCTGCCAGCTGTAACGCCACCATCTCCCTATGTTCCTTAGACTTTAAGTGATTCATCCTGATTTCGGCACTTTGGGAGTTCTCGGCACAAGCTGAGCAGACCAGGTCCTCGTAATATTCAGTGTCACTCAACAGATCATGGTAATATTCGGTGTCGTCCTGAGCTAGGCCAGCGAGAGGGTCTTCTATTTCCTCCTTACCCAGCTGGACGTTAGCCGACTTTTGTTCCAAATCCCGACATCTGTCCTGAAGAGACTTCATCATGCGTTCAGATTCATCCCGCTTTTTCTGGGCTTCCTGCAAGTCTTTTACTAATGACCTCATTTGTGATTTCAATACTTCAACTTCATTCGGAGATTGATTGATCGGACTATTCAATCCCTCTACTGAAGTAGCTGTTTCAGTATTCTGTTGTTCTACATTGCCGTGCGTCAGCGTACTTTTGGCATCCAAGGGCTGTTCTGCTGCAGACTTCTCAGTCTGGGTTGCCACCTCAGCTCTTCCAATGACTTTTGAGAGCTCCCTTCCCTTTGAAGATTGAGGCTCGTATTTAAGTTTTTCCATTTTAGAGTTTTATCCCTCAGCATATGAATGAGTTGGCTGACTGTTAACTCTTCTGCCATCATCCCTTTTCCATTAACTACAGGGCTGTTTATAACCTTGCCCTGGAGGAGTTGGCTGACTGTTAACTCTTCTGTCCTCATCCCTTTTCCATTAGCTGCAGGGCTGTTTAGAACCTTGTCCTGGGGCTCCTTTGCTGCTTCTACTTCGCCATCATCCGCAACCCCCATCATTCGAATTTCCACAAATGAATCGTCCGGTGATGCTGCACCCAACTTCAGTAGGAGCTCGGAAGTCATGTCGACCAACTCAGCTTTTTCTGCCTGCAACCTGTTGTGTATGTAATATGTGTGCTACTTTGAACCTATGGACAGGACTGCACTACTTGTTGGGCGTAGTGATACGCAGTACCACTCCTGGCCATAGGGGTATAAATAGTACTGTGGGTACTGATCCCCCTCAGTTCCCGCTTGTGGGCATGAAGTAAAGACCTATGTATAGTCCCTACCTCCAACCAGTAAAGACCTGTTTAAGTTATACGTTTAAGTCTTTGTGTTAATTGTTCAATACAATACACATACTTAACACTGGCGACGAGTCGGTTCGAACCCTGCGGCAGTTATTCCACAGCGGCTTCGTCCAAAGACAGGACGTTGAAGAGAGGTTCCAATCCTCAACACCCCACTGAAAACTGAAGGGCAGCAGAAATCCTGACAGCTTCCAGCGACTGGAAGCGACAGGCATTAGGACCCTGAAGCCTCCATCAACGACTGAAAACGGGAGGACAGAAGACATCCTGCAGCTTTTTCAACCTCGGTGGTGGGTAAGCCAAGCAGCGTTGGCTGCAAAGACAGGGCTGGGGGAAGTCGGAGGTAGAAGGGCAATCGATCGAAATCCCTGATAAGGGCCGCACTCGGGCTGGAAGGCGCAGCGTCGGCAGACACTGAGGGCGCGAGCGGGTAAGCCAGAGCCCGGGAGGGAGCGAGCAAGAGCCGCCGAGCGGGTGAGCCAGAGGCCGGGAGCCGCTTCAAGCGGGAGGCGCTTAGCGGGCCAGCGATCGCACCGGTGATAAGGGCTGAGAACCGTTTCGGGCGGGCGGCGCACCAGCGATCGCACAGGAGATAAGAGCCGCAGTCGGGCTGAAAGTCAGCGACGAGAAGCGCGGGAAAACCGCCATTGAAGTGGGCGGGGAGAGCGAGAAGCGCGGGAAAGCCGCCATTTTTCGCGGGAAAACCGCTGGGGAAGAAGGCAGAAGCGGGAAAACCGCCATTTTGTGGGCGGAGGACGACGGCAAGAGCGGGAAGCCGCCATCTTGGATAACAGTAAAAAAAAAAAATAATCTGAGAAATTGCAAATCTGATAAAGTACTACAATGCCTAAACACGGGAATATTAGCAACTTTGATAGTGACATCGAAGATTGGGCCATATATGTTGAACGAGTTAAAAATTATTGTAAGGCCAATAAAATTCGTGAGGCTGATAAAGCACTAACATTATTAAATTTAATGGGTGCGAAGACATACGGGCAATTGAAACACCTGTTATCACCAGATGAACCGGCGGATAAGACGTTCGATGAGATTGTTACTGTCCTGAAAGATCATCTAAACCCCACGCCGCTGATGCTAGCGGAACGATTTAAATTTTACGACAGAAGGCAGCTACAGCATGAAAGCAATGCTGAATATTTGCTGGAATTGCGTAAATTAGCGAAATATTGCCAGTTTGGAACGGGATTGACAGATGCACTACGAGACAAATTTGTGTGTGGTTTATTTAAACAGGATACACAAAAGCGACTGCTCGAGGAGAATGAGCTGACGCTTGAGAAGGCGGTCACTATGGCAGCAGCACACGAAGCCGCAGCGAGAGGCACGGCAGTAATGCAGCTACGGTCACCGGAGCTCAGTGCACACAAATTGGGTGTGAGTTCTGGCAAATGTTATCGTTGTGGAAAGACAACGCATGATCAGAACCAGTGTTGGTTTAAAAACCAAGAATGTAGAGCTTGTGGTAGGCTTGGACATATAGCTAGAGTATGCAGGTCAGCGAAGAAGACCAGCAACAAGAAGTCACCGCAAGGAAAATACGCAAAGGTACACAAGGTGGCCGAACAGGAGTCCGATTCAGACGCTAGCTGTAATGAACTGGCTAGCTTAAGAGTACTCAACGCTGGTAAGGGTGCAGACCTCCAGACAATTTGGGTCACTCTTCAGATAGAAGGAGTCCAAGTAAAACTGGAATTGGACACTGGATCGGCATTGACGGTCATAAATAAGAAAGATTACGGGAAGTTATTCCAACATATTCCCCTACAGGATATGGGGATTAGATTGAAAACATACACGGGGCAAAGAGTGTACCCCATCGGGAAAATAGAGGTTGCAGTGGTCCACAAGGGCGAAGACAGTCAAATAATGGACTTATATGTGATATCTGAAGGAGGTCCTCCACTACTAGGACGGGAGTGGATTAGGAAAATGAATATGGACTGGCATTTCCTACAAACAATAACGAGTGAGAACTCGGTGAAGATAGTCGGCCCAGACTCTGGAACGGATGATGGTAAGCCCAACTCAGGTGCAAAAGACAAAGTTTCAGCACAGAATTCCACTGAGCAACAACAACATAGTTTAACTGTGGATTCTGAGTCTGGCAAGTCTACTGATGTGCCCATTTCTGAGGGACACCGGGCTCGAACTCAACTCCATTTCAAACTACAACAGCAATTAGAACAAATGCTTCGCCGTTTTGAGCAAGAGTTGAATGCAACGAAAGAGTTCTTTGATATAGAGTTGGAGAATCTGGAAAGACAACAGAAGCAGCTGATGGAGAAAATGGAGCAGGAGCACACAAAACGTCTGATGTCAGAGGAGTTAACGGTCAGCCAACTCCTGCATATGCTGAAGGACAGGACTCTGAAATGGGAAAAACTTGAACATGAACTTCAATATTCAAACGAAAGGGGTTCGGAGCTCTCAAAGGTTATTGGAAGAGCTGAGGTGGCAACACAGACTGAGATGACTGCAACAGAGCAGCCATTGGATGCCAAAAGTACGCTGACTCACGTCAACGTAGAACAACAGACCGCTGAAACAGCTGCTCCGGTAGAGGGATTGCATAGTCCGATCAATCAATCTCCAAAGGAAGTTGAAGTATTAAAATCACAAATGAGGTCACTAGTAAACGACTTGCTGAAAGCCCAGAAAAAGCTGGATGCAGAGGTACACATGAAGAAGTCTCTTCAGGAAAGATGTCTGGATTTGGAACAAGAGCTGGCTAACGTCCAGCTGGGTATGGAGGAAATAGACGACCCTCTCACTGGTCTAGCTCAGGACGACACCGAATATTACGATGTCCTGTCCTGCCCAGCTTGTAACTTCGACTCCCAAAGTGCAGAAATCATGGAGGAGCACCAAAAGTCTACGGAACATCGGGAGAAGCTGGCTCTACGACGGAAACAGGAGGAAGAGAAGGAGGAACTGCGCATGCAGCTGGCAGCTGTGGCAGCTGACAATGGAGCCCAGAGAGTCTCCAAGAAGCAGAAAAGGAAAAGTAAAAACAGAAGATGACCCATCTGAACCATTATCACCTCTACCAGATCACACACGTGGTCCCTCCGAACGGAGCCAATTCAGTTCGGAAGTTCAAACTGTTAAATCCATGGAAGGACTATTGAATGAGTCACTCCAGCAACGTGAACCGACTACACCACAGAGATTGAATCTGTGAACTGTTTTCCGCAGAGACTGAATCTGTGATCTGTTTTGACATGAAGTTATCTATGTATCTATGTTATTCTGTTATGTAAACCTGAAGTTATATATGTATATATGTTATTACGTTATGTTAAATGGGGAGATGACTGTAAAGCTAGGAAGGGAGGAATGTTGTGTATGTAATATGTGTGCTACTTTGAACCTATGGACAGGACTGCACTACTTGTTGGGCGTAGTGATACGCAGTACCACTCCTGGCCATAGGGGTATAAATAGTACTGTGGGTACTGATCCCCCTCAGTTCCCGCTTGTGGGCATGAAGTAAAGACCTATGTATAGTCCCTACCTCCAACCAGTAAAGACCTGTTTGAGTTATACGTTTAAGTCTTTGTGTTAATTGTTCAATACAATACACATACTTAACACAACCTACTAACCAGCGCCTTCAGTTGCGGCACATCTTGTTCCACCGGATTGGAGCACGCCCCTTCAGAAGCCGAATCAGCTTTGATTCGTTTGGCCTCCTCGTGCAGACGGTTTGTGTGCTCCTGCTCCCTTTTCTTCCCCAGCTGCTTCTGTTGTCTTTCCAGATTCTCCCATTCGGTATCATAGAACTTTTTCATTGCTTTCATCTCTTGCTCGAGACGGCAATTCAATTGTTCTAATTGCTGTCGTAATCTGAAATAAGTTTGCGTTCGAGCTCGATGTTCCTCAGTAATATATATGTCTGTAACTTGAACAGACTCAGAATTCTCTGTCAAGCTATGTTGTTGTTGTTCAGAGGAATTCTGTTCTGAAACTTTGTTCTCCTCTGGAGCATAAGCCTTTATGCCCACATTCGTTCTACCAACCTTAGTCAGCAAGTTCATTTTAGACTTGTCTTTCATGCTTGGGCTGGTCTTATCGTCATCCGTTTCAGAGTCTGAGCTGATTGTCTGCCCCGAGTCCTCACTCGTTATTGCTTTGAGGTAGTGCCATTCCATGTCTATTTTCTTGATCCACTCCCGTCCTAGAAGTGGTAGTCCTCCCTCAGGTAGTACGTATAAGTCCATTCCGGGGTGTTCTTTGCCCCTGTCTCTCACCTTGACTCTTATCTTTCCCATGGGGTATACTTTATGCCCCGTGTATGTCTGCAATACGAACTTGGTATCTCTCAAGGGTATATGTGAGAATAGCCGGTTGTAATCCCTTCGATTTATGACTGATAGGGCTGATCCAGTGTCCAATTCCATTCTCACTTGGACTCCGGCTATTTTTAGCATGACCCAGATAGTTTGTAGGTCAGCTTCCTTACTCACATTATGAATTCTCAGACTACCCAGTTCCTGGCTGCTTGGGTCTGAATCCGAATTCTGTTCATCTGAACTCTTCTCAACCACCTTGTGTACTTTGTTGTACTTTTCCTGTGATGGCTTTTTTTTTTGGTTGTTGGTCTTCTTCCCTGACCGGCATACTTTGGCTATGTGACCCAGTTTGCCACATTTCCTACAGTCCTGGTTTTTAAACCAGCATTGGTTCTGGTCGTGTGTTGTCTTCCCACAACGATAACATTTCATTGCACCCGAAGTAATTTGATCCACACTGAGGACCGCTGCCTTCAGCTGTATTTCCGCAGTTCCTTTCGCTGCGGCTTCGTGTGATGCTGCAATAAGGACAGCCCTATCCAGTGTAAGGTCGTTCTCTTCGAGCAGTCGCTTTTGCGTTCCTTCCTTCGGCAACCCGCACACGAACTTGTCTCGCAATGCCTCTGTCAGATTTCCTCCAAACTGGCAGTATTTCGCTAGCCTACGCAATTCGACCAAGTATTCCGTGTTGCTTTCCTCTTTCCGTTGCGTTCTCGCATAAAATTTGAATCGTTCCGCCAACATCAGCGGTGTGGGGTTCAAGTGATCCTTCAGAACAGCAACAATATTATCAAAGGTTTGATCCGCCGGTTTAACTGGTGCTAGAAGATGTTTCAATAGCCCGTATGTCTTCGCCCCCATCGAGTTTAGCAAGGTTATAGCTTTATCATCATCCTCTATTTTATTGGCCTCACAATATATCTCAATGCGTTCTACATATGTGGCCCAATCTTCTACCTCGGAATCGAAATCGTTGATGTTACCACGCTTAGGCATCTTCACCTCCCTGATAAACAACAACGAAATATTTCTTTAACTCTTTTTTTTTCCAAGATGGCGGTTTCCCCGCGCTTATCTTCTTTCCCCCGCCCCTTTCAAAATGGCGGTTCCCGCTTCTGTCTTTTTCTCCGCCTACTGGCGGCTTCCCGCGGTTTCCCGTGCTTATCTTCTTTCCCCGCCCACTTTCAAGATGGCGGTTCCCGCTTTTCTTCCCCTGGCAGGAGGGGTAAGCTTTTCCCTCGGGCGACGGCCGCTGGCTTTCGGGGTTCGCAGCCTGCGCTTCGGCTTCAGCGCGTTCCCTTCTCTCGGCAGGGCAGCCGGTGCTGGGTACAACCCGTTGGCGGCGAACAGTTTCAGCCGCTGGGCTGGATCTCGCTCAGCCTTCTTCGCTCGGGCTCTGTCTCTCCCGCTCGCTCGGGCTCCCAATCGCGCCTCCAGCCCTCTCGCAGTCCGGTGCTTCCCTCCCCGGCTGCGGCTACGTTCTCCGCGGTTTATTTATTTTATATCGTCCCGCGCCTTATGATCCGGTCGCAGCACTTCGTGGCCTCAATCACTGTCTGGCCTTTTTCACCCCAATCACGCCTCCCAGCTTCTCGCAGTCCGGTGCTTTCCTCCCCGGCTGCGGCTGAGTTCTCCGTGGCTTATTTATTTTTATATCTTCCCGCGCCTTACGATCCCGGTCGCAGCGCCTCGTGGTCGCGGTAGTTGTCCGGCCTTTTTCGCCGTCGCGGTCTAGCCGTCTCACGACGCTCCCCAGCCCGCTTGTACCGTGGCTTCTGCTCCCCGCTGCCCCAGTCTCAGCGCCTCTGGGCCCGACTTCTGTCCGGCTCCTTTCCCCCTCGACCGTGGTCGAGTGCACCGCCCTTATCCTCCGTTTATTTGTTTCTATTTTCCCTTTACTCACAGTCACCGTGGCCGACTTGCTTCTCGTGTTGATCGGCTCACTCACCACCGTGGCAGAAGGGACAATCCGTGCCTGTTGCTGATGGAAGACTTCGTGTTTGAAATCTTCCTCCTTTCTTGGTCTGCAGACTCGAGTTTTCTCTCAGCAAAACGACGAGGGCGGGTGCCTCTTCTCGACGCTCGTTTACTTCTTCAGAAGTATTGTTGCCGCAGGGTAAGATCCCATCCTCGTCGCCACTGTAAAGTCTGTGGGTTGTATAGCGAAGTAATACACAGACTACAAGAGTAACTTAAACAGGACTTTACTATTCGAAGGTCAGGGCGAATCTGCCCAATAAATTCTGCCACAGCACTTATATACCGGTGTGGTCACCGTCGGTATTACAGTATACAGCAGCCAGGATAAAGTAGTGCCACACCTAAAATAGTTCTCTTAAAGGTGGACGGTTACATACAATAGTTCTCTTAAAGGTAGAACAGTTACATACACTACAGCAGTGAAGTAACAGACACTTCTGCATTGGAGACTAACTGTTGGTTAGCAAGCAATAATGTTTTTATCAGGAGACTATCTGTGGTGGTCAAATAGTGTCACTTAAAGCTTGAGCACTTCAAAGAATTTTCATACATTATATAAAAGTGAACGATCCTACAAGAGAATAACTACTGCGTTCCCTCAAATATATCTCCATTGACCTCTAATTTAAAAAAAACATGCCTTTGAAGATTTTAACAATATTGTTGGTTGTCCACTCCAGAGACTTGAGCACATAATCTAGGCTGACACTCCCAGTGCAGTGCTGATGGAGTGCTGCACTGTCAGAGGTGCCGTCTTTCGGATGAGACGTTAAACCGAGGCCCCGTCTGCTCTCTCAGGTGGACGTAAAAGATCCCACGGCACTATTTCGAAGAAGAGCAGGGGAGTTCTCCCCGGTGTCCTGGCCAATATTTATCCCTCAACCAACATCACTAAAACCATATTATCTGGTCATTATCACATTGCTGTTTGTGGGAGCTTGCTGTGCACACATTGGCTGCCGCGTTTCCTACATTGCAACAGTGACCACACTTCAAAAGGACTTCATTGGCCTTAAAGCACTCTGGGATGTCCTGAGGTCATGAAAAGTGCGATATAAATGCAAGCCTTTCTATCTTGCTTTCTTCCTTTGTTCTTTCTTTCTACTTCTGTCCTTGCTTGGTGACGCGCTCTATAATGGCCCGGTCCATCTCTGTATGTGTACATTCTTTGATGCTGGTTCCTGGGTGCAAGTGTTACGAGAACACCCAACTGCATAAAATGCAGATGCTTAAATTGGGAGTTGCTTATAGCTGGTTGGGGGCTGTGAGATGAGCAATGAGATTGTTGATTGTTGGACAGACTGGGGGAAGAAATTGGCCTGGGCGGGGAGTAAAAGTGGCTGTCGATTCACGAACGCCCATCTTCATTATCTCCCGTCCCACCATTGCCCAAGATCAAGTCCATCCCCACTGTTTATTCGGAATGAGGATTTTTTTAGAGGGTGGAAATTGGATTAATTTGTCCTAATTTGTGCATTACTGGAACCACGCCTGAAAATGGGATTTGCCCCAGGCTGTAGATTTGAAGTCACGTAGATTCCTTCCAAATCATGTGTCTTCCCCCACAGGGGGAACCTTTAGCATTTTGTTTTACAAATGGTGCATTCTGATTCATTTCAAAACACTTCCTTTGTTTCGTACAATAGCAAAATACTGCGGATGCTGGAAATCTGAAATAACAACAGAAAATGCTGGAAACACTCAGCAGGCCAGGCAGCATCTGTGGAGAGAGAAACAGAGTTAACGTTTCAGGTCTGTGACCCTTCGTCAGAACTGGAAAAAGTTGGAGATGTAACAGGTTTTAAGCAAGTGTAGGCAGGGAAAGGGGGGTGGGGGTGGAGGAAGGAACTAAAGGCAAAATCTGTGCTAGGATTGAAGGCAGGAGAGATAAAATGTTGTAAATGGGGATGGCAGAATCATCACCAGCTGCCACCTGAAAAAATGGGGGGGTTATAGTCTGAAATTGTTGAACTTGATGTTGAGTCCAGAAGGCTGTAAAGTGCCTAATCGAAAGATGAGGTGCTGTTCCTCGAGCTTACGTTGAGCTTCATTGGAACAGTGCAAGAGGCCGAGGACAGAGAGATCAGAGTGGGAGTGGAGGGGAGAATTAAAGTGACAAGCGACAGGAAGCTCGGGGTCACCCTTACGGACTGAACGGAGGTGTTCCGCAAAGCGGTCACCCAATCTGCGTTTGGTCTCCCCAATGTAAAGGAGACCACATCATGAGCAGCGAATACAGTATACTAAATTGCAAGAAGTACAAGTAAATCACTGTTTCACCTGGAAGGGGTGTTTGGGGCCCTGGACAGTGGGAAGGGAGGTGGTAAAAGGACAGGTGTCGCATCTCCTGCGCTTGCACGGGAAGGTGCCACGGGGAGGGGAAGGGGTGTTGGGGGCGATAGAGGAGTGGACCAGGGTGTTGCGGAGGAAGCTGTCCCTTCGGAATGCTGAAAGGGGAGGTATGGGGAAGATGCGTCTGCTTCATAGTTGATAGATTTTAATCACTTAAAAAAACCAACAAAACAATGAGTCGACTCAAGTGAAGTTGATCAGTATAAAACTCACGGAGTGTTTTTGTTAAGAGGCTGAAAATGGGCCGGGCCATAATACGTTTCGAAATGATGAATATGAAATCAAAGGCTGAATTTATTGGAAATTCACTTGATTAATAAAAGGTGATTGGAAAAGAGAGATACCCAAAGCACGAAAGCCAAACAGAAAGAGAAGGATGGCTCCTCATTTTCTGTTATATGAATGGTAAGTAATGGATCCCCATACTTGGCAAGTAATGCCGACCGTTCTTCCTTTTCTCCACGCAGGAGAATTAAAAAAAAAATCATTCTTGGGATGTGGGCGTCGCTGGCGAGGCCAGCATTTATTGCCCATCCCTAATTAAGAACATAAGAAATAGGAGCAGGAGTAGGATATTAAGCCCCTCGAGCCTGCTCTTCCATTTAACAAGATCATGGCTGATCTTCTACCTCATCTCCACCTTCCCGCCCGATCCCCATATCCCTTAATTCCCTTCGTTCCCAAAAATTTATCGACCTCTGTCTTGAATATACTCAACGACTGAGCCTCCACAGCCCTCTGGGGTAGAGAATTCCAAAGATTCACCACCCTCTGAGTGAAGAAATTTCTCCTCATCTCAGTCCTAAATGGCCGACCCCTTATTCTGAGACTGTGACCCCGTGTTCTAGACTCCCCAGCCAGGGGGAACATTTTCTCAGCATTAACCCTGTCAAGCCCCTTAAGAATTTTGTATGTTTCAATGAGATCACCTCTCATTCTTCTAACCTCTAGAGAATATAGGCCTAGTCTACTCAATCTCTCCTCATAGGACAATCCCCCCATCCCAGGAACCAGTCTGGTGAACCTTTGTTGCACTCCCTCTAAGACAAGTATTTCTTTAGAAGAATGAGAGGGGATCTCATTGAAACTTATAAAATTCTAACAGGACTAGACAGACTAGATGCAGGAAGGATGTTCCTGATGGCGGGGGAGTCCAGAACCAGGGGTCACAGTCTAAGGATAAGGGGTAGGCCATTTAAGACTGAGATGAGGAGGAATTTCTTCACCCAGAGAGTGGTGAACCTGTGGAATTCTCTACCACAGAAGGCAGTAGAGGCCAATTCATTAAATATATTCAAGAAGGAGTTGGATATATTTCTTGAAGCTGAAGGGATCAAGGGATATGGGGAGAAGGCAGGGACAGGGTACTGAATTTGGATGATCAGCCATGATCTCATTGAATGGCGGAGCAGGCTCGAGGGGCCGAATGGCCTACTCCTGCTCCTATCTCCTATGTTTCTATATTTCCTTAGGTAAGGAGACCAGAACTGTACACAGAAATCCAGGTGTGGTCTCACCAATGCCCTGTATAATTGTAGTAAGACTTCTTTACTCTTATACTCTAATCTCTTTGTAACAAAGGGTAACATACCATTTGCTTTCAAAATTGCTTGCTGTACCTACATGTTAACTTTCTGTGATTCATGTACAAGGACACTCAGTTCCCTCTGAATGCAAACATTTCCCAGTCTCTCACTATTCAAAAAATATTCTGCTTTTTTGCATTTCCTACCAATGTGGATAACTTCACACTTCCCCACATTGTATTCCATTTGCCATGTTCTTGCCCACTCAGTCAACCTGTCGATATCTCTCTGCAGCCTCTTTGTGGCCTCCTCACCGCTTACTTTCCCACCTAACTTTGTATCATCAGCAAACTTGGATACATTACACTCAGTCCCTTCATCTAAGTCATTAATATAGATTGTAAATAGCTGAGGCCCCAACACTGATCCTTGTGGTACCCCACTAGTTACAGCCTGCCAACCCAAGAAAGTCCTGTTTATTCCTATTCTCTGTTTTCTGTCCATTAACCAATCCTCAATCCATGCTAATATATTACCCCCAATCCTATGTGTCCTCATTTTCTGTAATTACCTCTTGTGTGGCACCTTATCAAATGCTTTTTGAAAATCCAAATACACCACATCCACTGGTTCCCCCTTATCCATCCTATTAGGTGCCCTTAAGAAGGTGGTGGTGAGCAGCCTTCTTGAACCACTGCAGTCCGTGTGGTGAAGGTGCTCCCACAGTGCTGTTAGGGAGGGAGTTCCAGGATTGTGACCCAGCGGTGATGAAGGAACAGCCGATATATGTGCAAGCTAGGATGTTGTGTGACTTGGAGGGGCACTTGGAGGTGGTGGTGTTCCCATGCGCCTGCTGCCCTTGTCCTTCTAGGTGGTAGAGGTCGCGGGTTTGTGCGGTGTATTGATGGATGTGTATTGATCTTTACACTGCCAGGGTTTAGCTGCATCCCCGGAATTGTCATCTCCACAGTACGGTTGGGGAAAACAAATGAAAGCTCAGCCAGCAATGAAAATATTCACCTGTTCTTACCAACTGTTGGGAAAATGCACGTAAGCGATATTACAAAGTCAGTGTCAGATTCTTTTTGTCTCATTTTCCACAGCGGAAGTGCTGAGCAACATTCTGGAGAGACGCAATTCTTTTCATCGTGGCCTCCCACTCTCCTCCCCTCTGGCTCTAGTCCTGGTGTTTCCTTGGTTGACTGGCCCAGCCCGAATGCATCGATTGTAAATGCAGAGCAAGGCTGACTGACGTCAGATGTGGCAGGCATCACGCTTAAAACTGACCTTAATTCTGTGTCCTCAGCTACAGAGAAACGGAATGGGAAATGTTGAATAGAAATGACTTTATCATTGTGGCACTGACCACACAATGGAGTCCCAATGAAGAAGAGACAGAATGAAAGTGGGAGGCTCAACGTACCAACAGTTGTTGCATTTGGGGACATTTCTTGGTGGGTTTTTTCCCCCGCTCACCGAAACTAGAAAGTAAAGGAAAAGCAAAGAAAAGGCTGCAAATGCCGAAACAAAAAAATAAAAGCGCTGGAAGCACTCAACAGGTCAGGCAGCACTGGTGGAGACAAGCTAGCGTTTCGCCAAGGACCCTTCTTCAAGACTGAAAAATAATTTGCAGCAGGCATATTAATACAATCAGGAAAAGGGGGAGAGGAAAATGTCTGTCTGCATCGAAGAAAATGACAAACCCAGAAAGGAATCGTGAGTTGAGAGTTGTCTCATTCAAATAATGGACAAAAAAATTCAAACATTAAAGGGGAGCAAGATATTACAGATGAACAGCACTTATAAAGGAACTGGATAAGGGCAAGGCCGAGTAAAACACACACGCTCACAAACATGCACACACACACACACACCGAGCATGCACAGGTGTGCAGACACACACGTGCACACACACACACACACACACACACCGAACATGCACAGGTGTGCAGACACACACACACACACAGACACACACCGAACATGCACAGGTGTGCAGACACACGTGCACACACACACACACACACACACACACACACATAGACACACACAGACACACACAGACACACACCGAGCATGCACAGGTGTGCAGACACATAGACACACACACAGACACACACACAGACACACACACACACACACCAAGCATGCACAGGTGTGCAGACACACACACACTTGCTCACAAGCACGCACACACAGAACACACACACAAAAGCACGCACACGCTCACACGCACACGTGCAATGAAATAAATGACGTGTAAACTCCTAGGCTAGAAATTCGTCTCGGGCGGAGCCGCAAAGCGGGCAGTATCAGATCGGCCGGCCGTTATACGCAGCGCCCGATGTTCAGATCCATTGACCATATTGATCCGATACTGCCCATTTTTGCGCCATCGCTTGAGATGGATTTCTAGGCCCTAATGTGCAAAACAGGAGATGGGCAGATGTGGTACTGGCCCAGAAATTCGGGTTGGAGGCTTCCCGCGGGTGTAAGCCTCCGACCTGCACTTACCTACCGCGCCGGCCGTTATGCTGTGGGCCCGCGTGAGATTCCGATCCTGGGCCTCCTCCAACTGCCGGCGGGCAGTGCTTGCGTATCCCAGGGGCGCAGTTAGTTCGAAGCGTCCCCTGGGATCACGTGGGCCATGGAGAGCCAATGGTAGCAGGGAATGCTTCATTCATAAGTTTGACAAGTTATAAATACTACGGGCCCCAAAAGATCACTAAATCTTCAAATAATTTTTTTTTTAAATCACGTTTTTTAAACGTGACTAGAAAGTAACTTGCCTCGGGTTGTTTGTCAAGTGCCATTTTCTAACCCTGTGAGTACAATCACAAAGTTAGCAAGGCTCCATCCAAGACAGTTTGTTGGAGTGACCATTTCAGTGACACCTCTGATGGTTTGTGGATCAGAGATGGTACATGAGGCGGATTTCCTCCTTGTTCAGTCGCTCAATCCCACGTTACAGCCTTTATTTCCTACCGTAGGCTCAAAACCGGCAGCACCAGCTGTTTGTGAAGTTGCTCGTGAAGTGGTCAAGTAAAGCAGCCCCTCGATTTCAAAATTCTCATCCTTGTTTACAAATCCCTCCATGGCCTCGCCCCTCCCTATCTCTGTAATCTCCTCAAGCTCCACAACTCCCCCGAGATATCTGCGCTCCTCTAATGTTGGCCTCTTGAGCATCCCTGATTTTAATCGCTCAACCATTGGTGGCTGTGCCTTCTGTTGCCGAGGCCCTAAGCTCTGGAATTCCCTCCCTAAACCTCTCCGCCTCTCTTTCCTCATCTAAGAGTCTCCTTAAATCTACCTCTTTGACCAAGCTTTTGGTCACTTGCCCTAATTTATCCTTATGTGGCTCGGTGTCAAATCTTTTGTCTTAAAATATTTCTGTGTAGCGCCTTGGGACGTTTTACTACGTTAAAGGCGCTATATAAATACAAGTTGTTGTTGTTGTTGTTGCCGTCTCAGATGTGTATGTATGTGTGTACAGATGTATATGTGTAAATGGGTGTGATATGTATGTGTATGTGTGCATATGTGATATATATTTGTGTGTATGTGTGTGTATGTATCTTTGTGTATATGCTTATATATGTATGTGTGTATGTATATGTCTAACAATGTGTGAGAATGTGAGGTCCCCACCACCACAGAAGCCAGTCTTCAGCCAATTCGATTCACTCCACGTGATATCAAGAAATGGCTGAGCGCACTGGATACAGCAAAGGCTATGGGCCCTGACAACATCCCGGCTGTAGTGCTGAAGACTTGTGCTCCAGAACTAGCCGCGCCTTTAGCCAAGCTGTTCCAGTACAGCCACAACACTGGCATCTACCCGACAATGTGGAAAACTGCCCAGGTATGTCCTGTCTACAAAAAGCAGGACAAATCCAATCCGGCCAATTACTCTCAATCATCAGCAAGTTGATGGAAGGTGTCATCGACAGTGCTATCAAGCAGCACTTACTCACCAATAACCTGCTCACAGATGCTCAGTTTGGGTTCCACCAGGACCACGCTGCTCCAGACCTCATTACAGCCTTGGTCCAAACATGGACAAAGGAGCTGAATTCCAGAGGTGAGGTGAGAGTGACTGCCCTTGACATCAAGGCAGAATTTGACCGAGTGTGGCATCAAGGAGCCCTAGTAAAACTGAAGTCAGTGGGAATCAGGGGGGAAAATCTCCACTGGCTGGAGTCATACCTAGCACAAAGGAAGATGGTTGTGGTGGTTGGAGGTCAATCATCACAGCCCCAGGACATCGCTGCAGGAGTTCCTCAGGGCAGTATCCTAGGCCCAACCATCTTCAGCTGCTTCATCAATGACTTTCCCTCCATCATAAGGTCAGAAATGGGGATGTTCACTGATGACTGCACAGTGTTCAGTTCCATTCGCAACTCCTCAGATAATGAAGCAGTCCATGCCCGCATGCAACAAGACCTGGACAACATTCAGGCTTGGGCTGATAAGTGGCACGTAACATTCACACCACACGAGTGCCAGGCAATGACTATCTCCAACGAGAGTCTAACCAGCTCCCTTTGAAATTCAACGGCATTTCCATCGCCGAATCCCCCACCATCAATATCATGGGGGCCACCATTGACCAGAAATTTAGCAGGACCAGCCACATAAATACTGTGGCAACAAGAGCAGGTCAGAAGCTAGGTAATCTGTAGTGAGTGTCTCACCTCCTGACTCCCCAAAGCCTTTCCACCATCTACAGGGCACAAGTCAGGGGTGTGATGGAATGAGTGCAGCTCCAACAACACTCAAGAACCTCGACGCCATCCAGGATAAAGCAGCCCGCTTGATTGGCACCCCATCCACCACCTTAAACATTCACTCCCTCCACCACTGGCGTATCGTGGCTGCAGTGTGTACCATCTGCAAGATGCACTGCAGCAACTCGCCAAGGCTTCTTCAGCAGCACCTCCCAAACCTGTGACCTCTTCCACCTAGAAGGACGAGGGCAGTAGGCGCATGGGAACACCACCACCTCCAAGTTCCCCTCCAAGTCACACACCATCCTGACTTAGAAGTATATCGCCGATCCTTCATCGTCGCTGGGTCAAAATCCTGGAACTCCCTCCCTAACAGCACTGTGGGAGTATCTTCACCACACGGACTGCAGCGGTTCAAGAAGGCAGCTCCCCACCACCTTCTCAAGGGCAATAAGGGATGGGCAATAAATGCCCACACATTCCGGCCTAAAAATTGGGTTTTGGCGCAGCAACGGCTTTAGCGCCGGAAGTTAGTGCCGGAGCTAAGTCGCGCTGGTCGGGCCAAAAATTCACTACTTCTGCGCCCAAACGGCTGCCGGCGCTGCTGAAAGCTGTTAGCGCCTGAAAACTGGCGCTATGCGCTGAATTTCGGCGCTACTCCGGCGCTGCGGCGCCCGCTGCGGTGCGGCAGGTTCGGGAAGTGCAGGCCTCCTCCTTCCCTTAAGGAGGACCTGCCTGCACCCGGCCGCGGCCCGCGATAATCTTATTAAAAATGAGCCCGGCACCTCGGACAAGTGCCGGGCTTGCTTCTGTTCCGGGGGGGGGGGGGGGGGGGAAGTCCGGGGAGGGAGCTGCGGCCAGGCGGGCGGCGGGAAAGCGGCCGGCCGCCGCGGGGCCTTTAATGCGCCGGCGCAAACTTGTGCAAGGCACCTCTGCCAGAACGTTGCTTGCGGCTGCCACGGGCAAGGCGGCCGCAAGTCAATTTCCCAGTTCGGGCGGGTTACCATGGCAACCGGGACGCTGCGCACACCGATGACGTCATCGGTGCCGGCGCAGCGCTACCGGTCTACCGCGGCGGAAGGGCCCCAGGCAATTTAGGCGCCGGCGCCAATTGCAGCGCTAGGCCCTCTAGCGCCGCAAAATCGGCGCTAAGGGCACTGAATTTCTAGGCCTCCATGAATTAATAAAAAAGTAGATATTTATTGTATTATGCAAGTCTAGGGTTATGAAATGTTCTTTAGAAGTATGTAAAAAGCATACTTTGGAAAGGCTGTTTTATAAGGCTTCTCTGTTAATGAGAGAGCAGTAGTATCGTACCCACGACATAGAGAGGGCAGGTATTGAGGTCCTACAGTCAGACTTTCAGGAGATAGGGAGGAAGTTAAAAAGTAGGACCTCACAGGTAGTAATCTCTGGATTACTCCCAGTGCCACGTGCCAGCGAGAGTAGAAATAGGAAAATAGGGAGGATCAATGCGTGGCTTGAGGCATGGTGCAGGAGGGAAGGCTTCAGATTCTTGGGGCATTGGGACCAGTTCTGGGGCAGGAGGCACCTATTCAAAACGGACAGGTTGCACCTCAACAGGACTGGGACCACGTCGTCCCGGGGAGATTCACTAGTGTGGTTGGGGAGGGTTTAAACTAAATTGGCAGGGAGGTGGGCACCAGCATCTAGAAGTAGAAAAGAGGAATAAGGTGCGTAAAGGAGGGAGAGTGTTGGATAGTACTAGAGAAGAAAGTACAGCAGTACCATATTAGATAGGAGCAGATTAAGAAGGACTACGCGGAATACAAAGACAGGTTTGGAATGCATGTATGTAAACGCACAAAGTGTGGATGGGGAGCTACAAGCACAATTAGTCATGTGGGAATATGATGTAGTGGCAATAACGGAAACGTAGCTTAAAAATGGTGAGGACTGGGCGCTTAATATTCACAGATACAAAGGGCCAGATTTTCAGTGTGCCATGAAGTGATTTAGTTTAATAGACAGGATAATGTGTAATAGTTAATTTTGTAGCTGTGATTGATCACAGTTTGTTTTTAGAAGTTAGGGAAAAGATCACTGTTGGGAGATTGTGCTGCTAATTGGTGGCCTTGCAAAACTGACATTTTGCATCTTACACCTCAATGGAAGTCCGTGATACAAAGGCCTCGATTTTCAGTGTGCCATGAGGCGGGCTTTTAGGCGTGCGGGGGGGGCTAAAATCCCGAATTCGGGGGTCCCGACACCATCCCACTCAAAACCCGCCTCCATGTAAGTTTCAAAGGAGGCGGGTACCCGCCCCGCACTGGGACCCGCCGACCCGAGGCGGGAAGGGATTAGTGCCAATTAACTGCCTGTTAACAGGTAGTTAACAGGCAGTTTTTAGCCTAATCCCTATTTTGAGGGGTGTCATGTGGGATTCCCGACGGCTCCAAACCACGCCAGGTTAGAGCAGGCGGGCCGTCGGGTTGAAGGACTTGGAGGGGTCGCGATGTCGGTGTTCAGGTGAGTGATGGGTGCATGAGTGCAAAGGTAAGTGTGTTTGGTGTGTCTAAAGTGTGTAAAGAAGTTTTACTTACCTGTACTTACCTTAACAGCCTTTCTTCCTCTAGGCATCCGGAGTCCATCACTCAGCCGGAACTGAAAGCTAAATGGCTGCGATCTGTCAAAAGTGACAGCCTTCAGCTTTCAGTGTTGGTGAGAGTTCTAACTGAGTCTGTGGAGAAGGACTCAGGTTAGAAGTCAGACTGTCAGTGTTTGACAGCTTCAAACAGCTGTGAAACACTGATATTTCATCTGTCAAAAACTCTTGACAGATGAAATTTCAGTCTGTGACGTCACCTGTTGCCGGGTGGCCCTTAATTGGCCTGCAGAGCCTGCTGCGCGGGCTCAACAAGGTCAATCAAGGGAAAATCACGTCGATTGGCCGGACGTCGATGGAGGCGGGACTAAAACACGAACGTTGTAGTCCCGCCTCCTTCCCGACAGCTTAATGAAAATCCAGCCCAAAGTGTTGAGAAAAGATCGGGAAGGGAAAAAGGGAGATGGGGTGGCAGTACTCATTAAGGAAGACATTGTAGTGTTGGAAAGAGAGGATGTTCTTTTGAAGTGTAGTCACTGTTGTAATGTAAGAACCGCGAAAGAACAGCAAGCTCCCACAAACAGCAGTGTGATAATGACCAGCACCGACTAGTTGGGCCGAATGGCCTATTTCTGTGCTGTATATTCGGTGCAATAATCTGTTTTTAGGTGTTGATTGAAGGATAAATATTGGATGGGACACCAGGGAGAACCTCCCCTGCTCTTCTCCGACATAGTGCCGCGGGATCTTTGATGTCCACCTGAGAGAGCAGACGGGGCCTCGGTTTAACGTCTCATCCGGAAGATGGCACCTCCAACAGTGCAGCACTCCCTCAGCACTGCACTGGGAGCGTCAGCTGAGATTTTTTGCTAACAAATCGGGTACAAACTAACACGATAATGTGAATGTACAGCTAAACTTAGAGACCACACATCGTGTGTGTGTGTAGCTCGACAGTCCAGGCTCTAAGGAAATGGGATTCCGAAGGAAGTGCCAATGAAGGGCAAATGCAGCCATGCCGGGCTCCCAGAAGTGCCGCTCGCTCGATAGGAGTGAGTAAGAGACAGTGCTATAACCCTAAATTTACTCTTACATTCCAGCATGAGTAACTAGCTTGAGGATGGAGAAAATTGGTCAGAAATACAGTAGACCCTCCCTATCAAGTTGGCTTTTGTAGCCACAGAGAAACAATTTTTATGTTGCTCTATTAATAAGTAAGTCAAGATGTGTAATGCCAGATGCTATAGTGCATTAATTAGTGATGGCCCCTGTCATATGTAATCTAATTTAGACAGATCTAATAGAAGAAAGCAACACTCCATCTGGGCAAAACTTAAGGCCAAGTAAAAGCTGGCCTGGATTGTATGGCAGAGTGGAGTGCAAGTCACCCATAAGCGCCCGCTCCTCCGTGGAATCCAGGCCAGCTCTTTCTTGGCTAAAGTTTTGCCCAGATGGAGTGTTGTGTTTTTCTATTAGATCTGTGTTAACTCGATTACATATGACAGGGTCCATCATTAATTAATGCGCTATGACATCTGACATAACACACATTGATTCTGGCTTTCTTATGAATTGAGTAACATATAAAAGTGGTTCTGAGGCTGCAAAAGACTATAGGGAGCGTGAGCTGCATTTTCCCATCCTCAAGCTGCTGGGATATGGTGAGACAGCTCAGGCAACCTCCTTGTATCTCAGTTTTTTTACACCTGGTCCCAGACATTGACTGTTGACAGGCCTTCTGGTCAACTGGGGGAAGCATCGCCAGCACAGCCCAGTCCAGCTCTGTCGTCACCTCTGTGGCGAGTATCTCACCTCCCGACTCCCCAAAGCCTTTCCACCATCTACAAGGCACAAGTAAGGAGGGTGATGGAATACTCTCCACTTGCCTGGATGAGTGCAGCTCCAACAACACTCAAGAAGCTCGACACCATCCAGGACAAAGCAGCCCGCTTGATTGGCACCCCATCCACCACCTTAAACATTCACTCCCTCCACCACTGGCGTACCGTGGCTGCAGTGTGTACCATCTACAAGATGCACTGCAGCAACTCGCCAAGGCTTCTTCGGCAGCACCTCCCAAACTAGCGACCTCTTCCACCTAGAAGGACAAAGGCAGCAGGCGCATGGGAACACCACCACCTCCAAGTTCCCCTCCAAAATCACACACCATCCTGACTTGGAAATATATCGGCCGCTCCTTCATCGTCGCTGGGTCAAAATCCTGGAACTCCCTCCCTAACAGCGCTGTGGGAGCACCTTCACCACACGGACTGCAGCGGTTCAAGAAGGCGGCTCACCACTACCTTCTCAAGGGGCAGTTAGGGATGGGCAATAAATGCTGGCCTTGCCAGCGACGCCCACATCCCATGAACGAATAAAAAAAAAAATTCCCCCGCACGTGTACCTTCCAATAGGGGGGTCAACATGTAGCGAACAAGGCCTCATTTTTTTTACGGGGGTGTGGGGTGAGGGGTCCGGGAAGGGTTCTGGGGAGCCCCGTAAGCGGGCGATGAACCCGGCGAGGCCGGGGACGTGGAGGCCCTGCCGAATCTAAATGGCAGGACCTCATTTGAACCCGGACATAGCGGTGGGCTCAGGTCACTGCAGGCAGAACCTATCCAGGCGGGGATGGAGGCAGAGGGGACGCGATGGGTGGAGATCATCACTCACTGTGTGGGTATCTTGTGCAATGAGTGCTGGAAGCTGGAACCTTTCTCTTTGCATTTGAAGATGGCAGCAAGCACTCCTCAAGTCATCTGTAGCATTAATTTGATCCAGCTTAAAGCTCTCGTCTCTATAAACCTGAACAAGTCAATCCACCCCTTGAAGAGCACCATCTACTACACCATTATGCATTTCCATTTTGCAAGCCATCTATCCTCATGATCTAAGCAAGCTCACTCCATTACAGTGCCAATTAGTGTCAAATAATTGGCAGTTTTTATGCTGTAGACTTGTCTCCTCTGGGAACTTGATTGAGACTTCCTGATGAATTTCACTTCAGACCCTTAACAACCATCAGACAGCGGAGATTTTCATCCTCTCTGTCTTGGTTGCATTTGAACAAGTCCCAGAGATGTAAGAACAGCATTCCGTTGCATCAGCCAGCCTCTGTCACTTGGAAGTCTTGTTAAAAAAAATACTTTAATTTCCTCCTGGGCCAGAAAACTGCTCATTTTCACTGAATGTTATCTTCTCATCACAACCGTAAAGAACCCTCACAGCATCAAGTAAGATCACAAAATAATTGGTGATATAAAAGTTATTTTTCTTGCAAGAGTTTCTCACTGTTGTAAAGTCTCCTTCAGTTGGCAGAATGGACAAGCACTGACTCTAGGTGACTTCTGTTATAAATCTCATCATCAAGAAACTACTTATGAAATAATGCTGGACAGCCATCTGGTGGCGCCGTCCAAGGAGTATAAATACTCGGGCGGGGCCCAGCTTGATCAGGGACATTTTGTAAGACAGGAACTAGTGAAGTACAACTAGGCCTCCATGTTCTGAAACAAGTTGATTAAAGCCTTGCTTTATACTCAAACCAAGTGTGTAGTGAGTTTTATTACGTCAACTTCCGTTGTTGAATGTGGGACAAGGGCATGGGAACAAACTCAGGGTTGGATCAAGAAGAAAACCTAAGTCCACTCCTGTATTGTACATGAGGACTATTCAGTCTCTTCGAGTTCTCCCGCCCGTCAATCCAACTTGGGCTTCTCAAACCGTTGGTGAGCTGTCAACATCACTCAACAGGAAAAGGTTATTTTAGGCAAGAACCAACAGGAAGCACATTTTTTTTTAAGAGAGGGAAAGAAATATCAGCAGTGGCTTGCACCAGAGTCTACAGATAACCCAAGACACAGCACCAACCCACTCTGGCCACACTGAGATAGGACGGCATTCATTATCAAATACAGCTATGGCAGATAACAAGAGGCAGGATGAGTGGCTAAACATGTTTGAGGTCATGTGGTAATGGCCCTTTATTTAGATCTTTTGATATTGCTAAAATGCGACGCTCCTGTTAAAAAAAATATTTGACTGTTGTAACCGAGCAGTTCCTGAGTCAAAGCCTGCTCAGAGGGGACAGGGTCACTGTGCCCTCTGGGTTCCTGTCGTTGTGCATCAAATATGGCTCAGTGTGCAGCACTCTCGACGTCTGTGTCTGGAGGTTCATAGTCCCACCCCCGAGTCTAGGCTGATGCTCCAGTGCATTACTGAGGGAGTGCTGCACTGTCGGAGGTGCCGTCTTCCGGATGAGACGTTAAACCAAGGCCCCCGTCTGCTCTCTTAGGTGGATGTAAAAGATGAAGAGCAGAGAGTTCTCCCTGGTCAATATTTATCCCTCAACCAACATCACTAAAACAGATTACAGGAAACTCTTTGGTATCAGGTGTCTTGTTTTGCACACTTTGTACAAAAATAATAAATTGCAGGACAACGGAGTATTACAGTTTAAACTATTTTAATGAAGCATTAGGTTTGTTCTGACTCACAACAGTACAGCACCGTGTGGACAAGATGGAGTCAGGGCCCCCTGGGTCTTCTAAACAATAGCAGTCCTTACAGATGCCTGCAGGCCAATGACAACTCAGCATGTGGTCACATGTGAATAAAGTAGGTATTCCTTACAGATGCCTGCGGGCCAATGATAAATCAATATGCAAATGTTACATCAGGCACCTACGGGACCGGGATGGTGCCGGTTGATTAAAAATTCTGGATAACGGAGAGGTATACCTACCAAGGTACGAGAGCTCCGTTACACGGCCACAGATCCAGGAACCCCGGTTACACAGCCACTGATCCAGGAGTCCCTGTTACACGGCCACAGATCCAGGAACCCCGGTTACACGGCCACAAGTGCAGGAACCCCAGTTACACGGCCACAGGTGCAGGAACCCCGGTTACACGGCCATAGATCCAGGAACCCCGGTTACACGGCCACAGATCCAGGAGTCCCTGTTACACGGCCACAGGTGCAGGAACCCCGGTTACACGGCCACAGATCCAGGAACCCCGGTTACATGGCCACAGATCCAGGAACCCCGGTTACACGGCCACTGATCCAGGAGTCCCTGTTACACGGCCACAGATCCAGGAACCCTGGTTACACGGCCACAGGTGCAGGAACCCCGGTTACACGGCCACTAATATATAGTAAAACTTACCTGAACCTACTCCTGAATTTTGCCGGTTAATAGAGAATTCTGGATGTTTATGTGCCGTTTAAACGAGAGTTTCCTGTACCTGGTCGTTATCACATTGCTGTTTGGGCAAATTGGCTGCCATGTTTCCTACATTCCAACAGTGACTACGCTTCATTGGCTGTATTGCGCTGTGGAATGTCTTGAGGTTGTGAAAGGCGCTATATCAATGCGAGTTCTTTCAGTTTACTTTCTCCTTGAGTATAAAAGCTTGGCCAGTCAGAGGAATGGCATTCTGCTTGGTCACCACTTCACAGCCAGTCAGAAGAAGGTTGCCAACCCTCTTGTGCTGTCTGGGAATCTCCCAGAATGAACGATGAATCTCCCGGGCCCTGTTGCCGCTAGCAACTCAGGGAGAAAAGTAGAGTTCGCACTTTGCACCCGCAGTTCGCACCTGTGCACTTTCTTCACCTGCTCATGGGCAGCCTCCTGGTGCTCGGAACGTTTTATAAAAACTCATTCTCGGGGTAAGGGCTTTTATTTATTTGTTTGTTGCCCATCCCTTGAAAATTTGGTGGTGAGCGCTTGAAGCGCCGCAGCCCGTGTGGTGAAGCTGCTCCCCACAGCGCTGTTGGGTAGGGAGTTCCAGGACTTTGGCCCAGCGGCCATGAACTTCTCGCACGACCGCGCGAAACCGCGGGCAAAGATACTCGACTGCAGGGGGACCCAACCTTTATAAGACACAGGCAATACCACGGTGAGCAAGCACCACGTAATCAGATGCGCTGGCCTCCCGTTTGCAGGCTCTTCTGAAAATTCCATCGGGTAGGCCTTGGTCGGTCAAGGAGTGGCCAATTGAAAACAAAATGTCAACTGCGGGTCGCCCCATTTTCCAGTGCTAATGGGGAGGGTGATAGTTGAAAATCACCCCCTATATTCCACCTAAATGGGGCCTAAATGGTGATTAGTGTAGGCTTCAAGGACACCCTCAAAGCCTCCTTGAAAAAGTGCAACATCCCCACCGACACCTGGGAATCCCTGGCCCAAGACCGCACAAAGTGGAGGAGAAGCATCCGGGAAGGCGCCGAGCACCTCGAGTCTCTTCGCCGGGAGCAAGCGGAAGAAGCGCACGTCAACCCAAGCACCCCACCCACCCGCCTCTTCAACCACCGTCTGCTCCACCTGTGACAGAGACTATGGGGTCGATTTTTAGTGTGCCGTGAGGCGGGCTTTTAGGTGTGCGGGGGACAAAAATCCCAAATTTGGGGGTCCCGACACCATCCCGCCCAAAACCCGCCTCCACGTAAGTTTCAAAGGAGGCGGGTACCCGCCCCGCACTGGGACCCGCCGACCCGAGGTGGGAAGGGATTAGTGCCAATTAACTGCCTGTTAACAGGTAGTTAACAGGCAGTTTTTAGCCTAATCCCTATTTTGAAGGGTGTCGTGTGGGATTCCCGACGGCTCCAAACCACGCCAGGTTAGAGGAGTCGGACCGTCGGGTTGAAGGACTTGGAGGGGTCGAGATGTCGGTGTTCAGGTGAGTGATGGGTGCATGAGTACAAAGGTAAGTGTGTTTGGTGTGTCTAAAGTGTGTAAAGAAGTTTAAATTACCTGTACTTACCTTTACAGCCTTCCTTCCTCTAGGTTTCAGGAGTCCATCATTCAGCCGGCACAGAAAGCAGAATGGCTGCGATCTGTCAAAAGTGACAGCCTGCAGCTTTCTGTGCCGGTGAGATTTCTAACTGAGTCTGCGTAGAAGGACTCAGGTTAGAAGTAAGACTGTCAGTGTTTGACAGCTTCAAACAGCTGTGAAACACTGATATTTCATTTGTCAAAATGTCTTGACAGATGAAATGTCAATCTGTGACGTCACCTGTTGCCGGGTGGCCCTTAATTGGCCTGCTGAGCCCGCTGGGCGGGCTCAACAAGGTCAATCAAGGGAAAATCGCGTGGATTGGCCGCATCTCGATGGAGGCGGGACTAAAACCCGAAAGTTGTAGTCCCGCCTCCTTCCCGACTTCTGAATGAAAATCCAGCCCTATAGGTCCCGCATTGGACTCATCAGTCACCTGAGAACTCATTTTTAGCGTGGAAGCAAGTCATCCTCGGTTCCGAGGGACTGCCTAAGAAGAAGTAGAAGAGGTGCCGGCTGGGTGTGTTGCTTTGTTTGCTTTCGTGCTTTACGCCCCTATTGATAAAAATTTAGAAAACCTTTGACCTGTTCACCATTTTGGCCGTTTATCCTCCTTGGACAAATTTGAACCCTTTCTGCTTTTCTGCTCCTTTTTAAACTTTGGCCATTTAGCGCACGTCCTCTCCTGATGCATCCTCCCAAAGGGCATTTCTTTGCATCCAACAACCATCTACCCAACCCGATATAACTGGAGGTTTCCAGACGCAATTTTGGATTCTTCTTGAATCGACCCGAGCGGCCGATTTTTGTAGCCTCGAGTTGAATTTTCTGCCATTCAGTCTAATCGGCCCCCGGGTGAATTTTCGAAGAACCTGGATGCTGGCAGCCTCGTGCTGTCGGGTGCAGTGTGCCTTTCGAGGGCCGCAGGTCGGATCAGTGGAGTGTGCGAGGCCATCGTGGAACTGATCCAAGGCTGCCTGTTTCGTCTGAATGGGCCGAACAGAAGACTGTATGAATAATGTAGCAATGCTGTAACAATAGGACGATGTAAGTCAATATAATGTAAGAGAAAGTTCCGGAGGCCGTCTAGCTGTGAGGCGTGAGTGTGCAGCGGTAGGATTGAGCTGGAAGTAATTTTTAACATTAAAAAAAAAAATTTGCTTTTAGTTGCCTCAATTTGTACTTCCTTTGCAGCTGATTATTCTGCGAGCTTGTTAACCGTAGCCAGCTTAAATAGTTTACACTGCGTCTGCTGACCTTGGGAGCCTTGATGGGTTGCTGCTGGGTTTGTACCAGTGTGTGAAACTGTATATGCAGCGTGACCCGGGGTATGTAAACTGCTCCACAACTTCTTCCAGGAGAAGTGTTCATTTTACTACCCCACCTCTCTCCCGGAGCTGATACCACATTACGCATTGACCCTGTTTGGAGCACTGTTTGGTAAGCTCTGGGTTTCTAAGCAATGTATTCCGAATAAACCCTAGGAAGATTTATCGCTGTCTATCTCCACTTGACGTTTGTTCCGCTGTTGACCAAAGACTCTGTCATTTGTTTGAACTTCAAGAAGCTTGATTGCCATAAAAGGCAAAAGCTTTCACAAAGCTGGAACCTATCTCAAATAGCATTGTATTAATTACAATTGTTCCATATTTCACTGCAAGATTTCTATATAAATATAATATTTCCTCCAGTCAACTGCAATGAATTCTATTAGATCTTTGTGATCCGTAACAGAGGCCCTGGTTGATTCTGCTAATACTGTTATGTGCTGTCTATTATCTTTGTCAGGTTATACTGTAATTATTTAAAAATATACCAGACTCTCTGGTATATATATGGCATATTTTTTGCTGCACTGTGTCTCCCTTCAGTTTTCTCTTGCACTCAAGGTGCTGACTTATATTGAGATTCGATATCACAGGCACCAGTCATCTTCTGGGACCTTGCCAAAATGGCCATTCTTGTCCGCAATGTCAGCCGTGGCTCAGCTGGTCTCACTCTGAGGTAGCAGGTTGTGGATTTCCCACTCCAGGGACTTGAGCACATCACCCAAGGCTGGGACCTGTGTGCTGCGCTGCCGGAGGCGCCATCTTTCGGATGAGACGTTAATCCGAGGCCACCCCCGTCTGCTCTCTCAGGTGGGCGTGAAAGATCCCGCGGCCACTATTTCGAAGAAGAGCAGGGGGGAGTTCTCCCCAGGGTGTCCTGGCCAAAATTTTACTAAAATAGGAGGGTCTGGTCATTTATTTCACTGCTGTTTGTGGGAGCTTGCTGTGCACATTTTGGCTGCCGCGTTTCCTACATTGCAACAGTGACTACACTTCAAAAGGTACTTCATTGGCTGTAAAGCGCTTTGGGACATCCTGAGGTCAGGAAAGGCGCTATAGAAATGCAAGGGGGAGAAATTCGGTATCGCCCCGTTTGGGGCGCAATTATCGGCCGGGTGCAAAGTTTAGCGCCTGGCGCTAATTATCGCCCCCGACTGCAAACTTGGCTTCTATCGCCCATGGAGGTGATTGGAGCGCTAAATCAGGCGCTACACACCTGCCTTAAGGCGCAAAGGCCAAGGAGCGAGGCGCTACCTCAGAGCGCTGGCGAAGCTCATGTGATGTCAGTCAGCAATGGAACACAGACACACTGGCGCCAGCCAGTTCTTAAAGGGGAGGGTCGATCTTGCTCTCCATCCACACCCTGCTCATTGCAGCCTTGAATCTCGGCCTGGAGAGACCTGTACATCAAATCTGTTGAAAAGAACAAAGGAGAGGCCCAGGGAAAGAGCTCAGAGTGCAGCCCCCATAGTCTCTTCTAAATCAATGCAAAGAAGATCAAATCAGAAAGAACCTACTCAGTACCCAAAACTCCTCAACACAGCTTTGAATCTCTCCTGCAGTCTCTCTCTCTCTCACTCAGAATGAGTGGTGCAAAAATTGTGCCAACAAAACAAGGCAGGAAGCGGTCACCTTTAGCGCTCCCCTAGTCCCTTCCCGACTGCAACCTGTTGTTGCTAGCGGCAGGTGGTAAGGCAGGGGTGCCACTCAATATCCGGTCCGGGACGCTACCGGGCCTTGCGCACTTGACTGATGTCACGATCTGCTGGCGCAGGAGATCCTGGCGGTAGTGTTTAGCGCCGCCGCAAAATGTCTAGTTAATTTCGCAAGCGGCGCAAACATCGCCGCGCCCGGGCGTTAGTTGCTTTGCGCCCCATTAGCGCCCTCTTAAGGCGCTAACGGGAGGCGCAAACCAACTGAATTTCCCCCACCCCCAAGTCTTTAAGTCTTTCTTTGAAACATGGGCCTAGAAATTCGGTAGGCTTAGCGCCGCTTTTGAGGCGCTAGAGGGCCTAGCACCGGAGCTATGGCTAGTTTGGAAATTGAGTGGGTCCCTAAATCGGCGTTAGGCCGTTAGCGCTGCGCCCGCACCGATGACGTCATCGGTGTGCGCAGCGTCCCGGTTGCCATGGTAACCCGCCCGAACTCCGAAATTGACTTGCGGCCGCCTCGCCCGTGGCAGCCGCAAGCAACGTTCTGGCAGAGGTGCCTTACTGGACTTTGCGCCGGCGCATTAAAGGCCCCGCGGCGGCCGGCCGCTTTCCCGCCGGCCGCCTGGCCGCAGCTCCCTCCCCGGACTTCTCCCCCCCCCCCGCCCCGGGACAGATGCAAGCCCGGCACTTGTCCGAGGTGCCGGGCTCATTTTTACAATGATTTTCGCGGGCCGCGGCCGGGTGCAGGCAGCTCCTCCTTAAGGGAAGGAGGAGGCCTGCACTTCCCGAACCTGCCGCACCGCAGCGGGCGCCGCAGCGCCGGAAAAGCGCCGCAATTCAGCGCGTAGCGCCAGTTTTCAGGCGCAAACAGCTTCCAGCAGCGCCGGCAGCCGTTTGGGCGCAGAACTAGTGAATTTTTGGCCCGCCCAGCGTGACTTAGCTCCGGCACTAACTTCCGGCGCTAAAGCCGTCGCTGCGCCAAAACCCAATTTCTAGGCCATGAGTTTGAAAGGAGTTGTTTTATTGTGACTGAATTGAAGGGACGAGCAGGAAGCTAAAACTAGACAGAAATGTCACATTTTTTGTCACACCTACACAATCATCTTAAAGGACTACAGTTTGTCCCCTTTCACCAGATTGTTGTCTTTGTCATATTTCATCGCCAAAACCAGGGATGATAACGTGGGGATCTTGGATTAACTCCAAGGATTGGGGTTACGAAAGAATCAGATTGGAAAAATAGTTGGCTTTGGAGTGTTCTTCAACTGCAGATGTTTTTAAAAGGAGATAAAGAACCATAATTATTTATCCCACCAACAATTTGCATTTCTATAGCACCTTTCACAACCTCAGGATGTCCCAAAGCGCTTTACAGCCAATGAAGCACTTTTTGAAATGTGGTCACAATGTAGGAAACACGACAGCCAAAATATACCGCCTTTGCACCAGTGACTCCACTTCAAAAGCACTTCATTGGCTGTAAAGCGCTTTGAGACGTCCGGTGGTTGTGAAAGGCGCTATATAAATGCAAGTTTTTCTTTCTTTTAGTGAAATGTCCCAAGGTGCTCCACAGCGGCGTAACCAGACAAAAGAATTTGACACTGAGCCAAAGAAGGAGACTTTAGGGCAGGTGACTAAAGGCTTGGTCAAAGGGGTAGAGTCTAAGGAGCGTCTTTAAGGAGGTGAGAGAGATGCAGAGGCGGAGAGGTTTAGGGAGCAAATAAAGAATAAAGGGCTAACTTCGCCAGCGCCCCCGCGCCGGAACTTGAGTGGTTGCGCCCCAAGAGGGAGGAGGGGTGCTACTGGAAGCGCCTCGCAGCCCTCTTGGGGCGCTGCGAGTCAATATCGCGGCGCTACGTGCTGCGGTATTGCAGTCCTTCCTCCCCTTCTTAAATGGGAGGGGCTTTGCGCAGCGCGACCCGGGGCCCAGCAACTAAAATGGCCGCCCGGCACCTCGCCTTTAAATTGCGCCTTCCCGGCCGCAGGTAGGCCCCCCCCTGACCCTGTTGGACATAACGTCCGGCGGTAAGTCAGGGGGCTCTACTGAAGATTGCAGCCGGGGTGCTGCGCACGCCGATGACGTCATCACCGGCAGCGCAGCACCGCAGGGCACTACCGGTTAGCGCCGCCGCTAATCTCCCACTGAATTTCGCGGGAGGCGTGGGCAGTGCTGTGCCCGGGCGCTAGTTGCTTTGCGCCCTGTTAACGCCCTTTTAGGGCACTAACGGGAGGTGCAAAGCAAATCAATTTTCCCCCCAAACTACGTAAGGCCCTGCTAAGTAATACCGATTCACATATTTTCGAGCAAATGATCAAAATTGCTATGTTATTATTTTTTATCTGTGAGTAACAATGTTATTGATAGCCCGTATCACTGAGCAGCATCGGAACAGTCTGGAGCTCAGAACGGGGCATGCTTCTGGGAACTTTCCTTTCTGCCAAAATTAGCCTTCCTTCTGGAAACATTTAACCTCCGTTGCCCATCAGTCAAATATTTCTGTTTGTGCTACTTTCAGCATAGCAACAGATTTCAAACCGTTAGTATGTTTCCTACAGTGCTCTACACCACACCAGACCTCACAAACGTCGGAAGTTTTATGTATAAATGTAGACTTCTGTTTTAGACAATTGGTTGTAGTTTCGCTAAAATATAATCATTGTGCTTGTTTATCTATCGCTTCATTGTCCTTAGAAAGTGGCCGTATCAACAGTGACTACACTTCAAAAACGTACTGAATTGGCTGTGAAGCGCTTTGGTGACTTAATTTACAACGGATTGAGAACCAAACCTGAGGCCTCCTGGTCCTGATTTTCCCGGTCGCACATGACCTTTGCCAACACAGCCCTCCCCCATCTTATTCTTAACCAGAAATGTATCTGTTTAAAAAAAAAGGCGTTAATCAACAGAGCATTGAGTGATTTAGCAGAGTTTCAAAAGATCTAGACAACAACTTACATTGATATAGCGCCTTTAACACATTTTTCCCACATTACAACAGTGACTACACTTCAAAAGTACTTCATTGGCTGTAAAGCTTTGAGACGTCTGGTGGTCGTGAAAGGCGCTATATAAATGCAAGTTCTTTCTTTCCTTTTTTCCTTCCTTCTTTCTTTCCTTCATGTAGTAAAACATCCCAAGGCGCTTCGCAGGAGTGTTATCAGACAAAATTTGAACCCCAAGGCACATCAGGAGATACTAGGACAGGTGACCAAAAGCTTGGTCAAAGAGGTAGGTGTTAAGGAGTGTCTTAAAGGAGGAGGGAGAGGTGGAGAGGTTTAGGGTGGGAATTCCAGAGCTAATATCTCTTTATGTGGCGCGGTGTTAAAGTTTGTCTGATACCACTTGACATGAATCTTGTCATTCATGAAAGAAAGACTTATGAAATAATACTGAGCGGCCTGCGGGTGGCGCTGTCCAGGGAGAGTATAAATACTCGGGCACGGGCCCAGCTTGCTCGGGATATTCTTTTACAGGAACTAGTGAAGGACACAACTAGACCTCCATGTTGTAAAACAGTTGATTTAAGCTTTGTTTAACGCTTAGACCAAGTACCTAGTAGTTTTCTTACATCACCACTCCTTTGAGGCGGCTTGGGACGTTTTACAACGTGAAAGGCGCTATATAAATGCAAGTTATTGTTGTACGCTGGTTGGCAATATCATGAGTTACAGGAACATTTTGGACGGGCGCCAGAATGCTTTTTGTTTGGGTGATGGGGAGATGGGGGTCAGGGTCTGGGTTGTTGTGGCCTCCCTATGATGCTTCCTCTTGACCTGAAGATACAATTCCACACTGACGTGGGTGAGACAGCAATGTAATAATGACCAGATGATCTGTTTTTTAGTGATGTTGGTTGCGGGGTAAATATTTGTCCGGGACTCCCCCTGCTCTTCTTTGAAATAATGCCGTGGGATCTTTTACACTACCTGGGTGGGCAGACGGAGTCTCGGTTTAACGTCTCATCCGAAAGATGGCACCTCTGACAGTGCAGCACTCCCTCAGTGCTGCACTAGGTGCATCAGCCCAGATTCTATGTTCAAGTCTTTGGAGCAGGTCTTGAGTCTTGACCTCACAACCTTCTGGCTCAGAGGCGAGGCTGCTACCAACTGAGCCACAGCTGACACCTTACCTTCTTCTCTGTGATCGCAACATTTTCTTTTTCAGGTTTCAGATTTGCAGCATCTGCAGTATTTTGATTTTTAACTCCTTTTATAAGAAATAGGAGCAGGAGTCGGCCATTCGGCCCCTCGAGCCTGCTCCGCCATTCAATAAGATCATGGCTGATCTTCTACCTCATCTCCACTTTCCTGCACTATCCCCATATCCCTTGATTCCCTTAATATCCAAAAATCTATCGATCTCTGTCTTGAATATACTCAATGACTGAGCCTCCACAGCCCTCTGGGGTAGAGAATTCCAAAGATTCACCGCCCTCTGAGTGAATAAATTTCTCCTCATCTCAGTCCTAAATGGCTGACCCCTTATTCTGAGACTGTGACCCCTGGTTCTAGATTCCCCAGCCAGGGGAACATCCTCCCTGCAGCTACCCTGTCAAGCCCTGTAAGAATTTTGTATGTTTCAATGAGATCACCTCTCATTCTTCTAAACTCTAGAGAATATAGGCCTAGTCCACTCAATCTCTCCTCAAAGGACAATCCCCTCATCCCAGGAATCAGTCTGGTGAACCTTCGTTGCACTCCCTCTATGGCAAGTATATCCTTCCTTAGATAAGGAGACCAAAACTGTACATAATACTCCAGGTCTCACCAGGGCCCTACATAATTGCAGTAAGACGTCTTTACTCTTATACTCAAATCCTCTTGTAATAAAGGCCAACATACCATTTGCTTTCCTTATTGCTTGCTGTACCTGCATGTTAACTTTCAGTGATTCGTGTACAAGGACACCCAGGTCCCTCTGAACACCAACATTTCCCAATCTCTCACCATTTAAACAATACTCTGCTTTTCTATTTTTCCTACCAAAGTAGATAATTTCACATTTCTCCACATTATATTCCATTTGCCATGTTCTTGCCCATTCACTTAGCCTGCCTATATCCCCTTGAAGCCTCTTTGCATCCTCCTCACAACTTACATTCCCACCCAGCTTTGTATCATCAGCAAACTTGGATATATTACATTTGGTCTCCTCATCCAAATCATTGATATAGATTGTGAATAGCTGAGGCCCAAGCACTGATCCTTGCGGTACCCCACTAGTTACAGCCTGCCAATCCAAAAATGACCCGTTTATTCCTACTCTCTGTTTTCTGTCCATTAACCAATCCTCAGTCCCTGCTAGTATATTACCCCCAATCCCATGAGCCCTCATTTTCTTTAATAACCTCTTGTGTGGCACCTTATCGAATGCCTTCTGAAAATCCAAATACACCACACCCACTGGTTCCCCCTTATCTATCCTGCTAGTTACAACCTCAAAAAACTCTAATAGATTTGTCAAACATGATTTCCCTTTCATAAATCCGTGTTGACACTGCCCAATCCTATTATTATTTTCTAAGTGCCTTGTTACCATGTCCTTAATAATAGATTCTAGCATTTTCCCTACTATTGAGTCTTCTTGGTTACAGAAATTATTCTCTTGCACCAGAGGTGTGAATTAATTTATTTTTCCATTTAATAAGACTTTAGTGCGACATTCTGTAATTGATACAATAAAAGTGATAAACCTTATGAAGTGACGTGAGCTGCTCCAGTGGAATGCCAGGGGTGTCGCTTTTGAGCAGCCGAATATTTTTATTCTGGTTTGATTGAAAAACATCATGAATACATGCACCTGAAATGACCCAAAATTAAAGTGGAAGGATCGTCATGAGAAAGCAACCACATTTTTAAAGGGGCAGGACCTTTCTGAAGCAGTGCTTGGCTAATCTTACTTCATTTACAAACACTCACTGAAGTGCATTGTGCCAAAATGCATTCATAGTCATAGAAACATAGAAAAATAGGAGCAGGAGTCGGCCATTCGGCCCTTCGAGCCTGCTCCGCCATTCAATATGATCATGGCTGATCCTCTATCTCAATACCATATTCCTGCTCTCTCCCCATACCCCTTGATGCCTTTTGTGTCTAGAAATCTATCTATCTCCTTCTTAAATATATTCAGTGACTTGGCCTCCACAGCCTTCTGTGGTAGAGAATTCCACAGGTTCACCACCCTCTGAGTGAAGATATTTCTCCTCAGTCCTAAATGTATCCTGAGACTGTGACCCCTCGTTCTAGACCCCCCAGCCAGGGGAAACATCCTCCCTGTGTCCAGTCTGTCTAGCCTGGTCAGAATTTTATACGTTTCAATGAGATCTCCTCTCATCCACTTGTGGTGGAGACCAAACTAGGGGCCATGAATCTAAGATAGTCACTAATAAATCCAATCGGGAATTCAGGAAAAACTTCTTTACCCAGAGAGCGATTAGAATGTGGAACTCGCTACCACCGGGAGTGGTTGAGGCGAATAGTATAGAGTCATTTAAAGGGAAGCTAGATAAGTACATGAGGGAGAAAGGAATAGAAGGATTGCTCATGGGGTGAGATGAAGGAGGGTGGGAGGAGGCTCGTGTGGAGCATAAACGCCGACACAGACCAGTTGGGCCGAATGGCCTGTTTCTGTGCCGTAGATTCTATGTAATACGACGATGCATCACTGAATCACTCACATGTTACATTGCTACAAAAAAGGCACAAGGCTCTTGGAGCTTTTCTCTCCCCGCTAAATGAAAAAAAAGACTATTTGGTATTTGACTAGAGCTCAAAATAAATTATTCACGTCTTGTATTGGTCAGTGGCGATGACAGATTTGGAATTACATGAACAGTCATCGGCATCTCACCTTCAAAAGAACGTTAAGGACGTAGGATCATAGAAACATAGAAGATAGGAGCAGGAGGAGGCCATTCGGCCCCTCAAGCCTGTTCCGCCATTAAATGAGATCATGGCTGATCATCCAAATTCAGTACCCTGTCCCTGCCTTCTCCCCATATCCCTTGATCCCTATAGAATCCCTATAGAATCATAGAATGATGCAGCAAAGAAGGAGGCCATTCGGCCCATCGTGACTGTGCCGACTCTTTGGTAGAGCTATCCAATCAGTCCCACTCCCCACATTTCTTAACTCTTTCAAGAAGGAATTGGATAAAGTTCTGTTTAAGAATTGAGTTGAAGGTTATACAGTAAGTAGAGTCCGAAGGTAGTTATACTGCAGCTACCGGGCTCAGACTGGTATAAGACCAGCAGACGCAGATCTGAGTTGTACCACTCCAGAGACTTGAGCACCTAATCTAGACTGGCACTTTAGCGCAGTGCTGAGGGAGTGCTGCACTGTCGGAGGTTCCGTCTTTCAGTTAAGACGTCACTGTCCACTCAGGTGGATGTGAAAGATCCCGCGGCACCATTGTAAAGAGCAGGGGAGTTGTCCCTAGCGTCCTGGCCAATATTTATACCTCAGCCAGCATCACAAAAAAAAACAGATTATCTGGTCATTGTCACATTGTTGTTTGTGGGAGCTTGCTGTGCGGAAATTGGCTACTGCGGTTCCTACAACAGTGACTACACCTCCGAAGTACTTCATTGGCTATAAAGCGCTTTGGGATGTCCTGAGGCCTTGAAAGGCGCTATATAAATGCAAGTCTTTCTTTCTTTACATTGGACACGAGGGCAGACACTGAGAGGCTCTGTTGCCAAGACCGAGCCTCACTAGACGCGAGTGCAGGATGAGGAACAAGATTATCTCCAACCCACACTTCCCTGTGGAATCAACAGTGTTTCTTTTTTAAACAATGCTTTAAAAGCCTCTCCGAACTAACAGCAGAAAAAGTTAAATATTCCAGAAGGAAAGACTGACAGGGTCTGGACAAAGAGCTTGCTTATGCCCTCATAAAACGGTTTAATTGCTCGTGCTGTTTTATTGATTCAGCTCTGTTCATTTAGTTCTGTTGATGTAGCTATTGTTTTACCAGCACTGGATCTGTGTCAACCCTCCGCAGTGGACACTGTAATCCAATACCCGAGCCAGTCAGGTCCTCGGTATTCCAGAGTGCCGTTCATGGTGGAATAGCCAGCCTAGATCAATAATAGGGCCTGGAGGGGTAGCCCTGCTACTGGGACCTGGGTGTCCTTACTATCTGTGTGGAGTTTGCACATTCTCCCCGTGTTTGCGTGGGTTTCCTCCGGGTGCTCCGGTTTCCTCCCACAGTCCAAAGATGTGCGGGTTAGGTTGATTGGCTATGATAAATTGACCCTTAGTGTTAGGGGGATTAAATACGTGGGGTTACGGGGATCGGGTGGGATGTGTGTCGGTGCAGGCTCGATGGGCCGAAACGGCCTCTATCTGCACTGTGGGGTTTCTGTGATTCTGTGATTTGCCACGTAGACTCGTCCTGGCCGTACAGGCTTGAAAGATTGAGCAGGCTGGGGCTCTTTTCTCTAGAAAAGAGAAGGCTGAGGGCCGAGCTGATAGAGGTCCTCAAGATTATGAAAGGGTTTGATCAGGTAGACATGGAGAAGATGCTTCCACTTGTGGGAGGGGTGGGGGTGGAGAGACAAACTAGGGGCCATAAATTTAAGATAGTCACTGACATGAATTAGTCATTCATGAAAGAAAGACTTATGAAATAATATTGAGCAGCCTGTGGGTGGCGCTGTCCAGGGAGAGTATAAATACTCGGGCACGGGCCCAGCTTGCGCAGGACATTCTTAACAGGAACTAGTGAAGGACACAACTAGACCTCCATGTTGTAGAACAGTTGATTAAAGCTTTGTTTAACGCTTAGACCAAGTGCCTAGTAGTTTTCTTACGTCAGTCACCAATAAATCTAATAGAGAATTCAGGAGAAACTGCTTTACTCAGACTGTGGTTATAATGTGGAACTCGCTACCACGTGGAGTAGTTGAGGAGAATAGCATCGATGCATTTAAAGGGAAGCTAGATAAACACATGAAGGAGAAAGGAATAGAAGACTATGCTGATAGGGTGAGATGAAGAGGGGTGGGAGGAGGCTCGTGTGGAGCATAAACCCCGGCATAGACCAGTTGGGCCGAAGGGCCTGTTTCTGTGCTGTGCATCCTGTGTAATTCTATGTAATATCGCCAAGTTCTGAGGGCAGTAAAGGATTCCCATAAAGAAATACAAACAGAAGTTGCCAGAAGCACAGAGTAGGTCCGTCAGGATCTGTAAGGAGAAAAGCCAAGTTGGCAATTTGGGTGCATCAGACCTGAAAACTAAACGTTAAGCAGACATTCCAGTCAGGTTAGGTAAAGAAAGAGGAAAAGTGGAGGAGTGAGTAACAAAAGATATTCCATTCACATGAGGGAGTTAACAGGTTGAATAACCAGGACAAAATTCTGAAGCTACAAGGCCCAGCAGATGAGATTTAAACAAAAGGGCAAGGACAGACGCATAAAAACTTCAGTTGGAGGAATGTGCATTGAAGAGCTATTTGTTTCAATCAAATGTCTAGCGTTTGTACTCCTACATCATGGGAACTGGTCTCTTCTGGTTGGGTGGAGGCCCCTTGTACTTGCTGAGCTGATGTCACTCAGACCCTCTGCCAGTGAGCAGCAGATTTGTTTCAGGGGAATCGGCATGCCGATTAGATGCTGGGCCGAAGCAGTGTACTTGTGTTTCCATTCAGACAGATCAAGGGCCTTCAGTGAGATTCAGTGAGGTGGGGGGGTGGGTGGGGGGGGAGGGGGGGAGGGGGGTACCCCTGGCTTCACGCTGTAAGTTCAACAGGAGATCGACGGAAACCCTCGAAGAAACGGAGTGAACCAAAACCCACACAGGCAGAGTTTCGGTTTGTCCGCCCCTGGGGACGTTGGTGCTGGGTCTTCTTGAACCGCTACAGTCCGCGTGGTGAAGGTGCTCCCACAGCGCTGTTAGAGAGGGAGGTCCAGGATTTTGACCCCACGATGATGAAGGAAGAAGGAAGGAATGAAGAAGGAAGGAAGGAATGAAGGAGGAAGGAAGGAAGGAATCAAGGAAAGGAAGGAAGAACTTGCTTTTATATAGTGCCTTTCGCATCCTCGGGATGTTCATCGCCACTTAATTACTTTTTGATGTGTAGTCAGTGTTGTTTTGTAGGTACATTTAGCTGCCATTTTGCGCACAGCAAGATCCCACAACCACACCAATGGGATGAATCACTAAATGTTTTGGTGGTGTTGGTCATTCGGGAAAATGTTGGCCAGGACAGCCCTCCTCTTCCATTGGTATCTTTTAGGTCCACTAAGCAGGCAGACTGGACTTCAGTTTAACAACTCATCGAAAAGACAAAAAAAAACAAAAAGTGCTGGAAATACTCAGCAGGTCAGGCAGTATCTATGGAGAGAGAAACCGAGGCAGAACAGAGAGAGAAACGCTTCAGGCCAATGACCTTTCGCCAGAACTGGAAAAAGCTAGAGATGCACATCTCTAACATCTCTAACCGTTTCCATTTCTGATGAAAGGTCACTGGCCTGAAACATTTGGCCAGAATTTTGCCGGTGCTCAAGAGTGCGGGTTTGGAGGTGGGACCACTGTCAAAATCGCAAAGATTGACAGCGGGCAGGAAACCCGCTGTCAACCCGCCTCCAATCAATTTTCCCAAGTGTCGGGTCCCCGATTTGCGCATGGATCCGACACCTATTGGCGGGAAGAGGATTAAAGCCACTTACCTGCCTGTTAACAGGTACTTGATACTTGTTAACAGGCTCTTTTTCAATTTTGTCGCTTCTGCCTCGGGGTTCCCGATGTCCGGACACCACGCCAGGTAAGTGTGGCATGTTGTGAGTCTGCTGTAGTGTTTCTGCATTGATGACAGCTGCAGAAGTGGTGTGAAGGATCCAATGGTGCACTGGTGAGTTTCAGAGGTAAGAAAATGTTGGGAAAATCATTTTTAATGCAATTACACTTTTCTGTAGTTTACAAGTTTTGAAATCGATGTCTTGCCCCACCTCATTGGGAGAACCTCTCTCACCAGTGACAAATTGCTTTGTAACCTCACCTGCAGCTGCCATCTGTTCTAGCCTATGGAGGGAGTCATTGGAGAGCCTGGGTGCAAGAGCTCACCTTTGTACAGTGATTGTCAGTGTTTGCAGCACCTCAATGCTGTCAAACACTGAGAAATCAACTCTCAAAAAAATTGTGCGTGGTCCCTTTAAGAAAACCGGCAGATGACGCGTCATCAAATGACGTCATCTGGCACGGCTTCCTCTTAATTGGCTGGCAAGCCCGCAGGGCGGGGCTCAACAAGGTCAATCAGCGTAAAATCACGTCTGTGGGCCGGACGCAGTTGGGGGCGGGACTGGAAGCCGGAAACCACCTGACCCGCTCCCAATCCGCATCCATTTACAAAATCGCGGCCGTTAACTCTGTTTCTCTCTCTCCGCAGATGCTGCCTGACCTGCTGAGTATTTCCAGCATCGTCTGTTCTTTTTTCCCCAGATTTCCAGCCTCCGCAGTATTTTGCTTTTGTATTAGCGCCTAAAAGACAATCGCGGTTCACTCACACACGATCAATCAACATTTAGGTGAAGTAGTAGAGTTACCTCCAGGAACGGCTGGTGTTTGGGAGAGAAGACATAACAGATGAGAGAAAGAAGTGAAAATGCATTGAAATTAGTCTTTTCTGTATTTAATACAACCATCGCCAATCAAAATGGGTGAGGGAGGAGGGGAAATTTGTTTTTTAAAATAATACTCCTCTTAAGCATGTTTATCAGCTATACCGTTAAGTGGATTGGACTATTAATATACTGCTTGATATGATCTGATCACTCAACTGCCATTTTTGGGAAAATGTCTTGTATACAATGAGATTATATCAAAATTGCCAGGAATTAAGTCATTATTGCCTTACATGCTGTACAGCTGCATGATTCACACTAGTTCATGCAAACCGCTGTGAACAGCAGTAAATCACCCATATAAGGTTACAGTTATTCTGGGATTACTGTGTTCCTTTTTTGTGATAGCCTACGCAAGCGATGGTTGAAGACCAAACCTTTAAAAATAAGCGTCCCGTGCAGTTGGCCAGTATTCCAGCTCTCCGTACTTGTTCGACAGGAACAGTTCTGGTTAAATGCGTCAAGTCCAATGGCTCCTTAGTGCCACGAAATTATCCGGGGGGTATTAGGAAGTACCTACATGGGACAGCGTGCCACATCACTTCAATGCACGCAGTGTCTGACCACACAATTGCAATACTAACAGCTCCTTTTCTATTGAATCTGGACGGAAAGTGAGGCAAACGCTTGGTTTAGATGATCAAAGAATGAAAGACTTGTATTTCTATAGCGCCTTTCACAACCTCAGGACGTCCCAAAGCGCTTTACAGCCAATGAAGTACTTTTTGAAGTGTAGTCACTGTTGTAATGTAGGAAACGTGGCAGCCAATTTGTGCACAGCAAGCTCCCACAAACAGCAATGACTAAATAATCTATTTTACATAGGATATACGGCACAAAACAGGCCATTCAGCCCAACCAGTCCATGCCGGCGTTTATGCTCCACTCGAGCCTCCTCCCGTCTTTCCTCATCTAAATCTATCAGCGTAACCCTCTATTCCCTTCTCCCTAATATGCTTGTCCAGCCTCCCCTTAAATGCATCTATACTATTCGCTTCATTATTAGTGATGTTGGTTGAGGGATAAATATTGGCCAGGACATCGGGGAGAACTCCCCTGCTGTTCTTTAAAATAGTGCCGTGGGATCTTTAACGTCCACCTGAGAGAGCAGACGGGGCCTTGGTTTAACATCTCATCCAAAAGACGGCACCTCCGACAGTGCAGCACTCCCTCAGCACTGCACTGGAGTGTCAGCCTAGGTTATGTGCTCAAGTCCCCGTGATATTCTGTTCTTCACGGGGTCGGCAATGGTTTCTCAAAAGTAACGAACTACTTGTAGCAGTGACTGTTTTCACAAAGGTTACACTGCTAAAGCTGGGAGTCTAATTCCTACTGATGTGTTGTGAGAATGAGTTACTGCCTTGAGATTCATAAGTGGCTTGCTACTTCTGTGCTCTTGTGAGTATAGCCAGCCTGGTGGTTCATTCCCAATGTTGGCACCTCAGCATGTTTTGGAATTGATACTTGAGATTTCAATGGCCTAGTGTTGTAATAGTTACATTAGCATTTTTGTTGTCATGGTAATGGAAACCCTATGCATCAATGTGATCAAATGAGAAGTTTTCAGTGCTGATGCAATGAATGAAATCTTGCCTCACTTGCTTATTTTGTAATATGTGAGTAGTTTGGGGGGCCATTTGACTGATGTGTTTCTGAGAGGCAACACAAAATCAAGACCAGCAGAGAAAGGGTTAACTCAAAGGTTGGGCCACACTGGACTGGGCCATCATCGACTAAGGAGGGGGTGTCAATAACAAGTCCTGAATTTAAAGGCGATATATAAGCAGGAGCACGTCCATAACCAGAAGTACAATCGCAGAGAGGCTTGGCGAAGAAGGAAAAGTGCAAGTTGCTTTTATATTTTCTTGAGTTTTGGGCTTTTTGGCTCTCAGCTTAAAAACCCACCCTCAAGCCTAATGAGTCTGCTTACTCACTAGTTGTAGTGTGGCCAACTTGTTGAAGTTACTTTGGTGGTGAGTACAAGCTGATTTGAACAATAAAGAGATAACTTCCATGTCCAACTGAAGTATAGAGAGAGGGCGTGAGAGAGGGAGAGAGTGAGGGAGAGAGGGAGTGTGAGACGGAGAGAGGGAGAGGGAGAAGGAAAGAGGGAGAGAGGGAGAAAGAAAGGGAGAGAGGGAGAAAGAAAGAGAGAGGAGAGAGAGAGGAGAGAGAGAGGGAGCGTGAGATGGAGAAGGGGAGAGAGAGAAAGAAAGAGGGAGAGAGAGGTGAGAGAGAGGGAGAAAGAAAGAGGGAGAGAGCGAGGAGAGAAAGAGAGAGAGAGAAGAGAGAGAGAGAGAGAGTGAAGGAGAGAGAGAGAGAGGAGAGGGAGAGAGAGGAGAGGGAGAGGGAGAAGGAGTAGATTAGAGAAAGTCAGAGTGTCCAGCCAGACCTATAGTGGAAAGCTAAATTGCCTAATTCAACCCCACCCACAAACCCCCTCCATGACAATTCGGGTAGCTGTTTTATATATGTGTACATTATTGTCACCACTCAGAACCTATCCATTGCACAGGTGGTGCGTGCCAAATATAACAGCTTAAAAATGATGAGGCCGTGAATTGATCCTTTCTTCTACATTCCAAAATATGGATGTTCAAAATGCTCATACATAAATGAGGAAGACATTGCACTATATCGATATTTTTACTTTTTTATTCCATGATACATACTTCACGTATAGTATAACTGCTATAAATGGTTATGGACTTGAGTTCCAAATGGCACAATAATGATTAAAGGGACATGCATCAAAATTCAAGCGAAAATATGTGGCAAACCTTCCGCCATTTGCAAATGTGCACAATGAGATAAATCACGGGGAATGCATCGTCACATTGTGTGCATGAAGTCACGTTGACAAAACTGGTGCATGCTACTTCCTGCCCCAACAAAAAAAAAGGTTAATTAACAACAACTTGTATTTAGATAGCGCCTTTACCATAGGCGCTTCACAGGAGCGGAATCAGACAGAATTTGACGCTGAGCCGCATCAAGAAATATTAGGGCAGGTGACCAAAAGCTTGGTCAAAGAGGTAGGTTTTAAGGAGCGTCTTAAAGGAGGAGAGTGAGGTAGCGAGGCGGAGAGGTATGGGAGGGAATTCCAGAGCTTAGGGCCCGGGCAGCAGAAGGCATGGCCGCCAATGGTGGAGAGATTGAAATCGGGGATGCGCAAAGAGGCCAGGATTAGAGGAGCGCAGATATCTTGGAAGATTGTAGAGCTGGAGGAGATTACAGAGATATGGAGGGGCGAGGCCATGGAAGGATTTGAAATCATGGATGAGAAGTTTAAGATCGAGGTGTAGCTGGACAAAACACTTTTTCATGACAACAGTCTGTCTTTAACAGCATGGGAGACGATGCTGTTATACATTAGTAAAAACCTTGTGTAGGGCATGCACCTCCTGCCTAGGAACCTTGTTACCTGTTGTCACAACCTCTGGTCGTGCTTTTCTGTCAATAGTTACAATTGTAGCTGGGTGGGCTTAACATGGTCAATCAAGGGAAAATAGCGTGGGTTGGCCAGAAGTTGATGGAGGCGGGACTAAAACCCGACAAGTGGGAGTCCCGCCTCCAAAAGCTCCCCATTGGCAAAATCCAGCCCTTCCTATTCAATTTTTCAATGTCAACGGTCACAATACAATTGCAGGCTCTGGCCAGTAAGTGACTCTGTAGAGCGAGTTTCTGATGTTTCTCCCCCAACTCCATCGCTATCTTGCATATAAGAAAACATATACATCAATTGACTGTGGGTAATGCCATAGGTAATTTAATAGTATGTTACAAAATAGGGGCAATTTTAATCAAACTCGCCCTTCAGGAAATTGGCGGGATCGGGCGCAACAATGGTTTTACACTCTGCCTGATTTTGCTCTCCATTGACGTCAGCGAAGAGTAATATTAGGCCTGGTGTAAAACTGGCGTTCCACCCAATCCCATGAGTTTCCCAAGGGGCAGGTTGGGTTAATAGTTCCCCCATAAACTCATTTATAATTCTACCTATCCAAACGGAGGTCATTAAACTGTAAGTACGCTAAACCAACTCAGGCTTGCCCTCTCAAGTGGACCTAAAAGACCCCATGGCACTATTCAAAGAAGACCAGGGGACCTCGCCCCAGTCTCCTGGCCAATATTTGTCCTTCAACCAACATCACTAAAAAAAAGATGATCTCATCATTTATCTCATTGCTGTTTTTGGGACCTTGCTGTGCACAAATCGGCTGCCGCGTTTCCCACATTACAATGCTTCTAAATGATACCAGGGCTTAAGTGGGTTAAATTATGAGGGCAGGTTGCATAAACCTGGCTTGTACTCTCCTGAGTATAAAAAATTGAGAGGTGATCTGATAGAGACGTTTAAAATGTTAACCGGATTCGATAGGGTAGATAGGGAGAAATGATTTCCTCTGGTGGGGAAATCAGGACCAAGGGGACATAATCTTGAAATTAGAGCCAGGTCGTTCAGGAGCAACATTAGGAAATAATTTTTCACACAAAGGGTAGTAGAAATTCAGAACTCTCTTCCTCAAATGGCTGTGGGAGCTTTCAAGACTGAGTTTGATGGATTTTATTTAGGTAACGGGATCAAGATATATTGACAAAGGCGGGTAAATAAAGTTGAGGTGCAGATCAGCCATGATTGAATCGAATGGCAGAGCAGGCATGAGAGCCACCTCCTGTTCCTATTGTTCCTATTTTCCTAAAGTACTTCATTGGCAGTGAAGCACAAAGGAAGATGGCTGTGGTGGTTGAAGGTCAATCATCACAGCCCCAGGATATCGCTGCAGGAGTTCCTCAGGGCAGTGTCCTAGGCCCAACCATCTTCAGCTGCTTCATCAATGATCTTCCCTCCAACATAAGGTCAGAAATGGGGATGTTCACTGATGACTGCACAGTGTTCAGCTCCATTCACAACTCCTCGGATAATGAAGCAGTCCATGCCCGCATGCAACAAGACCTGGACGATGTTCAGGCTTTGGCTGATAAGTGGCAGGTAACATTCACGCCACAGAAGTGCCAGGCAATGACTATCTCCAACAAACGAGAGTCTAACCACTGCCCCTTGAAACTCACCGGCATTACCATCGCCGAATTCCCCACCATCAACATCCTGGGGGTCACCATTGACCAGAAACTTAACTGGACCAGCCACATAAATACTGCGGCAACAAGAGCAGGTCAGAGGCTGGGTATTCTGCGGCGAGTGTCTCACCTCCTGACTCCCCAAAGCCTTTCCACCATCTACAAGGCACAAGTAAGGAGTGTGATGGAATACTCTCCACTTGCCTGGATGAGTGCAGCTCCAACAACACTCAAAAAGCTCGATACCATCCAGGACAAAGCAGGCCGCTTGATTGGCACCCCATCCACCACCTTAAACATTCACTCCCTCCACCATCGGCGTACCATGGCTGCAGTGTGTACCATCTGCAAGATGCACTGCAGCAACTCGCCAAGGCTTCTTCGGCAGCACCTCCCAAACCCATGACCTCTTCCACCTAGAAGGACAAGGGCAGCAGGTGCATGGGAACACCACCACCTCCAAGTTCCCCTCCAAGTCACACACCATCCTGACTTAGAAGTATATCGGCCGTTCCTTCATCGTCGCTGGGTCACAATCGTGGAACTCCTTACCTAGCAGCACTGTGGGAGCACCTTCACCACACAGACTGCAGCGGTTCAAGAAGGCGGCTCACCACCAGCTTCTCAAGGGCAACTAGGGATTGGCAATAAATGCTGGCCTTGCCAGCGACGCCCACATCCCATAAACAAATAAAAAAAATGTCCTGAGATCTTTCTTGTCAATAAAAGGGTTAAAATGATGTCTGCCGCTAAACAGTAGGGATATTGTGGCTCTAATGGTTAGCAATGACTGCTCTGTACTCTCTGTTGGATCTCAGTTATTTACATCCCAGCTCTTAAGTGTATGGACCTGTTCAGTTGTATGAGTGTAACATTTTCCATTCAGTCCAATCTTAATCTCTACTGTAGTTTTAGCTTCGGTAGATAAAATATTAAATACAATATAAAGCAATTTTATGTCTGGAACTGGAGCACACTGTTAAATATTTCAAAAGCTACCGTGTTCCTGAAAATGTTTTTAAATTAACTTTTATGAATAAAAATAAAATCGCTGTCTGTATGATGTTTGCCTTGTGGTATGGTATGTTTGGTGTGTGTTATTTGTTGTGTGTGTGTGTGTGTGTGCAATGTGTGTATACAGTGTGTTGGTGTGTGTGTGCAATGTGTGTATACAGTGTGTTGGTGTGTGTGTGCAATGTGGGTATACAGTGTGTTGGTGTGCGTGTGCACTGTGTGTATACAGTGTGTTGGTGTGTGTGTGCAATGTGTGCATACAGTGTGTTGGTGTGTGTGCGCGTGTGTGCAATGTGTGAATACAGTGTGTTGGTGTGTGTGCATGTGTGCACTGTGTGTATACAGTGTGTTGGTGTGTGTGCGTGTGTGCAATGTGTGTATACAGTGCGTTGGTGTGTGTGCGTGTGTGCAATGTGTGTATACAGTGTGCTGGTGTGTGTGCGTGTGTGCAATGTGTGTATACAGTGCGTTGGTGTGTGTGCGTGTGTGCAATGTGTGTATACAGTGCGTTGGTGTGTGTGTGTGCGTGTGCAATGTGTGTATACAGTGTGTTGGTGTGTGTGCGTGTGTGCAATGCGTGCATACACTGTGTTGGTGTGTGTGTGTGTGTGCAATGTGTGTATACAGTGTGTTGGTGTGTGTGTGTGTGTGTGTGTGCAATGTGTGTATACAGTGTGTTGGTGTGTGTGTGTGTGTGTGTGCAATGTGTGTATACAGTGTGTTGGTGTGTGTGTGTGTGTGTGCAATATGTGTATACAGTGTGTTGGTGTGTGTGCGTGTGTGCAATGTGTGTATACAGTGTGTTGGTGTGTGTGTGTGTGTGCAATGTGTGTATACAGTGTGTTGGTGTGTGTGCGTGTGTGCAATGTGTGTATACAGTGTGTTGGTGTGTGTGTGTGTGCAATGTGTGTATACAGTGTGTTGGTGTGTGTGTGTGTGTGTGTGTGCAATGTGTGTATACAGTGTGTTGGCGTGTGTGCAATGTGTGTATACAGTGTGTTGGTGTGTGTGTGTGTGTGTGCAATGTGTGTACACAGTGCGTTGATGTGTGTGTGCGTGTGTGCAATGTGTGTATACAGTGCGTTGGTGTGTGTGTGTGTGTGCAATGTGTGTATACAGTGTGTTGGTGTGTGTACGTGTGTGTGCAATGTGTGTATACAGTGTGTTGGTGTGTGTGCGTGTGTGCACTGTGTGTATACAGTGTGTTGGTGTGTGTGCATGTGTGTGCAATGTGTGTATACAGTGTGTTGGTGTGTGTGTGCGTGTGTGCACTGTGTGTATACAGTGCGTTGGTGTATGTGCGTGTGTGCACTGTGTGTATACAGTGTGTTGGTGTGTGTGTGCACTGTGTGTATACAGTGCGTTGGTGTGTGTGTGTGTGTGTGCAATGTGTGTATACAGTGTGTTGGTGTGTGTGCGTGTGTGCAATGTGTGTATACAGTGTGTTGGTGTGTGTGCGTGTGTGTGCAATGTGTGTATACAGTGTGTTGGTGTGTGTGCGTGTGTGCAATGTGTGTATACAGTGTGTTGGTGTGTGTGCGTGTGTGTGCAATGTGTGTATACAGTGTGTTGGTGTGTGTGCGTGTGTGTGCAATGTGTGTATACAGTGTGTTGGTGTGTGTGCGTGTGTGTGCAATGTGTGTATACAGTGTGTTGGTGTGTGTGCGTGTGTGCAATGTGTGTATACAGTGTGTTGGTGTGTGTGCGTGTGTGTGCAATGTGTGTATACAGTGTGTTGGTGTGTGTGTGCGTGTGTGCAATGTGTGTATACAGTGTGTTGGTGTGTGTGTGCGTGTGTGCAATGTGTGTATACAGTGCGTTGGTGTGTGTGCGTGTGTGCACTGTGTGTATACAGTGTGTTGGTGTGTGTGTGTGTGTGTGCACTGTGTGTATACAGTGCGTTGGTGTGTGTGCGTGTGTGCACTGTGTGTATACAGTGTGTTGGTGTGCGTGTGCGTGTGTGCACTGTGTGTATACAGTGCGTTAGTGTGTGTGTGTGTGTGTGCAATGTGTGTATACAGTGTGTTGGTGTGTGTGCGTGTGTGCAATGTGTGTATACAGTGTGTTGGTGTGTGTGCGTGTGTGTGCAATGTGTGTATACAGTGTGTTGGTGTGTGTGCGTGTGTGCAATGTGTGTATACAGTGTGTTGGTGTGTGTGCGTGTGTGTGCAATGTGTGTATACAGTGTGTTGGTGTGTGTGCGTGTGTGCAATGTGTGTACACAGTGTGTTGGTGTGTGTGTGTGTGTGTGCAATGTGTGTATACAGTGTGTTGGTGTGTGTGCGTGTGTGCACTGTGTGAATACAGTGAGTTGGTGTGTGTGTGCGTGTGTGCAATGTGTGTATACAGTGTGTTGGTGTGTGTGTGCGTGTGTGCAATGTGTGTATACAGTGTGTTTGTGTGTGTGTGTGTGTGCAATGTGTGTACACAGTGCGTTGGTGTGTGTGTGTGTGTGCACTGTGTGTATACAGTGTGTTGGTGTGTGTGTGTGCAATGTGTGTACACAGTGTGTTGGTGTGTGTGTGCGTGTGTGCAATGTGTGTATACAGTGTGTTGGTGTGTGTGTGTGCAATGTGTGTATACAGTGTGTTGGTGTGTGTGTGTGTGTGCACTGTGTGTATACAGTGTGTTGGTGTGTGTGTGTGTATGCACTGTGTGTATACAGTGTGTTGGTGTGTGTGTGTGTGTGTGCACTGTGTGTATACAGTGTGTTGGTGTGTGTGTGTGTGCACTGTGTGTATACAGTGTGTTGGTGTGTGTGCGTGTGTGTACACACTGTGTTGGTGTGTGTGTGTGTGTGTGTGTGCAATGTGTGTACACAGTGTGTTGGTGTGTGTGTGTATGTGTGCAATGTGTGTATACAGTGTGTTGGTGTGTGTGTGTGTGTGTGTGCAATGTGTGTACACAGTGTGTTGGTGTGTGTGTGCAATGTGTGTATCCAGTGTGTTGGTGTGTGCGTGTGTGTGCAATGTGTGTATACAGTGTGTTGGTGTGTGCGTGTGTGTGCAATGTGTGTATACAGTGTGTTGGTGTGTGTGCAATGTGTGTACACAGTGTGTTGGTGTGTGTGTGTGTGTGTGCGATGTGTGTACACAGTGTGTTGGTGTGTGTGTGCAATGTGTGAAAACAGTGTGTTGGTGTGTGCGTGTGTGTGCAATGTGTGTATACAGTGTGTTGGTGTGTGTGTGTGTGTGCACTGTGTGTATACAGTGTGTTGGTATGTGTGTGTGTATGCACTGTGTGTATACAGTGTGTTGGTGTGTGTGTGTGTGTGTGCACTGTGCGTATACAGTGTGTTGGTGTGTGTGTGTGTGCACTGTGTGTATACAGTGTGTTGGTGTGTGTGTGTGTGTGCAATGTGTGTACACAGTGTGTTGGTGTGTGTGCGTGTGTGTACACAGTGTGTTGGTGTGTGTGTGTGTGTGTGTGTGTGCAATGTGTGTATACAGTGTGTTGGTGTGTGTGTGTGTGTGCAATGTGTGTATACAGTGTGTTGGTGTGTGTGCGTGTGTGCAACGTGTGTATACAGTGTGTTGGTGTGTGTGCGTGTGTGTGCAATGTGTGTATGCAGTGTGTTGGTGTGTGTGCATGTGTGCAATGTGTGTATACAGTGTGTTGGTGTGTGTGCGCGTGTGTGCAATGTGTGTATACAGTGTGTTGGTGTGTGTGTGCGTGTGTGCAATGTGTGTATACAGTGTGTTGGTGTGTGTGTGTGTATGCACTGTGTGTATACAGTGTGTTGGTGTGTGTGTGTGTGTGTGCACTGTGTGTATACAGTGTGTTGGTGTGTGTGTGTGTGCACTGTGTGTATACAGTGTGTTGGTGTGTGTGTGTGTGTGTGCAATGTGTGTACACAGTGTGTTGGTGTGTGTGCGTGTGTGTACACACTGTGTTGGTGTGTGTGTGTGTGTGTGTGTGCAATGTGTGTATACAGTGTGTTGGTGTGTGTGTGCAATGTGTGTATACAGTGTGTTGGTGTGTGTGTATGTGTGCAATGTGTGTATACAGTGTGTTGGTGTGTGTGTGCAATGTGTGTATACAGTGCGTTGGTGTGTGTGTGTGTGTGCAATGTGTGTATACAGTGTGTTGGTGTGTGTGCGTGTGTGCAATGTGTGTATACAGTGTGTTGGTGTGTGTGTGTGCAATGTGTGTATACAGTGCGTTGGTGTGTGTGCGTGTGTGCAATGTGTGTATACAGTGTGCTGGTGTGTGTGCGTGTGTGCAATGTGTGTATACAGTGCGTTGGTGTGTGTGCGTGTGTGCAATGTGTGTATACAGTGCGTTGGTGTGTGTGTGTGCGTGTGCAATGTGTGTATACAGTGTGTTGGTGTGTGTGCGTGTGTGCAATGCGTGCATACACTGTGTTGGTGTGTGTGTGTGTGTGCAATGTGTGTATACAGTGTGTTGGTGTGTGTGTGTGTGTGTGTGCAATGTGTGTATACAGTGTGTTGGTGTGTGTGTGTGTGTGTGTGCAATGTGTGTATACAGTGTGTTGGTGTGTGTGTGTGTGTGTGCAATATGTGTATACAGTGTGTTGGTGTGTGTGCGTGTGTGCAATGTGTGTATACAGTGTGTTGGTGTGTGTGTGTGTGTGCAATGTGTGTATACAGTGTGTTGGTGTGTGTGCGTGTGTGCAATGTGTGTATACAGTGTGTTGGTGTGTGTGTGTGTGCAATGTGTGTATACAGTGTGTTGGTGTGTGTGTGTGTGTGTGTGTGCAATGTGTGTATACAGTGTGTTGGTGTGTGTGTGCGTGTGTGCAATGTGTGTATACAGTGTGTTGGTGTGTGTGTGTGTGTGTGCAATGTGTGTACACAGTGCGTTGATGTGTGTGTGCGTGTGTACAATGTGTGTATACAGTGCGTTGGTGTGTGTGTGTGTGTGCAATGTGTGTATACAGTGTGTTGGTGTGTGTACGTGTGTGTGCAATGTGTGTATACAGTGTGTTGGTGTGTGTGCGTGTGTGCACTGTGTGTATACAGTGTGTTGGTGTGTGTGCATGTGTGTGCAATGTGTGTATACAGTGTGTTGGTGTGTGTGCGTGTGTGCACTGTGTGTATACAGTGCGTTGGTGTATGTGCGTGTGTGCACTGTGTGTATACAGTGTGTTGGTGTGTGTGTGCACTGTGTGTATACAGTGCGTTGGTGTGTGTGTGTGTGTGTGCAATGTGTGTATACAGTGTGTTGGTGTGTGTGCGTGTGTGCAATGTGTGTATACAGTGTGTTGGTGTGTGTGCGTGTGTGTGCAATGTGTGTATACAGTGTGTTGGTGTGTGTGCGTGTGTGCAATGTGTGTATACAGTGTGTTGGTGTGTGTGCGTGTGTGTGCAATGTGTGTATACAGTGTGTTGGTGTGTGTGTGTGTGTGCAATGTGTGTACACAGTGTGTTGGTGTGTGTGCGTGTGTGTGCAATGTGTGTATACAGTGTGTTGGTGTGTGTGCGTGTGTGCAATGTGTGTATACAGTGTGTTGGTGTGTGTGCGTGTGTGTGCAATGTGTGTATACAGTGTGTTGGTGTGTGTGTGCGTGTGTGCAATGTGTGTATACAGTGTGTTGGTGTGTGTGTGCGTGTGTGCAATGTGTGTATACAGTGCGTTGGTGTGTGTGCGTGTGTGCACTGTGTGTATACAGTGTGTTGGTGTGTGTGTGTGTGTGTGCACTGTGTGTATACAGTGCGTTGGTGTGTGTGCGTGTGTGCACTGTGTGTATACAGTGTGTTGGTGTGCGTGTGCGTGAGTGCACTGTGTGTATACAGTGCGTTGGTGTGTGTGTGTGTGCAATGTGTGTATACAGTGTGTTGGTGTGTGTGCGTGTGTGCAATGTGTGTATACAGTGTGTTGGTGTGTGTGCGTGTGTGTGCAATGTGTGTATACAGTGTGTTGGTGTGTGTGCGTGTGTGCAATGTGTGTATACAGTGTGTTGGTGTGTGTGCGTGTGTGTGCAATGTGTGTATACAGTGTGTTGGTGTGTGTGCGTGTGTGCAATGTGTGTACACAGTGTGTTGGTGTGTGTGTGTGTGTGTGCAATGTGTGTATACAGTGTGTTGGTGTGTGTGCGTGTGTGCACTGTGTGAATACAGTGAGTTGGTGTGTGTGTGCGTGTGTGCAATGTGTGTATACAGTGTGTTGGTGTGTGTGTGCGTGTGTGCAATGTGTGTATACAGTGTGTTTGTGTGTGTGTGTGTGTGCAATGTGTGTACACAGTGCGTTGGTGTGTGTGTGTGTGTGCACTGTGTGTATACAGTGTGTTGGTGTGTGTGTGTGCAATGTGTGTACACAGTGTGTTGGTGTGTGTGTGCGTGTGTGCAATGTGTGTATACAGTGTGTTGGTGTGTGTGTGTGCAATGTGTGTATACAGTGTGTTGGTGTGTGTGTGTGTGTGCACTGTGTGTATACAGTGTGTTGGTGTGTGTGTGTGTATGCACTGTGTGTATACAGTGTGTTGGTGTGTGCACTGTGTGTATACAGTGTGTTGGTGTGTGTGTGTGTGCACTGTGTGTATACAGTGTGTTGGTGTGTGTGCGTGTGTGTACACACTGTGTTGGTGTGTGTGTGTGTGTGTGTGTGCAATGTGTGTACACAGTGTGTTGGTGTGTGTGTGTATGTGTGCAATGTGTGTATACAGTGTGTTGGTGTGTGTGTGTGTGTGTGTGTGCAATGTGTGTACACAGTGTGTTGGTGTGTGTGTGCAATGTGTGTATCCAGTGTGTTGGTGTGTGCGTGTGTGTGCAATGTGTGTATACAGTGTGTTGGTGTGTGCGTGTGTGTGCAATGTGTGTATACAGTGTGTTGGTGTGTGTGCAATGTGTGTACACAGTGTGTTGGTGTGTGTGTGTGTGTGTGCAATGTGTGTACACAGTGTGTTGGTGTGTGTGTGCAATGTGTGAAAACAGTGTGTTGGTGTGTGCGTGTGTGTGCAATGTGTGTATACAGTGTGTTGGTGTGTGTGTGTGTGTGCACTGTGTGTATACAGTGTGTTGGTATGTGTGTGTGTATGCACTGTGTGTATACAGTGTGTTGGTGTGTGTGTGTGTGTGTGCACTGTGTGTATACAGTGTGTTGGTGTGTGTGTGTGTGCACTGTGTGTATACAGTGTGTTGGTGTGTGTGTGTGTGTGCAATGTGTGTACACAGTGTGTTGGTGTGTGTGCGTGTGTGTACACAGTGTGTTGGTGTGTGTGTGTGTGTGTGTGTGCAATGTGTGTATACAGTGTGTTGGTGTGTGTGTGTGTGTGTGCAATGTGTGTATACAGTGTGTTGGTGTGTGTGCGTGTGTGCAACGTGTGTATACAGTGTGTTGGTGTGTGTGCGTGTGTGTGCAATGTGTGTATGCAGTGTGTTGGTGTGTGTGCATGTGTGCAATGTGTGTATGCAGTGTGTTGGTGTGTGTGCGCGTGTGTGCAATGTGTGTATACAGTGTGTTGGTGTGTGTGTGCGTGTGTGCAATGTGTGTATACAGTGTGTTGGTGTGTGTGTGTGTATGCACTGTGTGTATACAGTGTGTTGGTGTGTGTGTGTGTGTGTGCACTGTGTGTATACAGTGTGTTGGTGTGTGTGTGTGTGCACTGTGTGTATATAGTGTGTTGGTGTGTGTGTGTGTGTGTGCAATGTGTGTACACAGTGTGTTGGTGTGTGTGCGTGTGTGTACACACTGTGTTGGTGTGTGTGTGTGCAATGTGTGTATACAGTGTGTTGGTGTGTGTGTGCAATGTGTGTATACAGTGTGTTGGTGTGTGTGTATGTGTGCAATGTGTGTATACAGTGTGTTGGTGTGTGTGTGCAATGTGTGTATACAGTGCGTTGGTGTGTGTGTGTGTGTGCAATGTGTGTATACAGTGTGTTGGTGTGTGTGCGTGTGTGCAATGTGTGTATACAGTGTGTTGGTGTGTGTGTGTGCAATGTGTGTATACAGTGTGTTGGTGTGTGCGTGTGTGTGCAATGTGTGTATACAGTGTGTTGGTGTGTGTGTGCGTGTGTGCACTGTGTGTATACAGTGCGTTTGTGTGTGTGCGTGTGTGCAATGTGTGTATACAGTGTGTTGGTGTGTGTGTGTGTGTGTGCAATGTGTGTATACAGTGTGTTGGTGTGTGTGTGCACTGTGTGTATACAGTGTGTTGGTGTGTGTGTGTGCAATGTGTGTACACAGTGTGTTGGTGTGTGTGTGCGTGTGTGCAATGTGTGTATACAGTGTGTTGGTGTGTGTGTGCAATGTGTGTATACAGTACGTTGGTGTGTGTGTGTGTGTGCAATGTGTGTATACAGTGTGTTGGTGTGTGTGCGTGTGTGCAATGTGTGTATACAGTGTGTTGCTGTGTGTGTGTGTGTGTGCAATGTGTGTATACAGTGTGTTGGTGTGTGTGCGTGTGTGTGCAATGTGTGTATACAGTGTGTTGGTGTGTGTGCAATGTGTGTATACAGTGTGTTGGTGTGTGTGCGTGTGTGCAATGTGTGTATACAGTGTGTTGGTGTGTGTGCGTGTGTGTGCAATGTGTGTATACAGTGTGTTGGTGTGTGTGCGTGTGTGCAATGTGTGTATACAGTGTGTTGGTGTGTGTGCGTGTGTGTGCAATGTGTGTATGCAGTGTGTTGGTGTGTGTGCATGTGTGCAATGTGTGTATACAGTGTGTTGGTGTGTGTGCGCGTGTGTGCAATGTGTGTATACAGTGTGTTGGTGTGTGTGTGCGTGTGTGCAATGTGTGTATACAGTGTGTTGGTGTGTGTGTGCGTGTGTGCAATGTGTGTATACAGTGCGTTGGTGAGTGTGCGTGTGTGCACTGTGTGTATACAGTGTGTTGGTGTGTGTGTGTGTGTGTGCAATGTGTGTATACAGTGTGTTGGTGTGTGTGTGTGTGTGCAATGTGTGTACACAGTGCGTTGGTGTGTGTGTGTGTGTGCACTGTGTGTATACAGTGTGTTGGTGTGTGTGTGTGTGCACTGTGTGTATACCGTGTGTTGGTGTGTGTGTGTGTGTGCAATGTGTGTAAAGAGTGTGTTGGTGTGTGTGCATGTGTGTGCACAGTGTGTTGGTGTGTGTGTGTGTGTGTGTGTGCAATGTGTGTATACAGTGTGTTGGTGTGTGTGTGTGTGTGCAATGTGTGTATACAGTGTGTTGGTGTGTGTGTGTGTGCAATGTGTGTACACAGTGTGTTGGTGTGTGTGTGTATGTGTGCAATGTGTGTATACAGTGTGTTGGTGTGTGTGTGCAATGTGTGTATACAGTGCGTTGGTGTGTGTGTGTGTGTGCAATGTGTGTATACAGTGTGTTGGTGTGTGCGTGTGTGTGCAATGTGTGTATACAGTGTGTTGGTGTGTGTGTGTGCACTGTGTGTATACAGTGTGTTGGTGTGTGTGTGTGCAATGTGTGTACACAGTGTGTTGGTGTGTGTGTGCGTGTGTGCAATGTGTGTATACAGTGTGTTGGTGTGTGTGTGTGCAATGTGTGTATACAGTGTGTTGGTGTGTGTGCACTGTGTGTATACAGTGTGTTGGTGTGTGTGTGTGTGTATGCACTGTGTGTATACAATGTGTTGGTGTGTGTGTGTGTGTGTGTGCACTGTGTGTATACAGTGTGTTGGTGTGTGTGTGTGCACTGTGTGTATACAGTGTGTTGGTGTGTGTGTGTGTTCACTGTGTGTATACAGTGTGTTGGTGTGTGTGTGTGCGTGCACTGTGTGTATACAGTGTGTTGGTGTGTGTGCGTGTGTGTACACAGTGTGTTGGTGTGTGTGTGTGTGTGTGTGCAAAGTGTGTATACAGTGTGTTGGTGTGTGTGTGTGTGTGCAATGTGTGCATACAGTGTGTTTGTGTGTGTGTGTGTGTGCAATGTGTGTACACAGTGTGTTGGTGTGTGTGTGTATGTGTGCAATGTGTGTATACAGTGTGTTGGTGTGTGTGTGTGTGTGTGTGCAATGTGTGTACACAGTGTGTTGGTGTGTCTGTGCAATGTGTGTATCCAGTGTGTTGGTGTGTGCGTGTGTGTGCAATGTGTGTATACAGTGTGTTGGTGTGTGCGTGTGTGTGCAATGTGTGTATACAGTGTGTTGGTGTGTGTGCAATGTGTGTACACAGTGTGTTGGTGTGTGTGTGTGTGTGTGCAATGTGTGTACACAGTGTGTTGGTGTGTGTGTGCAATGTGTGAAAACAGTGTGTTGGTGTGTGCGTGTGTGTGCAATGTGTGTATACAGTGTGTTGGTGTGTGTGTGTGTGTGCACTGTGTGTATACAGTGTGTTGGTATGTGTGTGTGTATGCACTGTGTGTATACAGTGTGTTGGTGTGTGTGTGTGTGTGTGCACTGTGTGTATACAGTGTGTTGGTGTGTGTGTGTGTGCACTGTGTGTATACAGTGTGTTGGTGTGTGTGTGTGTGTGCAATGTGTGTACACAGTGTGTTGGTGTGTGTGCGTGTGTGTACACAGTGTGTTGGTGTGTGTGTGTGTGTGTGTGTGTGCAATGTGTGTATACAGTGTGTTGGTGTGTGTGTGTGTGTGCAATGTGTGTATACAGTGTGTTGGTGTGTGTGTATGTGTGCAATGTGTGTATACAGTGTGTTGGTGTGTGTGTGCAATGTGTGTATACAGTGCGTTGGTGTGTGTGTGTGTGTGCAATGTGTGTATACAGTATGTTGGTGTGTGTGCGTGTGTGCAATGTGTGTATACAGTGTGTTGGTGTGTGTGTGTGCAATGTGTGTATACAGTGTGTTGGTGTGTGCGTGTGTGTGCAATGTGTGTATACAGTGTGTTGGTGTGTGTGTGCGTGTGTGCACTGTGTGTATACAGTGCGTTTGTGTGTGTGCGTGTGTGCAATGTGTGTATACAGTGTGTTGGTGTGTGTGTGTGTGTGTGCAATGTGTGTATACAGTGTGTTGGTGTGTGTGTGTGTGTGTGTGCACTGTGTGTATACAGTGTGTTGGTGTGTGTGTGTGCAATGTGTGTACACAGTGTGTTGGTGTGTGTGTGCGTGTGTGCAATGTGTGTATACAGTGTGTTGGTGTGTGTGTGCAATGTGTGTATACAGTACGTTGGTGTGTGTGTGTGTGTGCAATGTGTGTATACAGTGTGTTGGTGTGTGTGCGTGTGTGCAATGTGTGTATACAGTGTGTTGCTGTGTGTGTGTGTGTGTGCAATGTGTGTATACAGTGTGTTGGTGTGTGTGCGTGTGTGTGCAATGTGTGTATACAGTGTGTTGGTGTGTGTGCAATGTGTGTATACAGTGTGTTGGTGTGTGTGCGTGTGTGCAATGTGTGTATACAGTGTGTTGGTGTGTGTGCGTGTGTGTGCAATGTGTGTATACAGTGTGTTGGTGTGTGTGCGTGTGTGCAATGTGTGTATACAGTGTGTTGGTGTGTGTGCGTGTGTGTGCAATGTGTGTATGCAGTGTGTTGGTGTGTGTGCATGTGTGCAATGTGTGTATACAGTGTGTTGGTGTGTGTGCGCGTGTGTGCAATGTGTGTATACAGTGTGTTGGTGTGTGTGTGCGTGTGTGCAATGTGTGTATACAGTGTGTTGGTGTGTGTGTGCGTGTGTGCAATGTGTGTATACAGTGCGTTGGTGAGTGTGCGTGTGTGCACTGTGTGTATACAGTGTGTTGGTGTGTGTGTGCGTGTGTGCAATGTGTGTATACAGTGTGTTGGTGTGTGTGTGTGTGTGCAATGTGTGTACACAGTGCGTTGGTGTGTGTGTGTGTGTGCACTGTGTGTATACAGTGTGTTGGTGTGTGTGTGTGTGCACTGTGTGTATACCGTGTGTTGGTGTGTGTGTGTGTGTGCAATGTGTGTAAAGAGTGTGTTGGTGTGTGTGCATGTGTGTACACAGTGTGTTGGTGTGTGTGTGTGTGTGTGTGTGCAATGTGTGTATACAGTGTGTTGGTGTGTGTGCAATGTGTGTATACTGTGTGTTGGTGTGTGTGTGTGTGCAATGTGTGTACACAGTGTGTTGGTGTGTGTGTGTATGTGTGCAATGTGTGTATACAGTGTGTTGGTGTGTGTGTGCAATGTGTGTATACAGTGCGTTGGTGTGTGTGTGTGTGTGCAATGTGTGTATACAGTGTGTTGGAGTGTGCGTGTGTGTGCAATGTGTGTATACAGTGTGTTGGTGTGTGTGTGCGTGTGTGCACTGTGTGTATACAGTGCGTTGGTGTGTGTGCGTGTGTGCAATGTGTGTATACAGTGTGTTGGTGTGTGTGTGTGTGTGTGCAATGTGTGTATACAGTGTGTTGGTGTGTGTGTGTGTGTGTGCACTGTGTGTATACAGTGTGTTGGTGTGTGTGTGTGCAATGTGTGTACACAGTGTGTTGGTGTGTGTGTGTGTGTGTGCAATGTGTGTATACAGTGTGTTGGTGTGTGTGTGTGCAATGTGTGTATACAGTGTGTTGGTGTGTGTGTGTGTGTGCACTGTGTGTATACAGTGTGTTGGTGTGTGTGTGTGTATGCACTGTGTGTATACAGTGTGTTGGTGTGTGTGTGTGTGTGTGCACTGTGTGTATACAGTGTGTTGGTGTGTGTGTGTGCACTGTGTGTATACAGTGTGTTGGTGTGTGTGTGTGTTCACTGTGTGTATACAGTGTGTTGGTGTGTGTGTGTGCGTGCACTGTGTGTATACAGTGTGTTGGTGTGTGTGCGTGTGTGTACACAGTGTGCTGGTGTGTGTGTGTGTGTGTGTGTGCAAAGTGTGTATACAGTGTGTTGGTGTGTGTGTGTGTGTGCAATGTGTGCATACAGTGTGTTTGTGTGTGTGTGTGTGCAATGTGTGTACACAGTGTGTTGGTGTGTGTGTGTATGTGTGCAATGTGTGTATACAGTGTGTTGGTGTGTGTGTGTGTGTGTGTGCAATGTGTGTACACAGTGTGTTGGTGTGTGTGTGCAATGTGTGTATCCAGTGTGTTGGTGTGTGCGTGTGTGTGCAATGTGTGTATACAGTGTGTTGGTGTGTGCGTGTGTGTGCAATGTGTGTATACAGTGTGTTGGTGTGTGTGCAATGTGTGTACACAGTGTGTTGGTGTGTGTGTGTGTGTGTGCAATGTGTGTACACAGTGTGTTGGTGTGTGTGTGCAATGTGTGAAAACAGTGTGTTGGTGTGTGCGTGTGTGTGCAATGTGTGTATACAGTGTGTTGGTGTGTGTGTGTGTGTGCACTGTGTGTATACAGTGTGTTGGTATGTGTGTGTGTATGCACTGTGTGTATACAGTGTGTTGGTGTGTGTGTGTGTGTGTGCACTGTGTGTATACAGTGTGTTGGTGTGTGTGTGTGTGCACTGTGTGTATACAGTGTGTTGGTGTGTGTGTGTGTGTGCAATGTGTGTACACAGTGTGTTGGTGTGTGTGCGTGTGTGTACACAGTGTGTTGGTGTGTATGTGTGTGTGTGTGTGTGCAATGTGTGTATACAGTGTGTTGGTGTGTGTGTGTGTGTGCAATGTGTGTATACAGTGTGTTGGTGTGTGTGTATGTGTGCAATGTGTGTATACAGTGTGTTGGTGTGTGTGTGCAATGTGTGTATACAGTGCGTTGGTGTGTGTGTGTGTGTGCAATGTGTGTATACAGTGTGTTGGTGTGTGTGCGTGTGTGCAATGTGTGTATACAGTGTGTTGGTGTGTGTGTGTGCAATGTGTGTATACAGTGTGTTGGTGTGTGCGTGTGTGTGCAATGTGTGTATACAGTGTGTTGGTGTGTGTGTGCGTGTGTGCACTGTGTGTATACAGTGCGTTTGTGTGTGTGCGTGTGTGCAATGTGTGTATACAGTGTGTTGGTGTGTGTGTGTGTGTGTGCAATGTGTGTATACAGTGTGTTGGTGTGTGTGTGTGTGTGTGCACTGTGTGTATACAGTGTGTTGGTGTGTGTGTGTGCAATGTGTGTACACAGTGTGTTGGTGTGTGTGTGCGTGTGTGCAATGTGTGTATACAGTGTGTTGGTGTGTGTGTGCAATGTGTGTATACAGTACATTGGTGTGTGTGTGTGTGTGTGCAATGTGTGTATACAGTGTGTTGGTGTGTGTGCGTGTGTGCAATGTGTGTATACAGTGTGTTGCTGTGTGTGTGTGTGTGCAATGTGTGTATACAGTGTGTTGGTGTGTGTGCGTGTGTGTGCAATGTGTGTATACAGTGTGTTGGTGTGTGTGCAATGTGTGTATACAGTGTGTTGGTGTGTGTGCGTGTGTGCAATGTGTGTATACAGTGTGTTGGTGTGTGTGCGTGTGTGTGCAATGTGTGTATACAGTGTGTTGGTGTGTGTGCGTGTGTGCAATGTGTGTATACAGTGTGTTGGTGTGTGTGCGTGTGTGTGAAATGTGTGTATGCAGTGTGTTGGTGTGTGTGCATGTGTGCAATGTGTGTATACAGTGTGTTGGTGTGTGTGCGCGTGTGTGCAATGTGTGTATACAGTGTGTTTGTGTGTGTGTGCGTGTGTGCAATGTGTGTATACAGTGTGTTGGTGTGTGTGTGTGTGTGTGCAATGTGTGTATACAGTGCGTTGGTGAGTGTGCGTGTGTGCACTGTGTGTATACAGTGTGTTGGTGTGTGTGTGCGTGTGTGCAATGTGTGTATACAGTGTGTTGGTGTGTGTGTGCGTGTGTGCAATGTGTGTATACAGTGTGTTGGTGTGTGTGTGTGTGTGCAATGTGTGTACACAGTGCGTTGGTGTGTTTGTGTGTGTGCACTGTGTGTATACAGTGTGTTGGTGTGTGTGTGTGTGCACTGTGTGTATACCGTGTGTTGGTGTGTGTGTGTGTGTGCAATGTGTGTAAAGAGTGTGTTGGTGTGTGTGCATGTGTGTACACAGTGTGTTGGTGTGTGTGTGTGTGTGTGTGTGCAATGTGTGTATACAGTGTGTTGGTGTGTGTGCAATGTGTGTATACTGTGTGTTGGTGTGTGTGTGTGTGCAATGTGTGTACACAGTGTGTTGGTGTGTGTGTGTATGTGTGCAATGTGTGTATACAGTGTGTTGGTGTGTGTGTGCAATGTGTGTATACAGTGCGTTGGTGTGTGTGTGTGTGTGCAATGTGTGTATACAGTGTGTTGGAGTGTGCGTGTGTGTGCAATGTGTGTATACAGTGTGTTGGTGTGTGTGTGCGTGTGTGCACTGTGTGTATACAGTGCGTTGGTGTGTGTGCGTGTGTGCAATGTGTGTATACAGTGTGTTGGTGTGTGTGTGTGTGTGTGCAATGTGTGTATACAGTGTGTTGGTGTGTGTGTGCACTGTGTGTATACAGTGTGTTGGTGTGTGTGTGTGCAATGTGTGTACACAGTGTGTTGGTGTGTGTGTGTGTGTGTGCAATGTGTGTATACAGTGTGTTGGTGTGTGTGTGTGCAATGTGTGTATACAGTGTGTTGGTGTGTGTGTGTGTGTGCACTGTGTGTATACAGTGTGTTGGTGTGTGTGTGTGTATGCACTGTGTGTATACAGTGTGTTGGTGTGTGTGTGTGTGTGTGCACTGTGTGTATACAGTGTGTTGGTGTGTGTGTGTGCACTGTGTGTATACAGTGTGTTGGTGTGTGTGTGTGTTCACTGTGTGTATACAGTGTGTTGGTGTGTGTGTGTGCGTGCACTGTGTGTATACAGTGTGTTGGTGTGTGTGCATGTGTGTACACAGTGTGCTGGTGTGTGTGTGTGTGTGTGTGTGCAAAGTGTGTATACAGTGTGTTGGTGTGTGTGTGTGTGTGCAATGTGTGCATACAGTGTGTTTGTGTGTGTGTGTGTGCAATGTGTGTACACAGTGTGTTGGTGTGTGTGTGTATGTGTGCAATGTGTGTATACAGTGTGTTGGTGTGTGTGTGTGTGTGTGTGCAATGTGTGTACACAGTGTGTTGGTGTGTGTGTGCAATGTGTGTATCCAGTGTGTTGGTGTGTGCGTGTGTGTGCAATGTGTGTATACAGTGTGTTGGTGTGTGCGTGTGTGTGCAATGTGTGTATACAGTGTGTTGGTGTGTGTGCAATGTGTGTACACAGTGTGTTGGTGTGTGTGTGTGTGTGTGCGATGTGTGTACACAGTGTGTTGGTGTGTGTGTGCAATGTGTGAAAACAGTGTGTTGGTGTGTGCGTGTGTGTGCAATGTGTGTATACAGTGTGTTGGTGTGTGTGTGTGTGTGCACTGTGTGTATACAGTGTGTTGGTATGTGTGTGTGTATGCACTGTGTGTATACAGTGTGTTGGTGTGTGTGTGTGTGTGTGCACTGTGTGTATACAGTGTGTTGGTGTGTGTGTGTGTGCACTGTGTGTATACAGTGTGTTGGTGTGTGTGTGTGTGTGCAATGTGTGTACACAGTGTGTTGGTGTGTGTGCGTGTGTGTACACAGTGTGTTGGTGTGTATGTGTGTGTGTGTGTGTGCAATGTGTGTATACAGTGTGTTGGTGTGTGTGTGTGTGTGCAATGTGTGTATACAGTGTGTTGGTGTGTGTGTATGTGTGCAATGTGTGTATACAGTGTGTTGGTGTGTGTGTGCAATGTGTGTATACAGTGCGTTGGTGTGTGTGTGTGTGTGCAATGTGTGTATACAGTGTGTTGGTGTGTGTGCGTGTGTGCAATGTGTGTATACAGTGTGTTGGTGTGTGTGTGTGCAATGTGTGTATACAGTGTGTTGGTGTGTGCGTGTGTGTGCAATGTGTGTATACAGTGTGTTGGTGTGTGTGTGCGTGTGTGCACTGTGTGTATACAGTGCGTTTGTGTGTGTGCGTGTGTGCAATGTGTGTATACAGTGTGTTGGTGTGTGTGTGTGTGTGTGCAATGTGTGTATACAGTGTGTTGGTGTGTGTGTGTGTGTGTGCACTGTGTGTATACAGTGTGTTGGTGTGTGTGTGTGCAATGTGTGTACACAGTGTGTTGGTGTGTGTGTGCGTGTGTGCAATGTGTGTATACAGTGTGTTGGTGTGTGTGTGCAATGTGTGTATACAGTACATTGGTGTGTGTGTGTGTGTGTGCAATGTGTGTATACAGTGTGTTGGTGTGTGTGCGTGTGTGCAATGTGTGTATACAGTGTGTTGCTGTGTGTGTGTGTGTGTGCAATGTGTGTATACAGTGTGTTGGTGTGTGTGCGTGTGTGTGCAATGTGTGTATACAGTGTGTTGGTGTGTGTGCAATGTGTGTATACAGTGTGTTGGTGTGTGTGCGTGTGTGCAATGTATGTATACAGTGTGTTGGTGTGTGTGCGTGTGTGTGCAATGTGTGTATACAGTGTGTTGGTGTGTGTGCGTGTGTGCAATGTGTGTATACAGTGTGTTGGTGTGTGTGCGTGTGTGTGAAATGTGTGTATGCAGTGTGTTGGTGTGTGTGCATGTGTGCAATGTGTGTATACAGTGTGTTGGTGTGTGTGCGCGTGTGTGCAATGTGTGTATACAGTGTGTTTGTGTGTGTGTGCGTGTGTGCAATGTGTGTATACAGTGTGTTGGTGTGTGTGTGTGTGTGTGCAATGTGTGTATACAGTGCGTTGGTGAGTGTGCGTGTGTGCACTGTGTGTATACAGTGTGTTGGTGTGTGTGTGCGTGTGTGCAATGTGTGTATACAGTGTGTTGGTGTGTGTGTGTGTGTGCAATGTGTGTACACAGTGCGTTGGTGTGTGTGTGTGTGTGCACTGTGTGTATACAGTGTGTTGGTGTGTGTGTGTGTGCACTGTGTGTATACCGTGTGTTGGTGTGTGTGTGTGTGTGCAATGTGTGTAAAGAGTGTGTTGGTGTGTGTGCATGTGTGTACACAGTGTGTTGGTGTGTGTGTGTGTGTGTGTGTGCAATGTGTGTATACAGTGTGTTGGTGTGTGTGCAATGTGTGTATACAGTGTGTTGGTGTGTGTGTGTGTGCAATGTGTGTACACAGTGTGTTGGTGTGTGTGTGTATGTGTGCAATGTGTGTATACAGTGTGTTGGTGTGTGTGTGCAATGTGTGTATACAGTGCGTTGGTGTGTGTGTGTGTGCAATGTGTGTATACAGTGTGTTGGTGTGTGCGTGTGTGTGCAATGTGTGTATACAGTGTGTTGGTGTGTGTGTGCGTGTGTGCACTGTGTGTATACAGTGTGTTGGTGTGTGTGCGTGTGTGCAATGTGTGTATACAGTGTGTTGGTGTGTGTGTGTGTGTGTGCAATGTGTGTATACAGTGTGTTGGTGTGTGTGTGTGTGTGTGCACTGTGTGTATACAGTGTGTTGGTGTGTGTGTGTGCAATGTGTGTACACAGTGTGTTGGTGTGTGTGTGTGTGTGTGCAATGTGTGTATACAGTGTGTTGGTGTGTGTGTGTGCAATGTGTGTATGCAGTGTGTTGGTGTGTGTGTGTGTGTGCACTGTGTGTATACAGTGTGTTGGTGTGTGTGTGTGTATGCACTGTGTGTATACAGTGTGTTGGTGTGTGTGTGTGTGTGTGTGCACTGTGTGTATACAGTGTGTTGGTGTGTGTGTGTGCACTGTGTGTATACAGTGTGTTGGTGTGTGTGTGTGTTCACTGTGTGTATACAGTGTGTTGGTGTGTGTGTGTGCGTGCACTGTGTGTATACAGTGTGTTGGTGTGTGTGCGTGTGTGTACACAGTGTGTTGGTGTGTGTGTGTGTGTGTGTGTGCAAAGTGTGTATACAGTGTGTTGGTGTGTGTGTGTGTGTGCAATGTGTGCATACAGTGTGTTTGTGTGTGTGTGTGTGCAATGTGTGTACACAGTGTGTTGGTGTGTGTGTGTATGTGTGCAATGTGTGTATACAGTGTGTTGGTGTGTGTGTGTGTGTGTGTGCAATGTGTGTACACAGTGTGTTGGTGTGTGTGTGCAATGTGTGTATCCAGTGTGTTGGTGTGTGCGTGTGTGTGCAATGTGTGTATACAGTGTGTTGGTGTGTGCGTGTGTGTGCAATGTGTGTATACAGTGTGTTGGTGTGTGTGCAATGTGTGTACACAGTGTGTTGGTGTGTGTGTGTGTGTGTGCAATGTGTGTACACAGTGTGTTGGTGTGTGTGTGCAATGTGTGAAAACAGTGTGTTGGTGTGTGCATGTGTGTGCAATGTGTGTATACAGTGTGTTGGTGTGTGTGCAATGTGTGTACACTGCGTGTTGGTGTGTGTGTGCAATGTGTGTATACAGTGTGTTGGTGTGTGCGTGTGTGTGCAATGTGTGTATACAGTGTGTTGGTGTGTGTGTGCAATGTGTGTATACAGTGTGTTGGTGTGTGTGTGCGTGTGTGCAATGTGTGTATACAATGTGTTGGTGTGTGTGTGCAATGTGTGTATACAGTGCGTTGGTGTGTGTGCGTGTGTGCAATGTGTGTATACAGTGTGTTGGTGTGTGTGCGTGTGTGCAATGTGTGTATACAGTGCGTTGGTGTGTGTGCGTGTGTGCAATGTGTGTATACAGTGCGTTGGTGTGTGTGCGTGTGTGTGCAATATGTGTATACAGTGTGTTGGTGTGTGTGTGTGTGCAATGTGTGTATACAATGTGTTGGTGTGTGTGTGTGTGTGTGCAATGTGTGTATACAGTGTGTTGGTGTGTGTGTGTGTGTGCAATGTGTGTATACAGTGTGTTGGTGTGTGTGTGTGTGTGCACTGTGTGTATACAGTGTGTTTGTGTGTGTGTGTGTGTGCAATGTGTGTATACAGTGCGTTGGTGTGTGTGTGTGTGCAATGTGTGTATACAGTGTGTTGGTGTGTGTGCGTGTGTGCAATGTGTGTATACAGTGTGTTGGTGTGTGTGTGTGTGTGCAATGTGTGTATACAGTGTGTTGGTGTGTGTGCGTGTGTGTGCAATGTGTGTATACAGTGTGTTGGTGTGTGTGTGCGTGTGTGCACTGTGTGTATACAGTGTGTTGGTGTGTGTGCGTGTGTGCAATGTGTGTATACAGTGTGTTGGTGTGTGTGTGTGTGTGTGTGCAATGTGTGTATGCAGTGTGTTGGTGTGTGTGTGTGTGTGTGTGCAATGTGTGTATACAATGTGTTGGTGTGTGTGTGCGTGTGTGCAATGTGTGTATACAGTGTGTTGGTGTGTGTGTGTGTGTGCAATGTGTGTATACAGTGTGTGTGTGTGTGTGTGTGTGTGCAATGTGTGTACACAGTGCATTGGTGTGTGTGTGCGTGTGTGCAATGTGTGTATACAGTGCGTTGGTGTGTGTGTGTGTGTGTGCAATGTGTGTATACAGTGTGTTGGTGTGTGTGCGTGTGTGTGCAATGTGTGTATACAGTGTGTTGGTGTGTGTGCATGTGTGCACTGTGTGTATACAGTGTGTTGGTGTGTGTGCGTGTGTGTGCAATGTGTGTATACAGTGTGTTGGTGTGTGTGCGTGTGTGCACTGTGTGTATACAGTGCGTTGGTGTGTGTGCGTGTGTGCACTGTGTGTATGCAGTGTGTTGGTGTGTGTGTGCGTGTGTGCAATGTGTATATACATTGCGTTGGTGTGTGTGTGTGTGTGCAATGTGTGTATACAGTGCGTTGGTGTGTGTGCGTGTGTGCAATGTGTGTATAAAGTGTGTTGGTGTGTGTGCGTGTGTGTGCAATGTGTGTATGCAGTGTGTTGGTGTGTGTGCATGTGTGCAATGTGTGTATACAGTGTGTTGGTGTGTGTGCGTGTGTGTGCAATGTGTGTATACAGTGTGTTGGTGTGTGTGTGTGTATGCACTGTGTGTATACAGTGTGTTGGTGTGTGTGTGTGTGTGTGCACTGTGTGTATACAGTGTGTTGGTGCGTGTGTGTGTGTGCACTGTGTGTATACAGTGTGTTGGTGTGTGTGTGTGTGCACTGTGTGTATACAGTGTGTTGGTGTGTGTGTGCGTGTGTGCAATGTGTGTATACAGTGCGTTGGTGTGTGTGTGTGTGTGTGCAATGTGTGTATACAGTGTGTTGGTGTGTGTGCGTGTGTGCAATGTGTGTATACAGTGTGTTGGTGTGTGTGCGTGTGTGTGCAATGTGTGTATACAGTGTGTTGGTGTGTGTGCATGTGTGCAATGTGTGTAGACAGTGTGTGTGTGTGTGTGCACTGTGTGTATGCAGTGTGTTGGTGTGTGTGTGTGTATGCACTGTGTGTATGCAGTGTGTTGGTGTGCGTGTGTGTGTGTGCACTGTGTGTATACAGTGTGTTGGTGTGTCTGAGTGTGTGCACTGTGTGTATACAGTGTGTTGGTGTGTGTGTACTGTGTGTATACAGTGTGTTGGTGTGTGTGTGTGTGTGCAATGTGTGTACACAGTGTGTTGGTGTGTGTGCGTGTGTGTACACAGTGTGTTGGTGTGCGTGTGTGTGTGTGCAATGTGTATATACAGTGTGTTGGTGTGTGTGTGTGCAATGTGTGTATACAGTGTGTTGGTGTGTGTCCGTGTGTGCAATGTGTGTATACAGTGTGTTGGTGTGTGTGTGTGTGTGTGCAATGTGTGTATACAGTGTGTTGGTGTGTGTGCGTGTGTGTGCAATGTGTGTATACAGTGTGTTGGTGCGTGTGTGCACTGTGTGTATACAGTGCGTTGGTGTGTGTGCATGTGTGCAATGTGTGTATACAGTGTGTTGGTGTGTGTGTCCAATGTGTGTATACAGTGTGTTGGTGTGTGTGTGTGTGTGTGTGCACTGTGTGTATACAGTGTGTTGGTGTGTGTGTGTGCAATGTGTGTATACAGTGTGTTGGTGTGTGTGTGTGCAATGTATGTATACAGTGTGTTGGTGTGTGTGTGTGTGCGCACTGTGTGTATACAGTGTGTTGGTGTGTGTGTGTGTATGCACTGTGTGTATACAGTGTGTTGGTGTGTGTGTGTGTGTGTGCACTGTGTGTATACAGTGTGTTGGTGTGTGTGTGTGTGCACTGTGTGTATACAGTGTGTTGGTGTGTGTGTGTGTTCACTGTGTGTATACAGTGTGTTGGTGTGTGTGTGTGTGTGCAATGTGTGTACACAGTGTGTTGGTGTGTGTGCGTGTGTGTACACAGTGTGTTGGTGTGTGTGTGTGTGTGTGCAATGTGTGTATACAGTCTGTTGGTGTGTGTGTGTGTGTGTGTGTATGTGTGCAATGTGTGTATACAGTGTGTGGGTGTGTGTGTGTGTGTGTGCAATGTGTGTACACAGTGTGTTGGTGTGTGTGTGCAATGTGTGTATACAGTGTGTTGGTGTGTGCGTGTGTGTGCAATGTGTGTATACAGTGTGTTGCTGTGTGCGTGTGTGTGCAATGTGTGTACACAGTGCGTTGGTGTGTCTGTGTGTGTGTGCAATGTGTGTATACAGTGTGTTGGTGTGTGTGCGTGTGTGTGCAATGTGTGTATACAGTGTGTTGGTGTGTGTGCGTGTGTGTGCAATGTGTGTATACAGTGTGTTGGTGTGTGTGTGCGTGTGTGCACTGTGTGTATACAGTGCGTTGGTGTGTGTGCGTGTGTGCACTGTGTGTATACAGTGTGTTGGTGTGTGTGCGTGTGTGCAATGTGTGTATACAGTGTGTTTGTGTGTGTGCAATGTGTGTATGCAGTGTGTTGGTGTGTGTGCGTGTGTGCAATGTGTGTATACAGTGTGTTGGTGTGTGTGCGTGTGTGTGCAATGTGTGTATACAGTGTGTTGGTGTGTGTGTGTGTATGCACTGTGTGTATACAGTGTGTTGGTGTGTGTGTGTGTGCACTGTGTGTATACAGTGTGTTGGTGTGTGTGTGCGTGTGTGCAATGTGTGTATACAGTGCGTTGGTGTGTGTGTGTGTGTGTGCAATGTGTGTATACAGTGTGTTGGTGTGTGTGCGTGTGTGCAATGTGTGTATACAGTGTGTTGGTGTGTGTGCGTGTGTGTGCAATGTGTGTATACAGTGTGTTGGTGTGTGTGCGTGTGTGCAATGTGTGTATACAGTGTGTGTGTGTGTGCACTGTGTGTATACAGTGTGTTGGTGTGTGTGTGTGTATGCACTGTGTGTATACAGTGTGTTGGTGTGTGTGCACTGTGCGTATACAGTGTGTTGGTGTGTGTGTGTGTATGCACTGTGTGTATACAGTGTGTTGGTGTGTTTGTACTTTGTGTATACAGTGTGTTGGTGTGTGTGTGTGTGTGCAATGTGTGTACACAGTGTTTTGGTGTGTGTGCGTGTGTGTACACAGTGTGTTGGTGTGTGCGTGTGTGTGCAATGTGTGTATACAGTGTGTTGGTGTGTGTGTGTGTGCAATGTGTGTATACAGTGTGTTGGTGTGTGTGTGTGTGTGTGCAACGTGTGTACACAGTGTGTTGGTGTGTGTGTGTATGTGTGCAATGTGTGTATACTGTGTGTTGGTGTGTGTGTGTGTGTGTGCAATATGTGTACACAGTGTGTTGGTGTGTGTGTGCAATGTGTGTATACAGTGTGTTGGTGTGTGCGTGTGTGTGCAATGTGTGTATACAGTGTGTTGGTGTGTGCGTGTGTGTGCAATGCGTGTATACAGTGTGTTGGTGTGTGTGCAATGTGTGTACACAGTGTGTTGGTGTGTGTGTGCAATGTGTGTACACAGTGTGTTGGTGTGTGTGTGCAATGTGTGTATACAGTGTGTTGGTGTGTGCATGTGTGTGCAATGTGTGTATACAGTGTGTTGGTGTGTGTGCAATGTGTGTACACAGTGTGTTGGTGTGTGTGTGCAATGTGTGTATACATTGTGTTGGTGTGTGTGTGTGTGTGTGCAATGTGTGTATACAGTGTGTTGGTGTGTGTGTGTGCAATGTGTGTATACAGTGTGTTGGTGTGTGTGTGTGTGTGTGCAATGTGTGTAAACAGTGTGTTGGTGTGTGTGCGTGTGGGCAATGTGTGTATACAGTGTGTTGGTGTGTGTGTGTGTGTGTGCAATGTGTGTCTACAGTGCGTTGGTGTGTGTGTGTGTGCAATGTGTGTATACAGTGTGTTGGTGTGTGTGCGTGTGTGCAATGTGTGTATACAGTGTGTTGGTGTGTGTGCGTGTGTGTGCAATGTGTGTATACAGTGTGTTGGTGTGTGTGCGTGTGTGTGCAATGTGTGTATACAATGTGTTGGTGTGTGTGTGCGTGTGTGCACTGTGTGTATACAGTGCGTTGGTGTGTGTGCGTGTGTGCAATATGTGTATACAGTGTGTTGGTGTGTGTGTGTGTGTGCGCAATGTGTGTATACAGTGTGTTGGTGTGTGTGTGTGTGTGTGCAATGTGTGTATACAGTGTGCTGGTGTGTGTGTGCGTGTGTGCAATGTGTGTATACAGTGTGTTGGTGTGTGTGTGTGCAATGTGTGTATACAGTGTGTTGGTGTGTGTCTGTGTGTGTGCAATGTGTGTACACAGTGGGTTGGTGTGTGTGTGCGTGTGTGCAATGTGTGTATAAAGTGCGTTGGTGTGTGTGTGTGTGTGTGTAATGTGTGTATACAGTGTGTTGGTGTGTGTGCGTGTGTGTGCAATGTGTGTATACAGTGTGTTGGTGTGTGTGCGTGTGTGCACTGTGTGTATACAGTGTGTTGGTGTGTGTGCGTGTGTGTGCAATGTGTGTATACAGTGTGTTGGTGTGTGTGTGCGTGTGTGCACTGTGTGTATACAGTGCATTGGTGTGTGTGTGTGTGTGCACTGTGTGTATACAGTGTGTTGGTGTGTGTGTGCGTGTGTGCAATGTGTGTATACAGTGCGTTGGTGTGTGTGTAATGTGTGTATACAGTGCGTTGGTGTGTGTGCATGTGTGCAATGTGTGTATACAGTGTGTTGGTGTGTGTGCGGGTGTGTGCAATGTGTGTATACAGTGTGTTGGTGTGTGTGCGTGTGTGCAATGTGTGTATACAGTGTGTTGGTGTGTGTGCGTGTGTGTGCAATGTGTTTTTTCAGTGTGTTGGTGTGTGTGTGTGTATGCACTGTGTGTACACAGTGTGTTGGTGTGTGTGTGTGTGTGTGCACTGTGTGTATACAGTGTGTTGGTGTGTGTGCGTGTGTGCAATGTGTGTATACAGTGCATTGGTGTGTGTGTGTGTGTGTGCAATGTGTGTATACAGTGTGTTGGTGTGTGTGCGTGTGTGCAATGTGTGTATACAGTGTGTTGGTGTGTGTGTGTGTGTGTGCAATGTGTGTATACAGTGTGTTGGTGTGTGTGCGTGTGTGCAATGTGTGTATACAGTGTGTTGGTGTGTGTGTATGTGTGCACTGTGTGTATACAGTGTGTTGGTGTGTGTGTGTGTATGCACTGTGTGTATACATTGTGTTGGTGTGTGTGTGTGTGTGTGCACTGTGTGTATACAGTGTGTTGGTGTGTGTGTGTGCACTGTGTGTATACAGTGTGTTGGTGTGTTTGTGTGTGCACTGTGTGTATACAGTGTGTTGGTGTGTGTGTGTGTGTGCAATGTGTGTACACAGTGTGTTGGTGTGTGTGCGTGTGTGTACACAGTGTGTTGGTGTGTGTGTGTGTGTGTGCAATGTGTGTATACAGTGTGTTGGTGTGTGTGTGCAATGTGTGTATACAGTGTGTTGGTGTGTGTGTGTGTGTGCAATGTGTGTACACAGTGTGTTGGTGTGTGTGTGTATGTGTGCAATGTGTGTCTACAGTGTGTTGGTGTATGTGTGTGCAATGTGTGTACACAGTGTGTTGGTGTGTGTGTGCAATGTGTGTACACATTGTGTTGGTGTGTGCGTGTGTGTGCAATGTGTGTATACAGTGTGTTGGTGTGTGCGTGTGTGTGCAATGTGTGTATACAGTGTGTTGGTGTGTGTGCAATGTGTGTACACAGTGTGTTGGTGTGTGTGCAATGTGTGTACACAGTGTGTTGGTGTGTGTGTGCAATGTGTGTATACAGTGTGTTGGTGTGTGCGTGTGTGTGCAATGTGTGTATACAGTGTGTTGGTGTGTGTGTGCGTGTGTGCACTGTGTGTATACAGTGCGTTTGTGTGTGTGCGTGTGTGCAATGTGTGTATACAGTGTGTTGGTGTGTGTGTGTGTGTGTGCAATGTGTGTATACAGTGTGTTGGTGTGTGTGTGTGTGTGCACTGTGTGTATACAGTGTGTTGGTGTGTGTGTGTGCAATGTGTGTACACAGTGTGTTGGTGTGTGTGTGCGTGTGTGCAATGTGTGTATACAGTGTGTTGGTGTGTGTGTGCAATGTGTGTATACAGTACGTTGGTGTGTGTGTGTGTGTGCAATGTGTGTATACAGTGTGTTGGTGTGTGTGCGTGTGTGCAATGTGTGTATACAGTGTGTTGCTGTGTGTGTGTGTGTGTGCAATGTGTGTATACAGTGTGTTGGTGTGTGTGCGTGTGTGTGCAATGTGTGTATACAGTGTGTTGGTGTGTGTGCAATGTGTGTATACAGTGTGTTGGTGTGTGTGCGTGTGTGCAATGTGTGTATACAGTGTGTTGGTGTGTGTGCGTGTGTGTGCAATGTGTGTATACAGTGTGTTGGTGTGTGTGCGTGTGTGCAATGTGTGTATACAGTGTGTTGGTGTGTGTGCGTGTGTGTGCAATGTGTGTATGCAGTGTGTTGGTGTGTGTGCATGTGTGCAATGTGTGTATACAGTGTGTTGGTGTGTGTGCGCGTGTGTGCAATGTGTGTATACAGTGTGTTGGTGTGTGTGTGCGTGTGTGCAATGTGTGTATACAGTGTGTTGGTGTGTGTGTGCGTGTGTGCAATGTGTGTATACAGTGCGTTGGTGAGTGTGCGTGTGTGCACTGTGTGTATACAGTGTGTTGGTGTGTGTGTGCGTGTGTGCAATGTGTGTATACAGTGTGTTGGTGTGTGTGTGTGTGTGCAATGTGTGTACACAGTGCGTTGGTGTGTGTGTGTGTGTGCACTGTGTGTATACAGTGTGTTGGTGTGTGTGTGTGCACTGTGTGTATACCGTGTGTTGGTGTGTGTGTGTGTGTGCAATGTGTGTAAAGAATGTGTTGGTGTGTGTGCATGTGTGTACACAGTGTGTTGGTGTGTGTGTGTGTGTGTGTGTGCAATGTGTGTATACAGTGTGTTGGTGTGTGTGTGTGTGTGCAATGTGTGTATACAGTGTGTTAGTGTGTGTGTGTGTGTGCAATGTGTGTACACAGTGTGTTGGTGTGTGTGTGTATGTGAGCAATGTGTGTATACAGTGTGTTGGTGTGTGTGTGCAATGTGTGTATACAGTGCGTTGGTGTGTGTGTGTGTGTGCAATGTGTGTATACAGTGTGTTGGTGTGTGCGTGTGTGTGCAATGTGTGTATACAGTGTGTTGGTGTGTGTGTGCGTGTGTGCACTGTGTGTATACAGTGCGTTGGTGTGTGTGCGTGTGTGCAATGTGTGCATACAGTGTGTTGGTGTGTGTGTGTGTGTGTGCAATGTGTGTATACAGTGTGTTGGTGTGTGTGTGTGTGTGCACTGTGTGTATACAGTGTGTTGGTGTGTGTGTGTGCAATGTGTGTACACAGTGTGTTGGTGTGTGTGTGCATGTGTGCAATGTGTGTATACAGTGTGTTGGTGTGTGTGTGTGCAATGTGTGTATACAGTGTGTTGGTGTGTGTGTGTGTGTGCACTGTGTGTATACAGTGTGTTGGTGTGTGTGTGTGTATGCACTGTGTGTATACAGTGTGTTGGTGTGTGTGTGTGTGTGTGCACTGTGTGTATACAGTGTGTTGGTGTGTGTGTGTGCACTGTGTGTATACAGTGTGTTGGTGTGTGTGTGTGTTCACTGTGTGTATACAGTGTGTTGGTGTGTGTGTGTGCGTGCACTGTGTGTATACAGTGTGTTGGTGTGTGTGCGTGTGTGTACACAGTGTGTTGGTGTGTGTGTGTGTGGGTGTGTGCAAAGTGTGTATACAGTGTGTTGGTGTGTGTGTGTGTGTGCAATGTGTGCATACAGTGTGTTTGTGTGTGTGTGCAATGTGTGTACACAGTGTGTTGGTGTGTATGTGTGCAATGTGTGTATACAGTGTGTTGGTGTGTGTGTGTGTGTGTGTGTGCAATGTGTGTACACAGTGTGTTGGTGTGTGTGTGCAATGTGTGTATCCAGTGTGTTGGTGTGTGCGTGTGTGTGCAATGTGTGTATACAGTGTGTTGGTGTGTGCGTGTGTGTGCAATGTGTGTATACAGTGTGTTGGTGTGTGTGCAATGTGTGTACACAGTGTGTTGGTGTGTGTGTGTGTGTGTGCAATGTGTGTACACAGTGTGTTGGTGTGTGTGTGCAATGTGTGAAAACAGTGTGTTGGTGTGTGCATGTGTGTGCAATGTGTGTATACAGTGTGTTGGTGTGTGTGCAATGTGTGTACACTGCGTGTTGGTGTGTGTGTGCAATGTGTGTATACAGTGTGTTGGTGTGTGCGTGTGTGTGCAATGTGTGTATACAGTGTGTTGGTGTGTGTGTGCAATGTGTGTATACAGTGTGTTGGTGTGTGTGCGTGTGTGCAATGTGTGTATACAATGTGTTGGTGTGTGTGTGCAATGTGTGTATACAGTGCGTTGGTGTGTGTGCGTGTGTGCAATGTGTGTATACAGTGTGTTGGTGTGTGTGCGTGTGTGCAATGTGTGTATACAGTGCGTTGGTGTGTGTGCGTGTGTGCAATGTGTGTATACAGTGCGTTGGTGTGTGTGCGTGTGTGTGCAATATGTGTATACAGTGTGTTGGTGTGTGTGTGTGTGCAATGTGTGTATACAATGTGTTGGTGTGTGTGTGCAATGTGTGTATACAGTGTGTTGGTGTGTGTGTGTGTGTGCAATGTGTGTATACAGTGTGTTGGTGTGTGTGTGTGTGTGCACTGTGTGTATACAGTGTGTTGGTGTGTGTGTGTGTGTGTGCAATGTGTGTATACAGTGCGTTGGTGTGTGTGTGTGTGTGCAATGTGTGTATACAGTGTGTTGGTGTGTGTGCAATGTGTGTATACAGTGTGTTGGTGTGTGTGTGTGTGTGCAATGTGTGTATACAGTGTGTTGGTGTGTGTGCGTGTGTGTGCAATGTGTGTATACAGTGTGTTGGTGTGTGTGTGCGTGTGTGCACTGTGTGTATACAGTGTGTTGGTGTGTGTGCGTGTGTGCAATGTGTGTATACAGTGTGTTGGTGTGTGTGTGTGTGTGTGCAATGTGTGTATGCAGTGTGTTGGTGTGTGTGTGTGTGTGTGTGCAATGTGTGTATACAGTGTGTTGGTGTGTGTGTGCGTGTGTGCAATGTGTGTATACAGTGTGTTGGTGTGTGTGTGTGCAATGTGTGTATACAGTGTGTTGGTGTGTGTGTGTGTGTGCAATGTGTGTACACAGTGCGTTGGTGTGTGTGTGCGTGTGTGCAATGTGTGTATACAGTGCGTTGGTGTGTGTGTGTGTGTGCAATGTGTGTATACAGTGTGTTGGTGTGTGTGCGTGTGTGTGCAATGTGTGTATACAGTGTGTTGGTGTGTGTGCATGTGTGCACTGTGTGTATACAGTGTGTTGGTGTGTGTGCGTGTGTGTGCAATGTGTGTATACAGTGTGTTGGTGTGTGTGCGTGTGTGCACTGTGTGTATACAGTGCGTTGGTGTGTGTGCGTGTGTGCACTGTGTGTATGCAGTGTGTTGGTGTGTGTGTGCGTGTGTGCAATGTGTATATACATTGCGTTGGTGTGTGTGTGTGTGTGTGCAATGTGTGTATACAGTGTGTTGGTGTGTGTGCGTGTGTGCAATGTGTGTATAAAGTGTGTTGGTGTGTGTGTGTGTGTGTGCAATGTGTGTATGCAGTGTGTTGGTGTGTGTGCGTGTGTGCAATGTGTGTATACAGTGTGTTGGTGTGTGTGCGTGTGTGTGCAATGTGTGTATACAGTGTGTTGGTGTGTGTGTGTGTATGCACTGTGTGTATACAGTGTGTTGGTGTGTGTGTGTGTGTGTGCACTGTGTGTATACAGTGTGTTGGTGCGTGTGTGTGTGTGCACTGTGTGTATACAGTGTGTTGGTGTGTGTGTGTGTGCACTGTGTGTATACAGTGTGTTGGTGTGTGTGTGCGTGTGTGCAATGTGTGTATACAGTGCGTTGGTTGTGTGTGTGCAATGTGTGTATACAGTGTGTTGGTGTGTGTGCGTGTGTGCAATGTGTGTATACAGTGTGTTGGTGTGTGTGCGTGTGTGTGCAATGTGTGTATACAGTGTGTTGGTGTGTGTGCATGTGTGCAATGTGTGTAGACAGTGTGTGTGTATGCAGTGTGTTGGTGTGTGTGTGTGTATGCACTGTGTGTATGCAGTGTGTTGGTGTGCGTGTGTGTGTGTGCACTGTGTGTATACAGTGTGTTGGTGTGTCTGAGTGTGTGCACTGTGTGTATACAGTGTGTTGGTGTGTGTGTACTGTGTGTATACAGTGTGTTGGTGTGTGTGTGTGTGTGCAATGTGTGTACACAGTGTGTTGGTGTGTGTGCGTGTGTGTACACAGTGTGTTGGTGTGCGTGTGTGTGTGTGCAATGTGTATATACAGTGTGTTGGTGTGTGTGTGTGTGCAATGTGTGTATACAGTGTGTTGGTGTGTGTGCGTGTGTGCAATGTGTGTATACAGTGTGTTGGTGTGTGTGTGTGAGTGTGCAATGTGTGTATACAGTGTGTTGGTGTGTGTGCGTGTGTGTGCAATGTGTGTATACAGTGTGTTGGTGTGTGTGTGCGTGTGTGCACTGTGTGTATACAGTGCGTTGGTGTGTGTGCATGTGTGCAATGTGTGTATACAGTGTGTTGGTGTGTGTGTCCAATGTGTGTATACAGTGTGTTGGTGTGTGTGTGTGCACTGTGTGTATACAGTGTGTTGGTGTGTGTGTGTGCAATGTATGTATACAGTGTGTTGGTGTGTGTGTGTGTGCGCACTGTGTGTATACAGTGTGTTGGTGTGTGTGTGTGCAATGTGTGTATACAGTGTGTTGGTGTGTGTGTGTGCAATGTATGTATACAGTGTGTTGGTGTGTGTGTGTGTGCGCACTGTGTGTATACAGTGTGTTGGTGTGTGTGTGTGTATGCACTGTGTGTATACAGTGTGTTGGTGTGTGTGTGTGTGTGTGCACTGTGTGTATACAGTGTGTTGGTGTGTGTTTGTGTGTGCACTGTGTGTATACAGTGTGTTGGTGTGTGTGTGTGTTCACTGTGTGTATACAGTGTGTTGGTGTGTGTGTGTGTGTGCAATGTGTGTACACAGTGTGTTGGTGTGTGTGCGTGTGTGTACACAGTGTGTTGGTGTGTGTGTGTGTGTGTGTGCAATGTGTGTATACAGTCTGTTGGTGTGTGTGTGTGTGTATGTGTGCAATGTGTGTATACAGTGTGTGGGTGTGTGTGTGTGTGTGTGCAATGTGTGTACACAGTGTGTTGGTGTGTGTGTGCAATGTGTGTATACAGTGTGTTGGTGTGTGCGTGTGTGTGCAATGTGTGTATACAGTGTGTTGCTCTGTGCGTGTGTGTGCAATGTGTGTACACAGTGCGTTGGTGTGTCTGTGTGTGTGTGCAATGTGTGTATACAGTGTGTTGGTGTGTGTGCGTGTGTGTGCAATGTGTGTATACAGTGTGTTGGTGTGTGTGCGTGTGTGTGCAATGTGTGTATACAGTGTGTTGGTGTGTGTGTGCGTGTGTGCACTGTGTGTATACAGTGCGTTGGTGTGTGTGCGTGTGTGCACTGTGTGTATACAGTGTGTTGGTGTGTGTGTGCGTGTGTGCAATGTGTGTATACAGTGCCTTGGTGTGTGTGTGTGTGTGTGTGCAATGTGTGTATACAGTGTGTTGGTGTGTGTGCGTGTGTGCAATGTGTGTATACAGTGTGTTGGTGTGTGTGCAATGTGTGTATGCAGTGTGTTGGTGTGTGTGCGTGTGTGCAATGTGTGTATACAGTGTGTTGGTGTGTGTGCGTGTGTGTGCAATGTGTGTATACAGTGTGTTGGTGTGTGTGTGTGTATGCACTGTGTGTATACAGTGTGTTGGTGTGTGTGTGTGTGCACTGTGTGTATACAGTGTGTTGGTGTGTGTGTGCGTGTGTGCAATGTGTGTATACAGTGCATTGGTGTGTGTGTGTGTGTGTGCAATGTGTGTATACAGTGTGTTGGTGTGTGTGCGTGTGTGCAATGTGTGTATACAGTGTGTTGGTGTGTGTGCGTGTGTGTGCAATGTGTGTATACAGTGTGTTGGTGTGTGTGCGTGTGTGCAATGTGTGCATACAGTGTGTGTGTGTGTGTGCACTGTGTGTATACAGTGTGTTGGTGTGTGTGTGTGTATGCACTGTGTGTATACAGTGTGTTGGTGTGTGTGTGTGTGTGCACTGTGCGTATACAGTGTGTTGGTGTGTGTGTGTGTATGCACTGTGTGTATACAGTGTGTTGGTGTGTTTGTACTTTGTGTATACAGTGTGTTGGTGTGTGTGTGTGTGTGCAATGTGTGTACACAGTGTTTTGGTGTGTGTGCGTGTGTGTACACAGTGTGTTGGTGTGTGTGTGTGTGTGCAATGTGTGTATACAGTGTGTTGGTGTGTGTGTGTGTGCAATGTGTGTATACAGTGTGTTGGTGTGTGTGTGTGTGTGCAACGTGTGTACACAGTGTGTTGGTGTGTGTGTGTATGTGTGCAATGTGTGTATACAGTGTGTTGCTGTGTGTGTGTGTGTGTGCAATGTGTGTACACAGTGTGTTGGTGTGTGTGTGCAATGTGTGTATACAGTGTGATGGTGTGTGCGTGTGTGTGCAATGTGTGTATACAGTGTGTTGGTGTGTGCGTGTTTGTGCAATGTGTGTATACAGTGTGTTGGTGTGTGTGCAATGTGTGTACACAGTGTGTTGGTGTGTGTGTGCAATGTGTGTACACAGTGTGTTGGTGTGTGTGTGCAATGTGTGTATACAGTGTGTTGGTGTGTGCATGTGTGTGCAATGTGTGTATACAGTGTGTTGGTGTGTGTGCAATGTGTGTACACAGTGTGTTGGTGTGTGTGTGCAATGTGTGTATACATTGTGTTGGTGTGTGTGTGTGTGTGTGCAATGTGTGTATACAGTGTGTTGGTGTGTGTGTGCAATGTGTGTATACAGTGTGTTGGTGTGTGTGTGTGTGTGCAATGTGTGTAAACAGTGTGTTGGTGTGTGTGCGTGTGTGCAATGTGTGTATACAGTGTGTTGGTGTGTGTGTGTGTGTGTGCAATGTGTGTCTACAGTGCGTTGGTGTGTGTGTGTGTGCAATGTGTGTATACAGTGTGTTGGTGTGTGTGCGTGTGTGCAATGTGTGTATACAGTGTGTTGGTGTGTGTGCGTGTGTGTGCAATGTGTGTATACAGTGTGTTGGTGTGTGTGCGTGTGTGTGCAATGTGTGTATACAATGTGTTGGTGTGTGTGTGCGTGTGTGCACTGTGTGTATACAGTGCGTTGGTGTGTGTGCGTGTGTGCAATATGTGTATACAGTGTGTTGGTGTGTGTGTGTGTGTGCGCAATGTGTGTATACAGTGTGTTGGTGTGTGTGTGTGTGTGTGCAATGTGTGTATACAGTGTGCTGGTGTGTGTGTGCGTGTGTGCAATGTGTGTATACAGTGTGTTGGTGTGTGTGTGTGCAATGTGTGTATACAGTGTGTTGGTGTGTGTCTGTGTGTGTGCAATGTGTGTACACAGTGGGTTGGTGTGTGTGTGCGTGTGTGCAATGTGTGTATAAGGTGCGTTGGTGTGTGTGTGCGTGTGTGCACTGTGTGTATACAGTGTGTTGGTGTGTGTGCGTGTGTGTGCAATGTGTGTATACAGTGTGTTGGTGTGTGTGTGCGTGTGTGCACTGTGTGTATACAGTGCATTGGTGTGTGTGTGTGTGTGCACTGTGTGTATACAGTGTGTTGGTGTGTGTGTGCGTGTGTGCAATGTGTGTATACAGTGCGTTGGTGTGTGTGTGTGTGTGCAATGTGTGTATACAGTGCGTTGGTGTGTGTGCATGTGTGCAATGTGTGTATACAGTGTGTTGGTGTGTGTGCGGGTGTGTGCAATGTGTGTATACAGTGTGTTGGTGTGTGTGCGTGTGTGCAATGTGTGTATACAGTGTGTTGGTGTGTGTGCGTGTGTGTGCAATGTGTGTTTTCAGTGTGTTGGTGTGTGTGTGTGTATGCACTGTGTGTACACAGTGTGTTGGTGTGTGTGTGTGTGTGTGCACTGTGTGTATACAGTGTGTTGGTGTGTGTGTGTGTGTGCAATGTGTGTATACAGTGCATTGGTGTGTGTGTGTGTGTGTGCAATGTGTGTATACAGTGTGTTGGTGTGTGTGCGTGTGTGCAATGTGTGTATACAGTGTGTTGGTGTGTGTGTGTGTGTGTGCAATGTGTGTATACAGTGTGTTGGTGTGTGTGCGTGTGTGCAATGTGTGTATACAGTGTGTTGGTGTGTGTGTATGTGTGCACTGTGTGTATACAGTGTGTTGGTGTGTGTGTGTGTATGCACTTTGTGTATACATTGTGTTGGTGTGTGTGTGTGTGTGTGCACTGTGTGTATACAGTGTGTTGGTGTGTGTGTGTGCACTGTGTGTATACAGTGTGTTGGTGTGTTTGTGTGTGCACTGTGTGTATACAGTGTGTTGGTGTGTGTGTGTGTGTGCAATGTGTGTACACAGTGTGTTGGTGTGTGTGCGTGTGTGTACACAGTGTGTTGGTGTGTGTGTGTGTGTGTGCAATGTGTGTATACAGTGTGTTGGTGTGTGTGTGTGCAATGTGTGTATACAGTGTGTTGGTGTGTGCGTGTGTGTGCAATGTGTGTATACAGTGTGTTGGTGTGTGTGCGTGTGTGCAATGTGTGTATACAGTGCGTTGGTGTGTGTGCGTGTGTGCAATGTGTGTATACAGTGCGTTGGTGTGTGTGCGTGTGTGTGCAATGTGTGTATACAGTGTGTTGGTGTGTGTGTGTGTGTGTGTGCAATGTGTGTATACAGTGTGTTGGTGTGTGTGTGTGCGTGTGCAATGTGTGTATACAGTGTGTTGCTGTGTGTGTGTGTGTGCAATGTGTGTATACAATGTGTTGGTGTGTGTGCGTGTGTGTGCAATGTGTGTATACAGTGTGTTGGTGTGTGTGCAATGTGTGTATACAGTGTGTTGGTGTGTGTGCGTGTGTGCAATGTGTGTATACAGTGTGTTGGTGTGTGTGCGTGTGTGTGCAATGTGTGTATACAGTGTGTTGGTGTGTGTACGTGTGTGCAATGTGTGTATACAGTGTGTTGGTGTGTGTGCGTGTGTGTGCAATGTGTGTATGCAGTGTGTTGGTGTGTGTGCATGTGTGCAATGTGTGTATACAGTGTGTTGGTGTGTGTGCGCGTGTGTGCAATGTGTGTATACAGTGTGTTGGTGTGTGTGTGCGTGTGTGCAATGTGTGTATACAGTGTGTTGGTGTGTGTGTGCGTGTGTGCAATGTGTGTATACAGTGCGTTGGTGAGTGTGCGTGTGTGCACTGTGTGTATACAGTGTGTTGGTGTGTGTGTGCGTGTGTGCAATGTGTGTATACAGTGTGTTGGTGTGTGTGTGTGTGTGCAATGTGTGTACACAGTGCGTTGGTGTGTGTGTGTGTGTGCACTGTGTGTATACAGTGTGTTGGTGTGTGTGTGTGCACTGTGTGTATACCGTGTGTTGGTGTGTGTGTGTGTGTGCAATGTGTGTAAAGAGTGTGTTGGTGTGTGTGCATGTGTGTACACAGTGTGTTGGTGTGTGTGTGTGTGTGTGTGTGCAATGTGTGTATACAGTGTGTTGGTGTGTGTGTGTGTGTGCAATGTGTGTATACAGTGTGTTAGTGTGTGTGTGTGTGTGCAATGTGTGTACACAGTGTGTTGGTGTGTGTGTGTATGTGTGCAATGTGTGTATACAGTGTGTTGGTGTGTGTGTGCAATGTGTGTATACAGTGCGTTGGTGTGTGTGTGTGTGTGCAATGTGTGTATACAGTGTGTTGGTGTGTGCGTGTGTGTGCAATGTGTGTATACAGTGTGTTGGTGTGTGTGTGCGTGTGTGCACTGTGTGTATACAGTGCGTTGGTGTGTGTGCGTGTGTGCAATGTGTGTATACAGTGTGTTGGTGTGTGTGTGTGTGTGTGCAATGTGTGTATACAGTGTGTTGGTGTGTGTGTGTGTGTGTGCACTGTGTGTATACAGTGTGTTGGTGTGTGTGTGTGCAATGTGTGTACACAATGTGTTGGTGTGTGTGTGCATGTGTGCAATGTGTGTATACAGTGTGTTGGTGTGTGTGTGTGCAATGTGTGTATACAGTGTGTTGGTGTGTGTGTGTGTGTGCACTGTGTGTATACAGTGTGTTGGTGTGTGTGTGTGTATGCACTGTGTGTATACAGTGTGTTGGTGTGTGTGTGTGTGTGTGCACTGTGTGTATACAGTGTGTTGGTGTGTGTGTGTGCACTGTGTGTATACAGTGTGTTGGTGTGTGTGTGTGTTCACTGTGTGTATACAGTGTGTTGGTGTGTGTGTGTGCGTGCACTGTGTGTATACAGTGTGTTGGTGTGTGTGCGTGTGTGTACACAGTGTGTTGGTGTGTGTGTGTGTGGGTGTGTGCAAAGTGTGTATACAGTGTGTTGGTGTGTGTGTGTGTGTGCAATGTGTGCATACAGTGTGTTTGTGTGTGTAATGTGTGTACACAGTGTGTTGGTGTGTGTGTGTATGTGTGCAATGTGTGTATACAGTGTGTTGGTGTGTGTGTGTGTGTGTGTGTGCAATGTGTGTACACAGTGTGTTGGTGTGTGTGTGCAATGTGTGTATCCAGTGTGTTGGTGTGTGCGTGTGTGTGCAATGTGTGTATACAGTGTGTTGGTGTGTGCGTGTGTGTGCAATGTGTGTATACAGTGTGTTGGTGTGTGTGCAATGTGTGTACACAGTGTGTTGGTGTGTGTGTGTGTGTGTGCAATGTGTGTACACAGTGTGTTGGTGTGTGTGTGCAATGTGTGAAAACAGTGTGTTGGTGTGTGCATGTGTGTGCAATGTGTGTATACAGTGTGTTGGTGTGTGTGCAATGTGTGTACACTGCGTGTTGGTGTGTGTGTGCAATGTGTGTATACAGTGTGTTGGTGTGTGCGTGTGTGTGCAATGTGTGTATACAGTGTGTTGGTGTGTGTGTGCAATGTGTGTATACAGTGTGTTGGTGTGTGTGTGCGTGTGTGCAATGTGTGTATACAATGTGTTGGTGTGTGTGTGCAATGTGTGTATACAGTGCGTTGGTGTGTGTGCGTGTGTGCAATGTGTGTATACAGTGTGTTGGTGTGTGTGCGTGTGTGCAATGTGTGTATACAGTGCGTTGGTGTGTGTGCGTGTGTGCAATGTGTGTATACAGTGCGTTGGTGTGTGTGCGTGTGTGTGCAATATGTGTATACAGTGTGTTGATGTGTGTGTGTGTGCAATGTGTGTATACAATGTGTTGGTGTGTGTGTGTGTGTGTGCAATGTGTGTATACAGTGTGTTGGTGTGTGTGTGTGTGTGCAATGTGTGTATACAGTGTGTTGGTGTGTGTGTGTGTGTGCACTGTGTGTATACAGTGTGTTGGTGTGTGTGTGTGTGTGTGCAATGTGTGTATACAGTGCGTTGGTGTGTGTGTGTGTGTGCAATGTGTGTATACAGTGTGTTGGTGTGTGTGCGTGTGTGCAATGTGTGTATACAGTGTGTTGGTGTGTGTGTGTGTGTGCAATGTGTGTATACAGTGTGTTGGTGTGTGTGCGTGTGTGTGCAATGTGTGTATACAGTGTGTTGGTGTGTGTGTGCGTGTGTGCACTGTGTGTATACAGTGTGTTGGTGTGTGTGCGTGTGTGCAATGTGTGTATACAGTGTGTTGGTGTGTGTGTGTGTGTGTGCAATGTGTGTATGCAGTGTGTTGGTGTGTGTGTGTGTGTGTGTGCAATGTGTGTATACAGTGTGTTGGTGTGTGCGTGCATGTGTGCAATGTGTGTATACAGTGTGTTGGTGTGTGTGTGTGCAATGTGTGTATACAGTGTGTTGGTGTGTGTGTGTGTGTGCAATGTGTGTACACAGTGCGTTGGTGTGTGTGTGCGTGTGTGCAATGTGTGTATACAGTGCGTTGGTGTGTGTGTGTGTGTGCAATGTGTGTATACAGTGTGTTGGTGTGTGTGCGTGTGTGTGCAATGTGTGTATACAGTGTGTTGGTGTGTGTGCATGTGTGCACTGTGTGTATACAGTGTGTTGGTGTGTGTGCGTGTGTGTGCAATGTGTGTATACAGTGTGTTGGTGTGTGTGCGTGTGTGCACTGTGTGTATACAGTGCGTTGGTGTGTGTGCGTGTGTGCACTGTGTGTATGCAGTGTGTTGGTGTGTGTGTGCGTGTGTGCAATGTGTATATACATTGCGTTGGTGTGTGTGTGTGTGTGTGCAATGTGTGTATACAGTGTGTTGGTGTGTGTGCGTGTGTGCAATGTGTGTATAAAGTGTGTTGGTGTGTGTGCGTGTGTGTGCAATGTGTGTATGCAGTGTGTTGGTGTGTGTGTGTGTGTGCAATGTGTGTATACAGTGTGTTGGTGTGTGTGCGTGTGTGTGCAATGTGTGTATACAGTGTGTTGGTGTGTGTGTGTGTATGCACTGTGTGTATACAGTGTGTTGGTGTGTGTGTGTGTGTGTGCACTGTGTGTATACAGTGTGTTGGTGCGTGTGTGTGTGTGCACTGTGTGTATACAGTGTGTTGGTGTGTGTGTGTGTGCACTGTGTGTATACAGTGTGTTGGTGTGTGTGTGCGTGTGTGCAATGTGTGTATACAGTGCGTTGGTTGTGTGTGTGTGTGCAATGTGTGTATACAGTGTGTTGGTGTGTGTGCGTGTGTGCAATGTGTGTATACAGTGTGTTGGTGTGTGTGCGTGTGTGTGCAATGTGTGTATACAGTGTGTTGGTGTGTGTGCATGTGTGCAATGTGTGTAGACAGTGTGTGTGTGTGTGTGCACTGTGTGTATGCAGTGTGTTGGTGTGTGTGTGTGTATGCACTGTGTGTATGCAGTGTGTTGGTGTGCGTGTGTGTGTGTGCACTGTGTGTATACAGTGTGTTGGTGTGTCTGAGTGTGTGCACTGTGTGTATACAGTGTGTTGGTGTGTGTGTACTGTGTGTATACAGTGTGTTGGTGTGTGTGTGTGTGTGCAATGTGTGTACACAGTGTGTTGATGTGTGTGCGTGTGTGTACACAGTGTGTTGGTGTGCGTGTGTGTGTGTGCAATGTGTATATACAGTGTGTTGGTGTGTGTGTGTGTGCAATGTGTGTATACAGTGTGTTGGTGTGTGTGCGTGTGTGCAATGTGTGTATACAGTGTGTTGGTGTGTGTGTGTGTGTGTGCAATGTGTGTATACAGTGTGTTGGTGTGTGCGTGTGTGTGCAATGTGTGTATACAGTGTGTTGGTGTGTGTGTGCGTGTGTGCACTGTGTGTATACAGTGCGTTGGTGTGTGTGCATGTGTGCAATGTGTGTATACAGTGTGTTGGTGTGTGTGTCCAATGTGTGTATACAGTGTGTTGGTGTGTGTGTGTGCACTGTGTGTATACAGTGTGTTGGTGTGTGTGTGCAATGTGTGTATACAGTGTGTTGGTGTGTGTGTGTGCAATGTATGTATACAGTGTGTTGGTGTGTGTGTGTGTGCGCACTGTGTGTATACAGTGTGTTGGTGTGTGTGTGTGTATGCACTGTGTGTATACAGTGTGTTGGTGTGTGTGTGTGTGTGTGTGCACTGTGTGTATACAGTGTGTTGGTGTGTGTGTGTGTGTGCACTGTGTGTATACAGTGTGTTGGTGTGTGTGTGTGTTCACTGTGTGTATACAGTGTGTTGGTGTGTGTGTGTGTGTGCAATGTGTGTACACAGTGTGTTGGTGTGTGTGCGTGTGTGTACACAGTGTGTTGGTGTGTGTGTGTGTGTGTGCAATGTGTGTATACAGTCTGTTGGTGTGTGTGTGTGTGTGTGTGTATGTGTGCAATGTGTGTATACAGTGTGTGGGTGTGTGTGTGTGTGTGTGCAATGTGTGTACACAGTGTGTTGGTGTGTGTGTGCAATGTGTGTATACAGTGTGTTGGTGTGTGCGTGTGTGTGCAATGTGTGTATACAGTGTGTTGCTGTGTGCGGGTGTGTGCAATGTGTGTACACAGTGCGTTGGTGTGTCTGTGTGTGTGTGCAATGTGTGTATACAGTGTGTTGGTGTGTGTGCGTGTGTGTGCAATGTGTGTATACAGTGTGTTGGTGTGTGTGCGTGTGTGTGCAATGTGTGTATACAGTGTGTTGGTGTGTGTGTGCGTGTGTGCACTGTGTGTATACAGTGCGTTGGTGTGTGTGCGTGTGTGCACTGTGTGTATACAGTGTGTTGGTGTGTGTGTGCGTGTGTGCAATGTGTGTATACAGTGCCTTGGTGTGTGTGTGTGTGTGTGTGCAATGTGTGTATACAGTGTGTTGGTGTGTGTGCGTGTGTGCAATGTGTGTATACAGTGTGTTGGTGTGTGTGCAATGTGTGTATGCAGTGTGTTGGTGTGTGTGCGTGTGTGCAATGTGTGTATACAGTGTGTTGGTGTGTGTGCGTGTGTGTGCAATGTGTGTATACAGTGTGTTGGTGTGTGTGTGTGTATGCACTGTGTGTATACAGTGTGTTGGTGTGTGTGTGTGTGCACTGTGTGTATACAGTGTGTTGGTGTGTGTGCACTGTGTGTATACAGTGTGTTGGTGTGTGTGTGTGTATGCACTGTGTGTATACAGTGTGTTGGTGTGTGTGTGTGTGTGCACTGTGCGTATACAGTGTGTTGGTGTGTGTGTGTGTATGCACTGTGTGTATACAGTGTGTTGGTGTGTTTGTACTTTGTGTATACAGTGTGTTGGTGTGTGTGTGTGTGTGCAATGTGTGTACACAGTGTTTTGGTGTGTGTGCGTGTGTGTACACAGTGTGTTGGTGTGTGTGTGTGTGTGCAATGTGTGTATACAGTGTGTTGGTGTGTGTGTGTGTGCAATGTGTGTATACAGTGTGTTGGTGTGTGTGTGTGTGTGCAACGTGTGTACACAGTGTGTTGGTGTGTGTGTGTATGTGTGCAATGTGTGTATACAGTGTGTTGGTGTGTGTGTGTGTGTGCAATGTGTGTACACAGTGTGTTGGTGTGTGTGTGCAATGTGTGTATACAGTGTGTTGGTGTGTGCGTGTGTGTGCAATGTGTGTATACAGTGTGTTGGTGTGTGCGTGTGTGTGCAATGTGTGTATACAGTGTGTTGGTGTGTGTGCAATGTGTGTACACAGTGTGTTGGTGTGTGTGTGCAATGTGTGTACACAGTGTGTTGGTGTGTGTGTGCAATGTGTGTATACAGTGTGTTGGTGTGTGCATGTGTGTGCAATGTGTGTATACAGTGTGTTGGTGTGTGTGCAATGTGTGTACACAGTGTGTTGGTGTGTGTGTGCAATGTGTGTATACATTGTGTTGGTGTGTGTGTGTGTGTGTGCAATGTGTGTATACAGTGTGTTGGTGTGTGTGTGCAATGTGTGTATACAGTGTGTTGGTGTGTGTGTGTGTGTGTGCAATGTGTGTAAACAGTGTGTTGGTGTGTGTGCGTGTGTGCAATGTGTGTATACAGTGTGTTGGTGTGTGTGTGTGTGTGTGCAATGTGTGTCTACAGTGCGTTGGTGTGTGTGTGTGTGCAATGTGTGTATACAGTGTGTTGGTGTGTGTGCGTGTGTGCAATGTGTGTATACAGTGTGTTGGTGTGTGTGCGTGTGTGTGCAATGTGTGTATACAGTGTGTTGGTGTGTGTGCGTGTGTGTGCAATGTGTGTATACAATGTGTTGGTGTGTGTGTGCGTGTGTGCACTGTGTGTATACAGTGCGTTGGTGTGTGTGCGTGTGTGCAATATGTGTATACAGTGTGTTGGTGTGTGTGTGTGTGTGCGCAATGTGTGTATACAGTGTGTTGGTGTGTGTGTGTGTGTGTGCAATGTGTGTATACAGTGTGCTGGTGTGTGTGTGCGTGTGTGCAATGTGTGTATACAGTGTGTTGGTGTGTGTGTGTGCAATGTGTGTATACAGTGTGTTGGTGTGTGTCTGTGTGTGTGCAATGTGTGTACACAGTGGGTTGGTGTGTGTGTGCGTGTGTGCAATGTGTGTATAAAGTGCGTTGGTGTGTGTGTGCGTGTGTGCACTGTGTGTATACAGTGTGTTGGTGTGTGTGCGTGTGTGTGCAATGTGTGTATACAGTGTGTTGGTGTGTGTGTGCGTGTGTGCACTGTGTGTATACAGTGCATTGGTGTGTGTGTGTGTGTGCACTGTGTGTATACAGTGTGTTGGTGTGTGTGTGCGTGTGTGCAATGTGTGTATACAGTGCGTTGGTGTGTGTGTGTGTGTGCAATGTGTGTATACAGTGCGTTGGTGTGTGTGCATGTGTGCAATGTGTGTATACAGTGTGTTGGTGTGTGTGCGGGTGTGTGCAATGTGTGTATACAGTGTGTTGGTGTGTGTGCGTGTGTGCAATGTGTGTATACAGTGTGTTGGTGTGTGTGCGTGTGTGTGCAATGTGTGTTTTCAGTGTGTTGGTGTGTGTGTGTGTATGCACTGTGTGTAAACAGTGTGTTGGTGTGTGTGTGTGTGTGCACTGTGTGTATACAGTGTGTTGGTGTGTGTGCGTGTGTGCAATGTGTGTATACAGTGCATTGGTGTGTGTGTGTGTGTGTGCAATGTGTGTATACAGTGTGTTGGTGTGTGTGCGTGTGTGCAATGTGTGTATACAGTGTGTTGGTGTGTGTGTGTGTGTGTGCAATGTGTGTATACAGTGTGTTGGTGTGTGTGCGTGTGTGCAATGTGTGTATACAGTGTGTTGGTGTGTGTGTATGTGTGCACTGTGTGTATACAGTGTGTTGGTGTGTGTGTGTGTATGCACTGTGTGTATACATTGTGTTGGTGTGTGTGTGTGTGTGTGCACTGTGTGTATACAGTGTGTTGGTGTGTGTGTGTGCACTGTGTGTATACAGTGTGTTGGTGTGTTTGTGTGTGCACTGTGTGTATACAGTGTGTTGGTGTGTGTGTGTGTGCAATGTGTGTACACAGTGTGTTGGTGTGTGTGCGTGTGTGTACACAGTGTGTTGGTGTGTGTGTGTGTGCAATGTGTGTATACAGTGTGTTGGTGTGTGTGTGCAATGTGTGTATACAGTGTGTTGGTGTGTGTGTGTGTGTGCAATGTGTGTACACAGTGTGTTGGTGTGTGTGTGTATGTGTGCAATGTGTGTCTACAGTGTGTTGGTGTATGTGTGTGCAATGTGTGTACACAGTGTGTTGGTGTGTGTGTGCAATGTGTGTATACATTGTGTTGGTGTGTGCGTGTGTGTGCAATGTGTGTATACAGTGTGTTGGTGTGTGCGTGTGTGTGCAATGTGTGTATACAGTGTGTTGGTGTGTGTGCAATGTGTGTACACAGTGTGTTGGTGTGTGTGTGTGTGTGTGTGCAATGTGTGTACACAGTGTGTTGGTGTGTGTGTGCAATGTGTGTATACAGTGTGTTGGTGTGTGCGTGTGTGTGCAATGTGTGTATACGGTGTGTTGGTGTGTGTGCGTGTGTGCAATGTGTGTATACAGTGCGTTGGTGTGTGTGCGTGTGTGCAATGTGTGTATACAGTGCGTTGGTGTGTGTGCGTGTGTGTGCAATGTGTGTATACAGTGTGTTGGTGTGTGTGTGTGTGTGTGCAATGTGTGTATACAGTGTGTTGGTGTGTGTGTGTGTGTGTGCAATGTGTGTATACAGTGTGTTGCTGTGTGTGTGTGTGTGCAATGTGTGTATACAGTGTGTTGGTGTGTGTGTGTGTGTGCAATGTGTGTATACAGTGTGTTGGTGTGTGTGTGTGTGTGCAATGTGTGTATACAGTGTGTTGGTGTGTGTGCGTGTGTGCAATGTGTGTATACAGTGTGTTGGTGTGTGTGTGTGTGTGTGCAATGTGTGTATACAGTGCATTGGTGTTTGTGTGTGTGTGCAATGTGTGTATACAGTGTGTTGGTGTGTGTGCGTGTCTGCAATGTGTGTATACAGTGTGTTGCTCTGTGTGTGTGTGTGTTCAATGTGTGTATACAGTGTGTTGGGGTGTGTGCGTGTGTGTGCAATGTGTGTATACAGTGTGTTGGTGTGTGTGTGCGTGTGTGCACTGTGTGTATACAGTGCGTTGGTGTGTGTGCGTGTGTGCAATGTGTGTATACAGTGTGTTGGTGTGTGTGTGTGTGTTGTGTGCAATGTGTGCATACAGTGTGTTGGTGTGTGTGTGCGTGTGTGCAATGTGTGTATACAGTGTGTTGGTGTGTGTGTGTGTGTGCAATATGTGTATACGGTGTGTTTGTGTGTGTGTGTGTGCAATGTGTGTACACAGTGCGTTGGTGTGTGTGTGCGTGTGTGCAATGTGTGTATACAGTGCGTTGGTGTGTGTGTGTGTGTGTGCAATGTGTGTATACAGTGTGTTGGTGTGTGTGCGTGTGTGTGCAATGTGTGTATACAGTGTGTTGGTGTGTGTGCGTGTGTGCACTGTGTGTATACAGTGTGTTGGTGTGTGTGCGTGTGTGTGCAATGTGTGCATACAGTGTGTTGGTGTGTGTGTGCGTGTGTGCACTGTGTGTATACAGTGCGTTGGTGTGTGTGCGTGTGTGCACTGTGTGTATACAGTGTGTTGGTGTGTGTGTGCGTGTGTGCAATGTGTGTATACAGTGCGTTGGTGTGTGTGTGTGTGTGTGCAATGTGTGTATACAGTGTGTTGGTGAGTGTGCGTGTGTGTGCAATGTGTGTATACAGTGTGTTGGTGTGTGTGCGTGTGTGCAATGTGTGTATACAGTGTGTTGGTGTGTGTGCGTGTGTGCAATGTGTGTATACAGTGTGTTGGTGTGTGTGCGTGTGTGCAATGTGTGTATACAATGTGTTGGTGTGTGTGCGTGTGTGTGCAATGTGTGTATACAGTGTGTTGGTGTGTGTGTGCGTGTGTGCAATGTGTGTATACAGTGTGTTGGTGTGTGTGTGCGTGTGTGCAATGTGTGTATACAGTGCGTTGGTGTGTGTGCATGTGTGCACTGTGTGTATACAGTGTGTTGGTGTGTGTGTGCGTGTGTGCAATGTGTGTATACAGTGTGTTGGTGTGTGTGTGCGTGTGTGCAATGTGTGTATACAGTGTGTTGGTGTGTGTGTGTGTGTGTGTGCAATTTGTGTACACAGTGCATTGGTATGTGTGTGTGTGTGCACTGTGTGTATACAGTGTGTTGGTGTGTGTGTGTGCAATGTGTGTACACAGTGTGTTGGTGTGTGTGTGCGTGTGTGCAATGTGTGTATACAGTGTGCTGGTGTGTGTGTGTGCAATGTGTGTATACAGTGTGTTGGTGTGTGTGTGCACTGTGTGTATACAGTGTGTTGGTGTGTGTGTGTGTATGCACTGTGTGTTTACAGTGTGTTGGTGTGTGTGTGTGTGTGTGCACTGTGTGTATACAGTGTGTTGGTGTGTGTGTGTGTGCACTGTGTGTATACAGTGTGTTGGTGTGTGTGTGTGTGCAATGTGTGTACACAGTGTGTTGGTGTGTGTGCGTGTGAGTACACAGTGTGTTGGTGTGTGTGTGTGTGCGTGCAATGTGTGTATACAGTGTGTTGGTGTGTGTGTGTGTGTGTGCAATGTGTGTATACAGTGTGTTGGTGTGTGTGTGCAATGTGTGTACACAGTGTGTTGGTGTGTGTGTGTATGTGTGCGATGTGTGTATACAGTGTGTTGGTGTGTGTGTGTGTGCAATGTGTGTACACAGTGTGTTGGCGTGTGTGTGCAATGTGTGTATACAGTGTGTTGGTGTGTGTGTGTGTATGCAATGTGTGTATACAGTGTGTTGGTGTGTGTGCAATGTGTGTACACAGTGTATGGTGTGTGTGTGTGTGTGTGCAATGTGTGTACACAGTGTGTTGGGTAGTGTGTGCAATGTGTGTATACAGTGTGTTGGTGTGTGCGTGTGTGTGCAATGTGTGTATACAGTGTGTTGGTGTGTGTGCAATGTGTGTACACAGTGTGTTGGTGTGTGTGTGCAATGTGTGTATACAGTGTGTTGGTGTGTGCGTGTGTGTTCAATGTGTGTATACAGTGTGTTGGTGTGTGTGTGCAATGTGTGTATACAGTGTGTTGGTGTGTGTGTGTGTGTGTGCGTGTGTGTGTGTGCAATGTGTGTATACAGTGTGTTGGTGTGTGTGTGTGTGTGCAATGTGTGTACATGGCGTGTTATGTGTGCGTGTGTGCAATTCACGGATGCAGAGTGTATATGTGCCTGTAGGGGAAGTAATGTGAGAAGGTTCTCAGCTGGAATTCCGGACAAAATTCCCATATTGACAGAGAATGCTGAGGTGCAGCTACAGGAGTACAAGAGCAGCCTAAACATGGTTTTGTAGAGGATGGGCCCTGTCACAAAGCAAGCAATGGCGCTCCCGATCCGAGATCAGTATTTGCCAGCTGCGATAAGCAGTCGGCAGCCCCTGGTTACAATGGAGACCAGTCTCAGTCTGATTGCCACGGAGGTGCAGTGTCAACTGAGCTCCGCCCTCACCGGGTACCTTTTAATGTTAGCGGAGACTGAGCAATAGGCCAGCGTGACATTTTTAAAGCGTGGCATTAAAAGGTGGAGTTATACTGCGGATGGCGCAAACTCAGACTGATGTAAGATTATCAGATTATAACAGATTACCTGGATCATTATCACATTGCCGTTTGTGGGAGCTTGCTGTGCGCAAATTGGCTGTTGCGTTTCCTACATTACAACAGTGACTCCACTTCAAAAGTACTTCATTGGCTGTAAAGCACTTTGAGACGTCCGGTGGTCGTGAAAGGAGCTATATAAATGCAAGTCTTTCTTTCTTTAAGATGGTCTCTTAGCGGGTATCTCACACCACTTGGCTTCATTGGACTTGGGTGTGATGTCCAAGTCACACGGCCACTCCTCATGTCGAAGCACACCTGACAGTGCTTTGCCTCGACAGTGCTTTTCCATTTAAGGAAGGGATTGTCTAATTGTACTAATTTGGTTGTCTGTTGGCTAGCGCCGTACGGCTTTATATTGTTGGGCCATAAATCAACACAAGATACTGGTAGCTTGACAGCTTAATTAGTTGGATTGAATTCCCACCCACAAACTTCTGGACTCAGTCACTCCATCTCCAGTTTACCTCATTTGGGCAATGGTCGATCAGTTCTCACCAGACTGTGAAGAGAAAATAGAGCTGCTTCATCTTATGGGAGAGAGGATGGTGCCGGCTGGTTCCAGAGCAGCGATACTCATAGACTGTATCCCCCAAAATGTTATTGCCTGAGAAAAATCGATCTGATTTGCATTTGAATGAATCAATACTTATCTGCTTTCACCGTCTCACTGGGGAAGATGCTCCATAGGTTGACCATTTGCTCACTGGGAGTGATTTTAATCTGACTCACCAAACGGGAAGAAAGAAAGAACATTTTGCATTTATATAGCACCTTTCGGGCCCACCGGACGTCCCAAAGTCCCATCAGCCATGATTTTATTGAATGGCAGAGCAAGCTCGAGAGTCCGTATGGCCTACTCCTGCTGTTATGTTCTATTACAGCCAATGAAGTACTTTTGAAGTGTAGTCACTGTTGTCATGTAGGAAACGCGGCAGCCAATTTGCACACAGCAAGCTCCCACAAACAGCAATGTGATAATGACCAGATAATCTGTTTCAGTGATGTTGATTGAGGGACAAATATTGGCCCCAGGACACCAGGGAGAACTCTCCTGCTCTACTTCGAAATAGTGCCGTGGGATCCTTTACGTCCATCTGAGAGAGCAGATGGGGCCTCGGTTTAACATCTCATCAGAAAGACGGTACCTCCGACAGTGTAGCACTCCCTCAGTACTGCACTGGGAGTGTCAGCCTAGATTTTGTGGTCGAATCTCTGGAGTGGGGACTTGAACCCACAACCTTCTGACTCAAAGGCGAGGGTGCTACCCACTGAGCCTTATCTGAGGAAGGATGTTCTTGCCGTGGAGGGAGTGCAGCGAAGATTCACCAGACTGATACCTGGGATGGCAGGAATGATGTATGAGGAGAGATTGGGTCGATTGGGCTTATACTCGCTGGAGTTTAGAAGAATGAGAGGGGATCTCATTGAAATTTATAAAATTCTAACAGGACTAGACAGACTAGATGCAGGAAGGGTGTTCCCGATGGCGGGGGAGTCCAGAACCAGGGGTTACAGTCTAAGGATAAGGGGTAAGCCATTTAGGACAGAGATGAGGAGGAATTTCTTCACCCAGAGAGTGGTGAACCTGTGGAATTCTCTACCACACAGTGCAGTTGAGGCCAATTCATTAAATATATTCAAGAAGGAGTTAGATATATTTCTTAAGGCTAAAGGGATCAAGGGATATGGGGAGAAAGCAGGGACAGGGTACTGAGTTTGGATGATCAGCCATGATCTCATTGAATGGCGGAGCAGGCTCGAGGGGCCGAATGGCCTACTCCTGCTCCTATCTTCGATGTTTCTATGAGCCACGGCTAACAGTCACGTGCCAGCTGGACCCAGCGGATCAGGTGGAACTGGGTTCAATGGAGGCTGAAATTAGAAGGGGTGCAAAACCAGCGTTGCACCCGATCCCGTCAGTCTCCCGACGGGGCGCGATAGGTTAAAATTGGCCCCCATTTCCGCAGATTAGTTTCGAACTTACTCCCCTTCAAGCACAGGCCGTGTCTTCTGGGTTGTCATGGTGTCCATGGTTTATACATCGTTGGCATAAAAGCCCATCTTCGGCCGCCGGGCCTTGGCACTGGGAAATGAGGGGTGGGGCGCAAAGAGGCCCCTATCCATCTGAGATCCAGCAATTATTGGTGGAGGGAGCAGCTGGAAATCCTGAAAACATAGAGAGAGAGAGAGAGAGACTGCAGTGAAATCAATGTATCTCCTCCACCAGTTGAATGTGAAGGCTACATGATAGTTGAATTTTTTTACAATTTTTAAAAAGGTTTAAAGGCGGGTCTTAAAGAAGGAGAGGGAGGTGGAGAGGCGGAGTGGGAGTTCGGGCTGGAAATTCCAGAGCACGGGACCTAGGTGGCTGAAGGCACGGCTGCCAATGGTGGGGTGAAGGGGGGAAAGTTGCACTAGAGGAACGGAGAGTTTGAGAGGAGGTTATAGCACTGGGGGCAGGGTGAGGGGTAGTGAGGGGGCTTACAGAGATAGGGAGGGGCAAGGCTGTTGAGGGATTTGAAAACAGATAAGAATTTTAAATTTGAGGTGCTGAAGGACTGGGAAACATAGAAACATAGAAGATAGGAGCAGGAGTAGGCCATTCGGCCCCTCGAGCCTGCTCCGCCATTCAATGAGATCATGGCTGATCATCCAAACTCAGTACCCTGTCCCTGCCTTCTCCCCATATCCCTTGATCCCTTTAGCCGCAAGAAATATATCCAACTCCTTCTTGAATATATTTAATGAATTGGCCTCAACTGCCTTCTGTGGTAGAGAATTCCACAGGTTCACCACTCTCTGGGTGAAGAAATTCCTCCTCATCTCTGTCCTAAATGGCTTACCCCAGGAGTCAATGTAACTCCGCCACAGCCAGGGTGATGGGTGAGCGGGGCTCGGTACGGGATAGGAGACGGCCAGCAGAGTTGTGGATGAGCTGACGTTTACAGAGGGCGGAGGGTGAGAGGCCGGACAGGAGACCGTTGGAGTAATCGAGTCCGGAGGCAACAAAGGTACCTTGAGAGTTTCAGCGGTAGCGTGGGCTGCGATAGCGGCAGAGGTGGGTGATGCTAGGGAGTTGGAAGGGAATGGTCTTCATGTCGGAGAGGATACGGAGTCAGGAGCTCAGCTTGGGGTCGAGAACGCCATCAATGGACTGGGTTCGAAAGTGAAACGAGTCACAAAAACGGCGAGAAACGCCATTAAAATATTATCTGTAAGTTATGTTGTGCAATCGAAAGTTTCAGAAGTAAGTCCTCATGGGGGAAAAATTCAGTGGTTTGCGCCTCCCGTTAGCACCTTAAGAGGGCGCTAATGGGGCGCAAAGCAACTAGCGCCCGGGCGCGGCGATGTTTGTGCCGCTCGCGAAATTAACTAGACATTTTGTGGCGGCGCTAAACACTATCGCCATGATCTCCTGTGCCGGCAGATCGTGATGTCAGTCGAGTGCGCAACGCCCGGTTAGCGCCCCGGACCGGATATTGAGTGGCGCCCCCCTGCCTTACCGCCTGCCGCTAGCAGCGACAGGCTGAGGGGAGCGTTATGCTGTCAGAAAGGGACCGGGGGAGCGCTATTTAAAGGCGACTGCTTCCTGCCTTTTTTTGTCGGTGATATTTTTGCACCACGCAGTCTGAGAGAGAGAGAGAGAGAGACTTCTGGAGAGATTCAACGCTGTGTGAAGGAGTTTTGGGTACTGAGCAGCACTTTGCAGGTCCATTTTGATTTGCCCTTCCTTGTATCTATTTAGAAGAGATTATGGGGGCTGCACTCTGAGCTCTTTCCCTGGGTCTCCCCATTGTTCTTTCCAGCAGATTTGATGTACAGGTCTCTCCAGGCCAAGATTCAAGGCTGCAATGAGCAGGATGTGGATGGAGTGCAAAATCAACCCTCCCCTTTAAGATAAAAACAGAAAAATGCTGGAGAAACTCAGCAGGTCAAGCAGCATCTGAGAAGAGAGAAACAGAGTTAACGTTTCAGGTTGATGACCTTTAATCAGAACTCCCCTTTAAGAACTGGCAGTGTGCCAGTGTGTCTGTGTTCCATTGCTGACTGACATCACAAGAGCTTCGCCAGCGCTCTGAGGTAGCACCTCACTCCTTGGCCTTTGCGCCTTAAGAGAGGTGTAACGCCTGATTTAGCGCACCAATCATCTCCAGGGGCGGTAAAAGCCAAGTTTGCAGTCAGAGGCGATAATTAGCGCCAGGCGCTAATCTTTGCGCCCGGCCGATAATTGCGCCCCAAATGGGGCGATACTGAATTTCTCCCCCCATGTCTCTTATGGGTGAGGTGCTTTGCAAAAACATGAATATTCTTAGTCTGGTGGCTCAAATGCTAACCGAAGTTAGATAAAAGGAAAGTTTTGTTCCAGATTATACAGCACAATTCATTTTGGATCCTCTCTCAATTTGTATTGGTTCCAAATGAACACAGTATGTTTACTGGAACTTTATTGGAATTCTTTCCACCTTAACAGTGCACTTGAAGGAGAAAGGTCTTGGTGAGTTCAGATCCTGCAGTTGATATGAACTTCAGTGACTGATTGGATGGTTGAAGCTCCTCTTGCCAGCAGTCCGAGCTCCTCACGCTTTCTGCCGCTCGCCAGCGTCCGATAACATAGCTGAAATTCTCTTCGGCAGAGTCATGGGATCAGCAGTCTATTAAATGTCATGTAACACCAATTTTATCCAGCATGTTTCAGCCTTTAATAGGTATCCAAACAGTGTCGAGCCTTCCCTCAGTCTGCCAGTCAAGGCTCTGATGTTAGACAGGCTGTGATATTCAGGGGTCCTGCAGCATCATACGGGAACCCAAGTTAGAAAGAAAACCAGAGCTTCTGCTTGAGTCTAGTGATACTGTTGTAATAAAGATGATCGCACGCAGTGCTGGGCTACAAACTCTCGCCCGATTTACTCACCTTAGCCCAAGGAGTGCGGGGATGATTGTAGGTGTGCACTGATCTCACGTAGTTTGTAAAGGGGCCATTTCAAGGCCAGCACAAACAAAGGCCTGTGACCAAGGGTTGCCCACTTTGGTTGGCCATATCCCTGGAGGTTTCGTCACTGGACCTCCTGCCTCCAGCCACCCCGCCGCTGCACTCCCTCCATTGGTCGCCCGGCCTGTCCATCCTCGCGGTGCCCCGCCTTCCCAGGCCAATCAGAAAGTGAACACGCTTTGTAATGTATTATCACATGGGTTTGGTATTTTTTTGTGGCTTTAGTCACAGATATCAGCCATTTAACTCCGACAGTGCATCTACCCAAAATACAGGAAACTTTGTGCTATCTGGCACCGACGGGACCGAGCTGTTGCCGTCCCATCAAAACTGCCGGACAAACCAGCGCTAATGTTGAAACATACGGAGATTTTGAGCTCCGTATCTGGCAACAAACCCTGTTGCTTAGCAACAGCTTCTAAACAGTCGGCCGTACCTTGCAAGCGTCTCTGTAGCTTAGCAACAGCTTCAGCGAGACCTTGCAGAGCCTGACTGGTGAAAAAAAAGCAACGAAAAGAAAAAAAAACTAACGAAACGGCTCCTGATTTTTGCCAGTGGCTCGAGCATTCTGGACAGTTAACCTCCAGATAAACCAAAGTTTCCTGTAAGTCAAATTGGGCAAAATTGAGGCATTCACAATAGTAACGCAAAACAGTCAGATTCGGATCACTGGAGATACTTTAAGGGCTGGAAATTCATTATAGCCAAGAAATGGCCAGTGTTTAGACTAAAAAAAATGGCTCAGCAGCGCCACCTGAAAATCGTCTAGGCTGCACGCAAAATTCGTGCTCACTCCTCATTAAAATGATTGCGGTCATGATTCTCGTCTAAAAACTCAAGCTCACTGGCGTTACACTGAAAAGCTGGACCAATATCGGGGGCAGTCTAATTGCAAGTAATGATTGCCACAGGCTTTTTTCACTACTTAAAGGGGAGGTTCATTGATGCTGCAGCACCTCATTCTCAGCATTGTTGGGTGTGCAGCTGCCCCAACAAACATAAGCAGAACCTATTTACAAATCCTGAAGGCAGATCGCTGCCCCAGGGAGAGAGCCTGGAGGTTTTCGGATGAAGCTTTGGAGGCATTGTTTTTAGTGGTGGAGAGAAGGCAGGCGGTCCTGTAACTGACAACTGGCAGGAGGCTCTCGCCGCAAGTCTGCCGGACTATGTGGAGGCAGGTGGCACACCACATCATGGGCAGCACTGTGGTCCCCAGGACCCACACCCAATGCAGGAAGAAGTTTAACGACCTCACATGGGTGGTCAGTGTGAGTGAAGGCTCCAACAAATGCTACATACCACCATCTGTACCACTAGCTTCACACACTGCTCAATGCACCAGGCCCCCAGCACTCGCCCATCAACAATCTCTACCTATCAACACTCACACCCACATCTCACACCTTGCACACCATGACAGCTATTCCACTATGGCAGGCACATCACCCAAACACATTGCACCTCACTCACTCACACACTTTCTCTTGCAGGCCAAGGTGTCTCACACCCGGCATGAGTGGGAGCGGACAGGCGGGGGCCAAGCCCAGATTGAAGAGCTGAGCCAGCTGGAGATTAGATTGCTGGAGATCATTGGGCGCCAGGTCGTCAGCACCGTGGCCACTGGCGATGTTGTCTCCCTTGGGGACAACAACGGTATGTTCACTCCCAGTCCTTCTTCTCACATCCCACTTCCCCCTCAGCCCACAATCTTTTCTCACTTTCCAGCTACTCAAGCAGAATGCATGCATTTCTGCCTTCCTGCCCCCCTGCCTCCCCTCACCATAACCTGACTCATGTGCCTTTCTGCTTTCAGATAATCAGCAAGCACCTGAGCAGCCTGTCCCTGAGGGCACCGTAGAGAGTGAGGCAGGAGAAGAGGAGGAGGAAGAAGACTCCGTGTCACTGCATCTGTTGCTCGCAGACACCAGCTCAGATACGGGCACTACGCGTTCTTTAGAGGCTCGTGTACTAGCAGGATCGGCACAGGGTGATGCTCTGGGAACGAGCGGGCTGCAGTAAGGCCAGGGGGTAAGGGTAGCTCGGGGGCCAGCTCTACGGAGGGTGAGTTCGCACGCGAGTTCTGCTGCACAGGCATCAGATGAGGACCTTGATGGGGAGGCCTTTAGAAGAAGGGTCATGGGCATGCACACGGAGAAGATAGGTGCAATGGCAAGGCTACCAGAGAGCCTGTCGACAATGGCAAGTAGTGTGGCAGAGTCTGCCTGCAACATTGCATGGGGCTCTGTGCAGATTATGGAGCCCATCATTTCCAGTCTCGCAGAGAGACTACCAGAGAGACCGTGGCGACTCAGACGTGATGGCGCACATGATGAGTGATGTCGCAGCTTCCATTGCAGCACAGGCGGAAGCAACACAGCGTCTTAGTGCTGCAGCGGAAGCTTAGACTTCTCTCCTGCCCTGGGGGAGTGGCAGTGGAGCAGGAAGCTGCTGTCCTCTCTCAGGATGACAGCATTCCCACTCCCACCACTGCCACTCCGCCATTGCCCTTGCAGCTGCCCGCCAGCCAGCCAGCCCAGACTGCTGCCGCATAGGCCAAAGTGGTGCCGTCTACAGCTGGGCCTTCTAGGTCCTGAGCTGGTTGAGGTCGTCCTGCAAGGCCATCTGAAGTGTCCTGCACAGAAACCCGGCAGTCTTCCACCAGCCGTGCTGCAGCCACTGGGGGAGCACTGCGTAGGAACACTACAGTCGGAAAAGGCACACGAACGACAGGCACTAAGGGATTGCACAAGGGTGATTGGTTAGTAGAATTCATGTCATATGTGTGATATGTTTATAGATAAATTTATTAATTGTGTTTGGAATATTTTGTGGTCTCCCTCATTTCAGCTTTGCGCGCAGGAGGATGCTGTGGTATGGCGTGAGACAGGGATGGTATGATGGGGATGTGGTGAGCTACGGGGATCTGGGGTTTCACTCATGTGAATCAGAGTCTGATGAGCCACTCACGGACAGCCTGCCCGGAAGGCCAATTGTCTCGCTGTCTCCGCCCTCCCTCCTGTTCCTCTTCCTCCTCCTCCTCATCCTCCTCTTCCTCCTCCTCTTCATCCTCCTCTCCCCCGTCGTCCCCCTGAGGTGGTCCCGCAATCCCTGGTGGCAAGGGCTACGCCCTCATGATGGCCAAGTTGTGGAGCATGCAGCAGACCACCACGAAATGGGACAACCGCTCTGGCGAGTACTGGAGGGCTCCTCCCGAGCGGTCAAGGCAGTGAAAGCGTTGCTTGAACACCCCGATGGTCTGCTCGATGATGTTCCTGGTGGCAGCATGGCTCTCATTATGTGAGTGCTGAGCACTAGTGTTGGGGTTGCGGAGGGGAGTCATGAGCCAGGTGGAGAGTGGATAGCCCTTGTCTCCGAGCAGCCACCCTCGAGCTTGATATGGTGGCTGGAAGATTGTTGGCACACCGGTCTGGCGCAGGATGAAGGCAATGTGGCTGCTGCCAGGATAGCGGGTATTCACATTGAGGATTCGCTGTCTGTGGTCACACACTAACTGCACATTAAGTGAGTAGTAGCCTTTGCAGTTACGGAAGATCTCAGGATTGCTACGCGGTGCCCGCAAAGCCACGTGGGTGCAGCCGATGGTGCCCTGCACCATGGGGAAGCCTGCTATCCTGGCAAAGCCAAATGCACTCTCGTCCTGCTTCTCTCTGGAGATTGGGAAGCCAATGTATACAGCCTCATTGACCTCCCGGATGCAGCGATGGACGGCGAACTGTGAGATGTTAGCTATGTCTTCTGCTGCAGACTGGAAGAATCACCTGGTGAAGAAATTGAGGGCGACGGTGACCTTGACTGCCACTGAGAGAGCCGTGGTTGCCCTGGTCTGAGGCTGGCGGTCTGGTTGCAGGAGTAGGCAGAGTTCTGTGACCACCTCCTCGGTGAAGCGGAGGCTTCTAAGACACTGCTCCTGGATTAATTGAATTTAGGAGAAGTGATGTCGGAAGACCCTAGGAGGATACAGCCTCCTGTTGAGAGCCCATTTGGCCCTCCTCCTCCCTCTGCGCACATGTTCCCATCTTTCTCGCTGTCTCTGCTCCCTCCGCCTGGAGGGCGAGGTCCATTGCCAGTACAGCCCTCAAGACTTTTAGCAACGTGTTGTAGGTTGAAGCGTTTCAAAAATAATTATGGAGTTTTGTACTTGCCAGAACACTCCCTGATGCCAAAGAATCTTGAAATTATTAAAGAAAACTCTTGCAGTTGCAGGAAGTAGCACACGGCCACTCAAACTGCAAAACCCTGTCGGGTGCGAGTGATTGGTGAGGATTCTTTTAAATAGCGTCACTACAGCCAGCTTCCTGCTGCTGCCGCCACCTCAACCTGTCATTGCTTTCTCCAGCCGGTAAGCCCAATGGCCAAAATGAAGTTGGAAGATCGGGTGTCAAGTGAGCGTTGCACACTCACTAATGTCATGATCTCTGTGATTGTGATGTCACCGGCGACCGAGTTTAGCGGCAGTGCTACCGGCAAGACGGATATGGCGTGCGGCGCTGGAACCGCCATCAGCTGGCGGTAGAGCTCTGAATGGCATTTTAGCGCCATCTTGTGGCGCTAACGTGTGGCGCTAAACGCAGGAATTTCTCCCCCTATATTCCTTTTGGAAACCATGGTGTTAATCTTGCCATTTTTTTGTTGTTTATTTCAGTAGCGATGAACAGATGTGCTAATTACTTCTCTTTTCTACTGGGCAACTTTGCTTCTGTAAGATTTGGTTGGACCTCATCAGCAGAAACCCGGCCAACAAGGTTTCGCCTGCAATAATGCTGATTTTGTTCATCTCAAGCGGCTTAACAGCCACTTAACCAGTCAAGTGACATTAAGGGCTGAGGATGTTGATCCAGCTCCAGAGAACTGGAACCTGTAGCAAAGTGGGCAGAACAGTCAATTTGTACTGTCCTGGTTCACTCACACAGCTATTCCTGGATGCTGAAAGACCGATTTAAGGCACGCATGGAATCAGAAGCAAAGTATTTGCTCTTGTGTGCAGTCAACCTCCTGAGCTTTGCAATCAGAAACAAAAGGGGGAGGGGCGGGGGAGGAGGCGGGGGGGGGTGAATTTTAACTCCCAGCGGGAAGTACCTGGGAGGTGTGGTGCGACTTTAATGGCTAGGCCTTGTACTAAAGGCTGATATTTAAAGATATTTAGTAGACGAGAATCATATATGTATAACTTCAAGTATAGCCATTGACCAAATAATATTCCCCATAATTACTCCTGGGTAACTAAAAAAGCTAAGACTTGTTCAAAATGTAGCTGCAGACGGTCAAAAGCAATTTTGACTACGTTTTGATAACAAACAGCCACAGTCTGCGAGTGAAGGTTAAATCATTAAATAACATATTATAATGCTGTATAGAACTTAGAATTCGCTTACCAAAACTAATTGCATTGATATTTAAAAAATAATTAGTATAAGGATATAAAATGAGAGAGATCATGGAGATAAGGGGCTGAATTTTGTCAATAGGGATGTGATGGAGGCGGGACTCCCACTTTTTGGGTTGTAGTCCCGCCTCCATCGACTTGTGGCCAACCCACGCTACTTTCCCTTGATTGACCTTGTTAAGCCCGCCCGGCAGGCTCAGCAGGCCAATTAAGGGACACCTGGTTACTGGTGACGTCAATGATTGACATTTCATCTGTCAAGAGCTTTTGACAGATGAAAAGTCAGCATTTGACAGCTCTGTGAAGTTGTCAAACACGGACAATCTGATTTCTAACTTGAGTCCTTCTACTCAGACTCAGTTAGAGATCTCTCCAGACCAGAAAGCAGAGGCTGCAGATTTTGACATTTCAGCGGCCATTTTGCTTTCTGTGCCGGTGAGCTGAGGGACTCCCGAGAACTGAAGGGAGGAAGCCTGCAGGAGAAAGTAAAGGTAAGTAAAACTTATTAAAACACTTTACACACACATCACACACTTACCTCTGCACACATGCACCCATCACTCACCTGCACAACGGACATCTCGACCCCTCCAACCCCTTCAGACCGATGGTCCGCCTCGCTGACCCTGGCGAGGTTCGGAGCCGTCGGGAAGCCCACACTTCAGGGCTAAAAATAGGGATTAGGCAAAATACTGCCTGTTAACTACCTGTTAACAGGCAGTTAATTGGCATTAATCCCCTTCCCGCCTCGGGGAGGCAGCTCCCAGCACAGGTCGGATACCCGTCTCCTGGGACATTGGCATGGATGCGGGTTAGGGGCGTGATGGGTTCCTGCCCCCTGATTCTGCAATTTTCCCACCACTCCCACCTCCAAAACTGCCTCCACGGGGCTTGGAAATTCGAGCCCAAGGTATTTATCTGATAGATTAAAGTGAGATAGTTTGGATACCTCAAGACTAGTGAAACAGCGCTGATATGGGCCCTTGGTATAAAGGGAAGTTAGAAATGAAAGAGATAAAGTAAATTCCAATGGGGTGAAAAACTATAAACAAGATAACACTGAACATGGTAAAGTTGGTGGAAAAATACTGGAAAGGCGGGATGCTACCGTAGTCTGAGTGACAATGGTATTTTGACCATTAGAAGGTGATTTTGTTAAAGACCATATATGGGCACTGGCCAAATGAACTATTGATAAGAAAAGGGTTAAAACCTCGATACTCAAAGAACAACTTCACACAGACGTACTGCGAGAACAAAGGAACAGACTGAAGATGACGTCATCTGTGTCTGAGAGGTTCCAGAGGCCAAGGGCTGTGAGCTACTCGTTAAAACTATCGCCTAATATTCAGTATATTACGCTGTTTGCTTAATAAATCTTGATCTATTGCTCAAACATACTGTCCAAGAACTCAGAGATCATTAAGATCTTACAGCCTCATTACCATCCTACCTGCCTACCCGAAACAGGTGGCTTTGGGCCTACGAAGATCGGACGGCCCAGAGGCAGTCAGGTAAGACCCTGGGGGGATTAGAAGGGTTTTTAAGGTGTGTGTGGGGGGAGGGGGGTGGGGTAGCTGATCTGGGTAGGCAGAGGCCTAAACTATCTGTGGGGTGTGGAGGAGCACTCTGGCTCCTCTGGGCTCTGCAAATGTAAGTTTTACCGGGGGGGCCTTCGCTGGGTGTCCACCAGTTTTACTGAGTGCAGAATCCGTGGTCGACCCTCCATTAAGTAGGTCGTTAGAATTGCATTGGTTCCATATCTAAGTGATAAGACCCCGATTTACAAATATTTATCAGGCTCCCGCCTGAGTCAGGTGGTCGTAAAAGATCCCGTGGCACTATTTTGAAGTGGTCAATATTTATCCCTCAACCAACATCACTAAAACAGATTACCTGACCATTTATCTCATTGCTGTTTGTGGATATCCTGAGGGTTCAGGATTTCTGGATTAGCTCTCTGCTGTAGAATTTTCTTATGATTTGAGATCATGATGGAAATGGATACCGTGGACTGATCCCTCTGTAGATCAGTGAAGTGGTTATATGGCAAGAACTAATTGGATAGACACCAAGTCTTAAAGGTGTCATGGCCCAGAATGGTGAGATCTGAGACTCCCCAGAAACTGGGCCGTGGGCCTCATTATAATGGAGTCGTCATGGTGATTTAAGCCCACTGGGGAAGAGAAGTGCAAGTCAGGCCACAGCTAGTGTTGGGTGGTGGGGGGAAATGACTCGGGTAAATGGGTCCGGAGGTCGGGTCTGGGACCGGCGATCGGGGCTGGGGGTCAGGGCCGGGGAACGGGGTGGAGGGTCACAGCTGGGGAATCGGGATCGGGGCCAGGATCAGGGGGTCATCGAGAATCTTGGCCAGGAGCCGGGGGTGGGGGGGGGGGGGTCAGGGGTCGGTGGGGGGGTGGAGATGGGAGGAGTGAAGCGGCAGCGATTGGGGTGGTGGCGGCAGTCGGTTCCTTTAATGTGAGGTCGGCTGGAGCACCCCTGCTCCTCCCGGTTTCGCATTGAGATAAGTTACTTACCTTCTTGATTGGGCCCAGGCGGTTCCCTAAGCCTGGTTTCCATGGTTCCGACGCTGGAAACGGCTGCCTCAGGAGAGGAGGTCACAAATAGGCTTTAGGACCCATATCTGCAGATGCCAAGGGCCTAATACCTGCTTTAGGAGAGGGTAACGGGGGATATTTTTTGTCCTTGCCCAATATAGTGGTTGGCGGCACACTTCTGGCCAGAAATGTGCTCACATTTCCTGCCCACCGTTTTGAGACCTTAGTAGTCCGGACGCTGGACTAGGAAACCAGGCACTGTTTGGACCAATTTCTAGGCCAATACATCTTGTGGTTAAGATGACATCAGTAAGATATTCTTGGTTTGGCCTCACAGTATTTCACATCATCTGAATTCCTTAACCCGCCATTGTGCCATATGTGATGCTCTGTATGTACGGCATGACTAAATATCCATTACCCACTTTGAAATCATTATTGAATATTGTAAAAAAACACAGTATGGACTAAAATTACGGCCTAAAGGGGAACCAATGTTGTTTTTGCTGAGGGGAAGCCTGTATGTTGTATGTTACTGTGGCATTCCCATAAGGGAAAATTGGGGAGCGCACCTTATGTTTAGGAAGCCAGGGGGACGATTTTGCCAGCCCTGGGGAGGCGGGACTGCTGGAAAAATGGCAGAATTTGAGGACGGGTGCCCAGCCCGCCTCTGTGCCATCTTCCCAGGAGGCAGGTTGCCATTTCCTTGGAGGCGGGAAGGGATTAAAGCCTATTAACTGCCTGTTAACAGGTAGTTAATGTGTATGTACCTTTAAGGGAATAACTGGTCTCAGACTGCAGTACCGGCAGTGACCACCCCTGTATAAAAGGCCATAGCAGGCTTCTGTAGTTTCAGTTTCCAGGTTGTCTCCATTCAGTAAAGACTTGTTATAATCAACTCCTGCAGTCCGTGTCTCAATTATACACGGACATAATACTGGCGACGAGTAAGAAACGAACTTACCTGCAACTCGGCAGCACCTCAGACGACGTTATTGAAGGTCGGAGCCAGAAGAAAGAAAAAAAAAATAATCCAAAGAAACTTGAGAAACGGGCGTCGAACGTGGGCAACCGCCCTCCAAATCATCGAATTGAAAAATTGCAGGAGAGACTGTCGAGAGCCAGGCTTGGTTCTCCAGTCTGTGGTTTCCCAGCTAATCGGGCTGGTGGCAGGTAGTGCACTGATCCTTCCTGGGCTGCGGTGGGCTAGAGCTCGATCGGGTGGCTCTGCAACGGGGCCGGGCAGCAAGTCGGGAAGCAAAGAGAGAGAGAGAGGGTGGAGCACACAGGGCGCTGCCGGTGCTTCGAAGCCGGGCAGTGTTCGGATCTAAGAAGAGGGAGGGAAGTGTCCCAGAGGGTCCGCTCCACGACGGGAACGGTTCTTCAATTAACGGAGCAAATATTGAAGCACGATAGAAAAATAAAAATACCGCGGAGAGCGGCGTTGGCAGCAGCGATCGGGGAGGCGCGAAGACCATAGGGCGTCGCCATTACAGGATAGTAAAATAAATATAATCACCAGCAACAGCGTTGGCAGCAGCGGCAGCAGCGGGAAAGCGCGGGAGGCGCCATCTTAACTCGGCGGGGAAGAAGGAAAAGCGCGGGAGGCGCCATCTTAGATTTTCAAGATGCCAAAGACTGGCGATATCACTGCCTTCGATAATGCAATAGAAGACTGGACCACGTATGTGGAAAGAGTCGAGGTATATTGCGAGGCAAACGAAATAGCCGATGAGAAAAAGGCATTGGTATTGCTAAATTTAATGGGCGCAAGAACGTACGGCCTATTGCGGGACCTGATTACTCCAGCCAAACTGAAGGCGAAGAGTTTTAACGAAATTGTTGCTATCCTACAGGAACACCTAAATCCTACACCGCTGCTGATCGCAGAAAGATTTAAATTCCACAGGAGAAATCAGCATAAAAATGAGAGCAATGCTGATTACCTTACGGAACGATGCAAGCTATCAAAGCACTGCCAGTTCGCAGCAGGACTGGCAGATACCTTATGGGACAAATTTGTCTGTGGACTCCTGAGTGAAGGAACCCAGAAGAGGTTACTCTCAGAGAAAGAGCTGACGCTAGATAAGGCTTTCAGCGTGGCAGTATCGTACGAAGCAGCAGCAAGGGGAGCTGCGGAAATACAACAAAAGCCATAGGAATACGGCACCCACGAAATGACACGGGGATTTGCAAAATGTTATCGCTGCGGCAGAACGAACCATGACCAGAAGGACTGCTGGTCCAAGGACAAAATATGCAGGCAATGCGGAAAGATGGGACACATTGCACGAGTTTGCAGGTCTGGGAAGAAGACCAACGACAACAAAAAGGCTACTAAGGAACCGTACAGGAAAGTACAAAAGATGACGGACAGTAGTTCCGAAGACCAGATGAGCGATAGTGAATCCGGGAACAAGAGACTAAGCTATCTCAAACTTCACAACGTAATCGCAAAAGAGGATCACCGAACCATTTGGGTCACCCTCACGATAGCAGGGTCCCAAGTCAAAATGGAATTGGATACAGGATCAGCTCTAACCATCATGAATCGACGAGACTACGAGCGGCTATGCTCACACATACCCTTGAGAGAGACATCCATTGTCTTGAGGACGTATACGGGGCAAAAAGTATACCCCAGAGGAAAAATAAGGGTGCCTGTCGAATACAATGGCAAGAAAATACGGAAATTGTATCTCTACATTCTGCAAGATGGTGGACCACCGTTATTGGGACGTGAATGGATCAGAAAGATAAGTTTAGACTGGCACTCCATTCAGGCACTGACGGTGGCTGGTAAAAAGGATGACGACATCACTCCTGGACGATTGTCAACAATCTTAGCTGACACCAAAGAGGTATTTCAACAAGAACTGGACACTCTTAAAGGCGTAACCGCCTCAATAAAAATAGAGGAGAATGCAATTCCCAAGTTTTTCAAAGCAAGACCGGTACCATATGCAATTCGCCCAGCCATCGAGGCAGAGCTGGAGAATCTGGAGAATGCAGGCGTGTTATCTAAGGTAGACTGGAGCGAGTGGGCGACACCCATCGTTCCTGTCATGAAAAAAATGTTAAACAATAAGTCTGAGGAGCCAAGGAAGGTTCGCATCTGTGGGGAATTCAAGGTGACGGTGAACCCAGTCCTTCACACAGTACAATATCCTCTTCCAAGGATAGAAGATATCTTCGCCTCACTATCTGGAGGGAAGCTGTTGAGTCTGTGTGTCTCAGTTATGTTTAGGATCAATCACTGGACACAGACAACAAGAATAACTTTTAACAGGTCTTTACTATTCGGAGGTCAGGGCTGAACTGCCCAGCAAATCCTTACACAACACTTATATACCGGTGTGGTCACCACCGGTATTACAGTATACAGCAGCCAAGAGAAAGTAGTACATCTCTTAAAGTAGTTCTCTTAAGGTGGAACAGGTTACATACACCACAATCCTCCCTTTTTAGCTTAACAGTTATATCCCCATTTAACATAACATAATAACATATATACAATTTCATGCAAAACAGTTCAAAGATTCAGTCTCTGAGGAGGCCTCTTGATTCGAGTTGGATAACGCCTTTCAGGGGTCTCTGATTCTCGTTGTTGGGGTGACTCATCTAGTTGGTCTCTTAGGGATTGGACATCATCATCAGGTACATTCACTTCTGAGGTAGATGCTTCAGGTTCACTAACTTCTTCCACGGTTGTCTCTGCCGTAACCATGGGTTCGACCCTTGTTCTCGATTTTACCCGTTGGTCAGCATGACGCCATATTACATTTTCACCAACATCTACCGTGTACATCAGGGGTCCTTGTCTGGCCCGAATTGTTCCAGATTGCCATTTCTCGTTTTTATAATCCCGGGCTAACACTGGTTGTCCTATTTCGAAACTCCGAGTGGTCTTGTTATTTATATGCTGGAACTGTTTGTTTTCAACTTCCCTCCGCACATTTGGTTTTAACAAGTCCAACCTGGACCGCAACCTCCTGCTATAGAACATCATGGCAGGACTTTGGTTTGTCACTGCATGAGTGGCGTTTCGATATGCCAGTAGGAATTTGTCCACCTTGTGTTGTAGTGGAATCTGATCTTCGCTCATGGCCTTTATCGCTTTTTTGAACGTTTGTACAAATCTCTCGGCCAACCCGTTTGTAGCCGGATGATATGGGGCAGAGGTATAATGTTTCACCCCATTCTTCTTCATGAATCTCTGGAATTCTTCTGACACGAACTGCGGTCCGTTGTCTGAACATATTTGTTCTGGCAATCCATTTCTTGCAAATATCGTTCTTAACACCGCGATCGTCTTTTCCGAGGTAGTGGTAGTCATCTTAATCACTTCTGGCCATTTAGAATGTGCGTCCACCGCAATTAAAAACATGGAGTCCATGAAAGGACCAGCAAAGTCAATATGTACACGTTGCCATGGGGTTGAAGGCCATTCCCATGGATGCAGCGGTGCAATCGGAGGTGCATTTTGCACTTTTTGGCACCCTGAGCAGCTTTTCGTCAGCTCCTCTATCTGTTGGTCGATACCCGGCCACCACACATAAGCCCTAGCAAGGCTTTTCATCTTGACTCCCCCCAGATGACCTTCATGCAGTTCCTTTAGAACTCTCTCTCTTAACTTAGGAGGAATAATCACCCTTGTTCCATACATCAATGTTCCTTGACAGACGGACAGCTGTTCTCGTCTTGCTGAGAATGCCGGTAACAGTGGATCACCATGTGCTGGCCATCCCTTCACTGTCACTTCGTAGGCCCTGGACAGTGTCGGGTCGTTCCTGGTTTCTCTTTCAATACTTGCATTGGTGACTGGTAAACATTCGATGATGGTCGAGTGAAATAACTCAACAGGGTCAACCGTCGGTGCCTCCTCCTCTGTAGGTAGTGGCAGGCACGACAGCCCATCAGCATTACCATGCTGCTTTGTACCTTTGAATTCTATCTGATATTGATGTGCCCCTAGGAAAAGGGACCATCTCTGTAGTCTCTGTGCTGTCATCACCGAAACACCCTTCTTAGGGTTAAAAATGGATACCAACGGCTGGTGGTCTGTCAGAAGCGTAAACTTTTGGCCCTGCAGGTAATGATTAAACTTCTTTACTCCCCACACAAGGCTGAGAGCCTCCCTATCTATCTGAGCATAGTTGCGCTCAGCGGAGGTCAATGATCTGGATGCGAACGCAACTGGCCTCTCCTGGCCATTTGGCAACTTGTGTGACAGTACTGCCCCAATACCATATGGAGAAGCATCACAAGCCAAACGAATGGGCAGCGTTGGGTTGAAGTGAGCCAACACTTCCTCTGAGGTGATCAATGCCTTGCTTTCGCGAAAGGCCCTCTTACAGTCCTCGCTCCACTTCCATGGTACTCCCTTCTGCAAAAGAGCGTTCAGCGGGTGCAGCACCATGGATAAATTTGGCAGAAACTTATGGTAATAGTTAATCAACCCTAGAAACGACCTCAATTGGGATACATTATCCGGAGCGGGAGCCTTCACAACAGCTTCGATCTTGTCAGGAGACTTATGAAGCCCCTCCTGGTCAATGACATGACCACAGTACGAGATCCGCTTCTGAAAGAATTCACATTTCTGGCGATTAACTCGAAGACCATATTCTTTCAATCTGGTGAGCACCAGTTCCAGGTTTGCAAGGTGTTCCTCGTCATCATCTCCTGTAATCAGAATATCATCCAGGTAACATTGTGTGCCTGGAATTCCCTGTAATACCTGCTCCATGGCCCTCTGCCAAATTGCTGGAGCCGATGCCACTCCAAAAACCAGTCTATTATACCGGTACAAGCCTCTATGCGTGTTGATCGTGAGATACTGGCGTGACTCTTCCTCAACTTCCATCTGTAAGTACGCCTGCGCCAGGTCTATCTTGGTGAAGTGTTTCCCGCCAGACAACGAAGCGAAGATATCCTCAATCCGCGGAAGCGGATACTGCACCGTGTGAAGCACCGGATTAACAGTTATCTTGAAATCTCCACAGATGCGAACCTTCCCCGGTTCCCCCGGCTTGTTGCTCAGTGAACGCTTCATGACGGGGACAATGGGCGTGGCCCACTCACTCCAGTCTACCTTAGACAGTACTCCTGAACGTTCTAGCCCTTCCAGCTCAGCTTCCACAGCAGGTCGTATTGCATAAGGTACCGGTCTGGCTTTGAAAAATTTCGGGTTTGCATGTTCTTCAACCTTGATGTTTGCCGTAATTCCTCTCAGTGTTCCCAGTCCCTGTTGGAACACCTCTTTAGCATCGTCCAATATTCTGGACAATCGTTTAGGTTTGACATCTTTTGTACCGGAATCTACCGTTAGTGCTTTTAAGGAATGCCAGTCCATATTTATTTTCCTAATCCACTCCCGTCCCAGTAGTGGTGGACCTCCCTCAGGTAGCACATATAAGTCCATTCCTCGGCTTTCTTTGCCCTTGTGGACCACCTTTACCTCTATCTTCCCGATGGGATATACTCTTTGCCCCGTGTATGTTTTCAATACAATCTCCGTATCCCGTAGGGGGATATGTGGGAATAACCTTTTGTAATCTTTCTTATTCATGACCGTCAATGCCGATCCAGTGTCCAATTCCATCTTCACTTGGACTCCTGCTATCTGAAGTGTGACCCAAATTGTTTGGAGGTCTGCTTCCTTACCAACATTGTGTACTCTTAGACTACCCAGTTCATTACTGCTGGAGTCTGAATCTGACTTCTGTTCATTCGAACTGTTCTCTGTCACCTTGTGTACCTTTCTGTACTTGTCCTGCGGTGACTTTTTGTTGCTGGTCTTCTTTCCTGACCGGCATACTTTAGCTATGTGACCAAGCCTGCCACATTTTCTGCATTCCTGATTTTTGAACCAGCACTGGTTCTGATCGTGCGTTGTCTTTCCACAATGATAACATTTTACTGTACTCAAGACCATTTGATTGGTTGTGAGTTCCGGTGACCGTAGCTGCATTTCCGCAGTGCCTCTCGCTGCGGCTTCGTGCGATGCTGCAATAGTGACAGCTTTATCAAGCGTAAGCTCATTCTCCTCAAGCAGTCGCTTTTGTGTTCCTTCTTTCAACAATCCACACACAAATTTATCTCTCAGCGCATCTGCTAGTCCTGTTCCAAACTGACAGTACTTTGCTAGCTTACGCAGTTCAATTAAAAATTCAGCGTTGCTTTCGTCTTTCAGCTGCGTTCTTCTGTAAAATTTAAATCGTTCCACTATCATCAGCGGCGTGGGGTTTAAATGATCTTTCAGGACAGTAACAATATTCGTGAAAGTCTGATCCGCCGGTTTATTTGGTGATAGAAGGTGCTTCAATAGCCCGTATGTTTTCGCACCCATTGAGCTTAATAAGGTTAGTGCTTTCTCATCATTTGGTACCTTATTTGCTTTACAATACACTTCCATGCGTTCTACATACGTGGTCCAATCTTCGATATCGCTATCAAAGGTATTAATGCTCCCATGTTTAGGCATCCTTACAATTTTTAAATTTTTTTTATTTTTCTCAAAATGGCGGCTTCCCGCGCTTGTCTTCTTCCCCCGCCTACTAAAATGGCGGCTTCCCGCGCTTGGCGGTCTTTCCCGCACTCGTCTTCTTCCCCCGCCGACTACAATGGTGGATTCCCGCGTTTGCCTTCTTCCCCCGCTGGCTGCAATGGCGATTGCCTTGCTGCTGCCGTTCTCACCTCCCCAGCGGTTCTCACTCCCCGACGCTGCTTTGCCTCGCAGCCCCGCTTGCAGCCCGGTCCTTTACACCGGCTGCGTTTGAATTCTCCGCGGCTCTCATGCCTTAAGCTTCTCAACTCCCCGACGCTGCTTTGCCTCGCAGCCCCGCTTGCAGCCCGGTCCTGTACACCGGCTGCGTTTGAGTTCTCCGCGGCTCTCGAGCCTTAAGCTGCCCCAGTCGCTGCGCCTCTCGGCCTCAATTGCAGCCCGGCCCTTTCTACCGGCCGTGGTCGAGCTCTCCGCCCTTATTCCTCCGTTTTCCCTCCCCTACTCCACAGCCAACGCGGCCGACTTTCTGCTCGTGTCGCTGATCGGCTTACCCACCACTGTGGTAGAAGGGATGATCACTGCCTGTTGCTGATGGAGGGCTTCGTGGTCAGAATTCTTTTTCTTTTTAACCCGGGTTCTCGATGCCTCCCGTGCGATGGTGCTCAGCAGGATGATGAGGGCGGATGCCTCTTCTCGACGCCCGTTCTGAGGACGAAGCTGCCTTGGATGTAAAACTGCCACAGGGTAAGATCGGACTCGTTGCCACTGTTGAGTCTGTGTGTCTCAGTTATGTTTAGGATCAATCACTGGACACAGACAACAAGAATAACTTTTAACAGGTCTTTACTATTCGGAGGTAAGGGCTGAACTGCCCAGCAAATCCTTACACAACACTTATATACCGGTGTGGTCACCACCGGTATTACAGTATACAGCAGCCAAGAGAAAGTAGTACATCTCTTAAAGTAGTTCTCTTAAGGTGGAACAGGTTACATACACCACAGAAGCGTTTTACAAAAATTGACCTAGCACAAGCATATTTGCAGATGGAGGTTGAATAATCCTCCAAGAAGTATCTCACGATAAACACTCACAAAGGTCTTCACCAGTATAATCGACTGGTATTCGGAGTAGCATCAGCTCCGGCGATATGGCAAAGAGCGATGGAACAAGTCCTGCAAGGGATTCCGGGGACTCAGTGTTACTTGGACGACATCCTAGTGACAGGTGAAGATGACAGTGAACACCTTGCCAACCTAGATCAGGTGCTCACTAGACTACGTGAACATGGGCTACGAGCCAATCGCCCCAAGTGCGAGTTTTTTAAGAAACTGATATCGTATTGTGGCCACGTGATTGATGAAGAGGGGTTGCATAAGTCCCCTGACAAAATTGAAGCGGTAGTTAAGGCTCCAGCGCCTGAAAATGTGTCGCAACTGAGGTCATTCCTCGGATTGGTGAATTACTACCATAAGTTTTTGCCGAATTTGTCCACAATTCTGCATCCACTGAACGCCCTACTACGAACGGGAGTAGCATGGAAATGGAGCGATGAATGCAAGCGGGCCTTTCAGAAGAGTAAGGACCTAATCACTTCAAGAGAAGTATTGGCTCACTACAACCCATCACTACCGATAAGACTGGTGTGTGATGCGTCTCCCTACAGCATTGGGGCGGTACTGTCACATAAATTCCTTGATGGTTCAGAGAGGCCGATAGCTTTTGCGTCACGTTCATTAACTTCAGCCGAGCGTAACTATGCCCAGATTGACAGAGAGGCCCTCAGCCTGGTGTGGGGGGTGAAGAAGTTCAATCACTACCTGCACGGTCAGAAATTTATTCTACTAACTGATCATCAACCTCTCGTCTCCATTTTCAACCCTCAGAAGGGCGTACCGATAATGATGGCACAATGGCTACAGAGGTGGTCCCTTTTCCTAGGGGCTCACCAATATGACATCGAGTACAAAGGAACTAAACAGCATGGGAATGCTGATGGATTGTCACGCCTGCCGTTGCCGACGGTGGAAGAAGAACTGGCAGTGGATCCAGTGGAGTTATTCCACTCGACTATTGTCGAATGTCTCCCTGTGATGAATGCAAACATAGAAAAGGAAACACGAAATGACCCGACACTCTCCTGGGTCTATGATTTAACGGTGAAGGGATGGCCAGCACATGGCGAACCACTATTGCCAGCATTCTCGCCGAGAAGAGAACAGCTGTCAGTGTGCAGAGGAACCTTGATGTGTGGATCCAGAGTAGTAATTCCACCCAAATTGAAGGATAGAAACATAGAAACATAGAAGATAGGAGCAGGAGTAGGCCATTCTGCCCTTCGAGCCTGCTCCGCCATTCAACGAGATCATGGCTGATCATCCAAACCCTAGCACCCGGTCCCTACACCGACAGCCATCCCACCCAAGCCCTATCCCCATAACCCCGTAACCCCACGTATTTAATCCCCCCTAACACTAAGGGCCAATTTTTATCATGGCCAATCAACCTAACCCGCACATCTTTGGACTGTGGGAGGAAACCGGAGCACCCGGAGGAAACCCACGCAAACACGGGGAGACTGTGCAAACTCCACACAGACAGTCACCCGAGGCCGGATTTGAACCCGGGTCCCTGGCGCTGTGAGGCAACAGTGCTAACCACTATGCCACCGTGCTCAATGAGCTTCATGAGGGTCATCTGGGAGGGGTAAAAATGAAGAACTTAGCCAGAGCGTTTGTGTGGTGGCCGGGAATCGATAGAGAAATCAAAGAGATGACCAAGAGCTGTACAGGATGCCAGAAGGTCCAAAACGCCCCACCACAAGCCCCTCTACATCCATGGGAGTGGCCCTCATCTCCATGGCAAAGGGTGCACATTGATTTTGCTGGTCCCTGTATGGACTCGATGTTTTTAATTGCGGTGGATGCACATTCAAAGTGGCCAGAGGTAATAAAAATGTCCTCAACCACCACAGAAAAAACTATCACAGTCTTACGAACCATATTCGCCAGGAATGGGCTGCCTGAACAGATTTGCTCTGACAATGGACCACAGTTTGTGTCTGAAGAGTTCCGGAGGTTCTTAAAGAACAATGGTGTTAAGCATTACACATCCGCCCCATATCATCCAGCCACTAATGGATTGGCCGAGAGGTTTGTTCAAACATTCAAGAAGGCTTTCAAGGCAATGTGTAATGAAGATATACCCCTACAACACAAGGTGGATAACTTCTTGTTTGCCTACCGGAATGCGACACATGCGGTTACCAACCAAACTCCAGCCATGATGTTCTTCAATCGAAGACTATGATGCCGCTTGGATTTGGTTAAGCCAAACGTCAGAAGAGATGTGGAGAACAGGCAGTTTCAGAATATGAATGAAAGGCCGACCAGGAGTTTTAAGATAGGTCAACCAGTTTTGGCCCGGGACTACCGCACTGAGAAATGGCAGCCAGGAACGATCTGTACACGGCAAGGACCTCTAATGTATACCGTGGACGTTGGGGAGAGCATTGTAAGACGCCATGCTGACCAGATTCTAGAGTCACTGGAAAACGTCAACTCCACACCACCATATGATACACCTGACGATGAAACCGAAGTACCAATTGCATCTACCGCAGAATCGGTGATATTGGAAGCAGACGAACCAAACAACGACATTGATCCCGACTCAACCTTGCCAGAAGAACCTGATATCCCAAAGAGGCATTATCCAGACAGAATGAGGAAGCCTCCTCAAAGACTGAACTTATAATTGCTTAACTTCAACCAATGTATCTAGCAACCGTAATTGTAATTGTAATTAGTTATTATTTAGTTGTTAAATGAATGTTATGTACTGTTTATCTAAAAGGGGAGGAATTGTTGTGTATGTACCTTTAAGGGAATAACTGGTCTCAGACTGCAGTACCGGCAGTGACCACCCCTGTATAAAAGGCGCTAGCAATCTTCTGTAGTTTCAGTTTCCAGGTTGTCTCCATTCAGTAAAGACTTGTTATAATCAACTCCTGCAGTCCGTGTCTCAATTATACACGGACATAATAGTTAACAGGCAGAAAATAGGATTATCCCCTTTTTGCCCTCACAAGTGCGGGCTTCCCGACGGCTCCAAAACCCGCCAGCTCAGCTCAGCGAGTAGGGGGTCTGCGGGGGTCGGGGAAGTGTGGTGTGAAGGTAAGTGATGGGTGCAAGAGTGGAGAGGTGAGTACCTGAGGTAAGTGCAAAGTGTTTTTAAAAGTGTACTTGTAATGTATATATCTTTAAGGAGAGAACTAATTTTTACAGCTCATGTATACTGCAGTACCAGCAGTGACCACACCTGTATATAATACTGAGTAGTAATCTGTACAGATCAGTTGCAGTTTGAGCCACGTTGAGTAAACACCTGTTGTACCGTTCTCCGCAGTCTGTGTCTTATTATACACGGACGTAACAGTACTTACCTTTTTTTCTCCCTGCAGGCTTCAGTCGGTTTGTATGCAGAGAGTCTCGCACCTCCATGTTGGGATTGACAGGTGGCCGTTGCATTCTCAGATGCAACAACCATCTCATTTCTGTAAAAGAAAGAAGTTTGATGAGGTCTTGAATTCAAGACCTCATCAAACTACAGAGAATGTCACTGTTTGACAGCTTCACAGAGCTGTCAAATGATGACAATTCATCTGTCAAAAAATTTTGACAGATGAAATGTGATACGTTGACGTTCTCTGCAATCGGCTTTCCCTTAATTGGCCTGCTCAGCCCGCTGGGCGGGGCTTAACAAGGTCAATCAAGGGAAAATAGCATGGGTTGGCCAGAAGTTGATGGAGGCGGGACTGAAACCCGACAAGTGGGAGTCCCGCCTCCAAAAGCTCCCCATTGACAAAATCACCCCCAGGATGAAAAAAGGCCATCCCGCCCATATTTGGTCACGCCCATCTTTTGGTCGATGTTATGCCAGCGCACCAGCCATCCCTTCAACAACAACAACTTGCATTTATACAGCACCTTTAACATAGTAAAACGTCCCAAGGTGCTTCACAGGAGCGAATATCAAACAAAATTTGACACCGAACCACATAAGGAGGTATTGGGCAGGTGACCAAAAGCTTGGCTAAAGAGGTAGGTTTTAAGGAGCGTCTTAAAGAAGGAAAGAGAGGTAGAGAGGCGGAGAGGTTTAAGGAGGGAATTCCAGAGCTTAGGGCCTTGGCACAGCCTACGATTGTGGAGCAATTAAATCGGGGATGCTCAAGAGGCCAGAATTAGAGGAGTGCAGATATCTCTGAGGGTTGTGGGGCTGGAGGAGGTTACAGAGATAGGGAGGGGTGAGGCCATGGAGGGATTTGAAAGCAAGGATGAGAATTTTAAAATCAAGGTGAGCACAAGGGGTGACGGGCGAATGGGACTGGAAGATGCAAAAAGACAGAGAACTCTATCAGTTCAGGAGTCCCCCCTCCCTATTAAAAAACCCTGTCCCACTCCACCTGGGTGATCATGAAAGCCCCAGGTGGGCTCAGATCCACACACTATTTTCCAAAAACTTTGGAAATCACAGCTGCAAAAACCATGGGGTGCACATCACAATTTCCCAAGATGCAAACATGGCGCTTCACTGGGAGAGCCCAGTGACCAAATCGCTCCTAATATCTTTATGCAAAAGACCAGGATGATACCGAGGCCTAGAGGGTTAAATTACGAGGACAGGTTGCATAAACCTGGCTCATATTCCCTTGAGTTTAGAAGATTGAGGGGAGATCTGATCGAGGTGTTTAAAATGTTAAAAGGATTCGATAGGGTAGATACGGAGAAACTATTTCCTCTGGGGAATCCAGAACGAGGGGACAAAATCTTAAAATCAGAGCTCGGCCATTGAGGAGCGAAATCAGAAAGCACTTTTTCAGACAAAGGGTCGTAGAAATTTGGAACTCTCTCCCTCAAAAGGCTGTGGCTGTTGAGTCAATTGGAGCAACCAAGACTGAGATAGATAGATAGAATTTTGTTAGTTAAGGGCATCAAGGGACATGGAGCAAAGGCAGGTAAATGGAGTAAAGGTCCAGATCAGCCATGACCTAATTGAATGGTGGAGCAGGCCCGAGGGGCTGAATGGCCAACTCCTGTTTCTAATGTTCCTATGACATCATTGTGTCAGCTGTGGCTCAGTGGGTAGCATTCTCACCTCTGAGTCAGAAAGTTGTGGGTTCATAATCCCACTCCAGGGACCTAAGCACAAAAAAAACTAGGCCACAACTCCAGTGCAGTGCTGAGGGTGTGCTGTACTGTTGGAGGTGCCGTCTTTCAGATGAGACATTAAACCAAGGCCCCATCTGTTCTCTCAAGTGGATAGTAAAAGATCCCGTGGCACTATTTCGAAGAAGAGCAGGGGAGTTATCCCCGGTGTCCTGGGGCCAATATTTATCCCTCAACCAACATAACAAAAACAGATTATCTGGTCATTATCACATTGCTGTTTGTGGGATCTTGCTGTGTGCAAATTGGCTGCCGTGTTTCCCACATTGCAACAGTGACTACACTTCAAATGTACTTCATTGGCTGTAAAGCGTTTTGAGACGTCCGGTGGTCGTGAAAGGCGCTATATAAATGCAAGTCTTTCTTTTCTTTATGTGCTTACCTACAGAAGCCTACGGTCTCAATAGCGTTAGCGAGCGATGAAATCTCTTTGAATATTTCAACCCTGCAAATAGATTGTTTGCCGCAGCTCCGTGTTTATTTCCCCTTAGGTGCTCGTCCCTCCCGCAGAGATCACAGAAGTCTGGAATGTGTGATCTTCGCTGTTGCAAGAAAGGGAGACGGTTCTGATCCTTCAACGTGCAAAGCACTGGCTTGATGCAGCACAGACTGCATGTGAGCGACACAGCGACGAGCGCTGCTCGTATCTGAGAAGCAACCAATAACGTATTTAAATTGTAAATTTTTTTTTCTATGGAATTGTTTTGGCAAGGACTTGCTCGCCAATTGGATGGGCTTCCAGCTTTTCATTCCCAGCACAGAAAGTAAATTTAAATATTCATTGATTAAGTGCTGCAAAGGACACTCGTAAAGGTCACTTTTAGGTACATATTTAAACAGGGAATCATTGCCAAAATATTACAGATAGCTTAAAAATGGGTTTTGTGCTAAAAAAGCCTTAAAAAGTCATTACTCATTTAATTACCATAATTGAAAACCCATTAGATATTCTGTTGTGTCGTTAATAAAGTTCTGTCTCTCAGTTTGAAATATCAGGATAGCTTTTTACAACATGGGGAACAGTGTAAATGATATTAGCAGTAAGCTGTCTGGCACACACTCCATCTTTAGCAATGTCCACTTTCACCAGGCCGAGACACTCCATCTGAGTCAGATCCAATACTTCCGACCTGAAGCAATACAGGAAAATTTTGTTGTACGCGGGGGCTGTTGAAGAAGAAGATTGCATCATCCACCAGGCCCCTGAGCTGAGATATAGTGAGTTATTATTTTTTTTGCAGTTGGCTATGTTATAACTCCGAAGCAATTACAATTAATCGGATAGATTACAGCTATTGGCAAAGACCGAACCGGTTGGGGCATTTTGTCTTTAGAAAGGGGAAGATTTGGAGGCAATGGGGGAGAAATTGGCCTCCTTTGCACCTCCTGTTAGCGCCTCCGGGGTGGGGGGGTTAATGGGGGCGCTACCGGCTTTGCGACCGGGCGTGGCGATAGTACCGACGCCCGCGAAATTCCTGTTGAGGTTTGCGGTGGCGGTAACCCCTAGCGCCACGATCTCCTACGCCCGGAGATTCTGACGTCATCCGGCTGCGCATCGCCCCGGTAGCGCCCCGGACCCGAGTTTCGGTTCCGCCCCCCAGCAGCATCGCCGGGCGACAACACCGACAGCTGCGGGAGGTGTTGTCAGGGAGGCCGGCTGCTTGGGGAGCGGTATTTAAAGGTAAGGCCCGCTTGTGCCAACGAAAAATTTGTTTTCACCCCTTCGGTTGTTTTTTTCAACTTTTTCCTGTGCCGCGATCAATCAGCCCTGCGCTCTTGGGGCCGATCGTCGTGGTGGATCGCAGCTGCCATCGGCGACAAGGGACCTCATTTCAATGCAGAGCCTGCAGCGACGGTCCTTCCCTTTCCCTCCATTTGCAGCCCCACTGCTCTCGACATTGGGCAGCGCTGCACCGCTAGCGCCCCCTCTTGCCGAACTTCAGCGCTGCAGAGGAAGTGGTAGCGCTTGATTTAGCGCTCCACTTCCTTCCTGGAGCGCTACAAGCGAATTTCGCGTCGGATTAACTGGCGCAGCGCCTGGCGCTACTTTTTCGTTACCGCTAAAGTTAAAGGGGGCGATACTCAAATTCTCCCCCAATGTTTCCTCCAAATTGTTTTTTACGTGCACGGGCCCTTTAAATTTGCTGTGAGGCTGCGCATGCACGGTATCTTCTAGCGGCAACAGCTTGTGAGCGGCCTGCGCGGGACCTCCCGATTGATGCGCGGGCAAACACCCGCGCACCTTAGCGGGGATGATTGCTTAGAGGTGACCTGATAGAGGTCTTTAAAAATTATGAATGGGTCGAACAGGGTAGATGGGGCGAGAATGATTCTACTTGTGGGAGAATCCAAAACTGAGGGCCATGAATACAAGATAGTTACTAATAAATCCAATGGGGAAATAAGGAGAAATTTCTCTACTCCAGAGCGTGGTCAGAATGTGGAACTCGCTACCGCAGGAAGTGGCTGAGGCAAATAGTACAGATAGCTTTCAAAAGGAAACTAGACGCGTACATGAGAGAAAGGGGAATTGAAAGATATGCTGAAAGGCTGAGGTGAGGGAATGGGAGGAGAATCGTGTGGACTACAAACACCAGCACAGACTAATACAAAAGCAAAAATGCTGCGGATGCTGGCAATCTGAAATAAAAACAGAAAATGCTGGAAATACTCAGCAGGCCAGGCAGCATCTGTAGAAATTATACTGAGTATTTCCAGACTAGCTGGACCGAACGGCCTGTTTCAGTGCTGTATATTCTATGTAATGATGATTGACGTAATAAAACTCACTACGCACTTGGTTTGAGTATAAAGCAAGGCTTTAATCAACTTGTTTCAGAACATGGAGGTCTAGTTGTACTTCACTAGTTCCTTGTCTTACAAAATGTCCCTGGGCAAGCTGAGCCCACGCCCGAGTATTTATACTCCTTGGACGGCGCCACCAGCTGGCCATCCAGTGTTATTTCATGAGTAGTTTCTTTATGATGATGAGATTTATAACATTGCTCTTGTGCCATTGGATTACTTTCAGGCATAGATGTGACCTGTGCTTCTTACTGCAATCTGGTTTTCTTTATGTAGGGATGTGAGACAAATAGCAGCTTCGATATGGGAATAGTGGGATATTGTAAATTTGCAGATTGGGAAGCACAAACTCACTTTTCCTTGAATTGCACCTTCCCAACATCGCTTGGTGCATTTTGTCCCATATTCCCAGCGTTCCGCGCTGTCAATGGACACACCTACTTAAACCTGCATATCGCACAACACCATCCTATTTATAGGCTGCACACATTAAACCAGAGAGTGGTTAGAGTGTGGAACTTGCTACCGCAAGGAGTCGTTGAGGTGAATAGCACAGATACAATTAAGGGGAAGCTAGATAAGGACATGAGGGAGAAAGGAATAGAAGGATATGCTGATAGGGTGAGATGAAATTAGGAGGAGGCTTGTCTGAAGCATGGACCAGTTGGGCCAAATGGCCTTTTTCTCTGTTGTGAATTCTATCTAATTCTTTGTAATTAAGATTGCTCTGCTTGATAAACAACCTGGGACCGTTAAATGGTTCTCTGATAACCCATTTGTTTCATGCCCAGAGGTCAATGCAGTGATTTTAATTTGATGCCATCAACATTTGGCTGAAGTTCCATTGCTTGGTATTGTTCGATATTTTGCGATTTATGTACGCGGACAATCTGGCTCCAACAACAAGGAGCGACGGGCCACAGGGAGGGCTTCAGTGGGACATCACAGCCCGTGCGCCCACGATGTACTGCCTCCGAGGGCCACTGCCCGCAGGGAGAACCACATTACAGAATCACCCCCCGCAGACTTGTGCTCAAACACATGAGAACGCAAGCAAAATAAATGTCAAGAAATTTGAAGGCAAAATTTACCCACTCAAAACCTTTGTAATTTAGAAAACTTCCATTCGAGCCCCCCTTCATCTTATCTATCCCAGTGGCAGAAGTCCGAACATTGTCAGCCTTTCTCTATCTTGGCATCGTTTTCGTGAATCTTCTCAGCTCCCTTTTTGTGGCTCCGACACCCCTCCCATAACGAGGTGCCCAGAACTGCGCGCAATACTCCAACTGCGCATTCCGCATCACTAGCGGCTCGCTGCGTCTGGCAAGCACCCGGCAGACGCGACTTGCCAAGCCTCGGCTTTGGCCTGCACATTCCCTGCGCCGAGCTGCAAATAAAACCTAGTCGTCCAGGTTTCCTGCTTGGAGGTAAAATTCAGCAGAAATGGAGCAGAGAAGTGGAGTTTCCTGGGTCAAACTTGCTTAAGTGGGCAAGCTCCCAGAATCGGGGACACCTCTGTTTTGGGAGTTCCCCACTGTGGGGGGCGGAACTTGTGTACTAATGCAGCAGTTAAAGGCCTGCAGCAGCTTAAAGGGGCAGCACGGCACGATGGGATACTTTGAGAAGATCCTTTAAAGGAAGATGTATCTCAAAGTTCATGGAGCAAATAAATCTGGAATAAAAAGCTAATATCGGCAATGGTGACCGTGAAACTACCAGATTGTCGTAAAATCCCATCTGGTTCACTAATGTCCCTTAGTGGAGGAAATCTACCACCCTTGCCCGGTCTGGCCTATATGTGACTCCAGACCCACAGCATTGTGGTTGACTCATGCTCTTCTGGTGACGTTCACAAGGAAAGGGTGCAGATACACTCACGACGGAGGTTAGCAAGGTAACAATCAAAAGGAACTGAGACCAAACTGCACAGCGAATGTGCCCTTGAAGACTTAGGATGTCAAGCCATGGGTTTTTACAAGTTTTTTGTAAAGTGCCCGTTGTGGCCCCTTTAAATACACCTCCATGCTTTTTGTACTACCCAGCAATGCTGGTTTCAACAACAACTTGCATTTATATAGCGCCTTTAACGTAGTTAAATGTCTTCACAGCAGCGATTATCAGACAGAATTTGCCATTGAGCCACATAAGGAGATATTAGGACAGGTGACCAAAAGCTTGTAGGTTTTAAAGAGCGTCTTAACAGAGGAGAGAGAGGTGGCGAGGCGGAGAGGTTTAGGAATGAATTACAGAGTTTAGGGCCAAGGCGACTGAAGGCACAGCCGCCAATGGTGGTCTCCCCAGTGTCCTGACTGTAGTATATGTACCTTTAAGGGGAGAACTACTTTTACAGCTCCTGTATCCTGTAGTACCGGCAGTGACCACACCTGTATATAAGCCCTGAGTGGCGCTCTGTACAGTCAGTTGCAGTTTGAACTTCATCCAGTAAACACCTGTTGATCATTCCCTGCAGTCTTTGTCTGATTATTGAAAGGACACAACATTAAGATACCCGGATCTAACATTGGCGACGAGACGATTCGAACCTACCTGCAACTCTGCATAAGGAGGTCGAGTCCAGAAGCACGGGCATCGCAGGGGAGGCTGTCGAGAGCCAGGCTTGGTCTTCCAGCCACGGTGGTCCAGCGAAACGGGCTGGCAACAGCTACTGCGCAGACCCTTCCCAGACAGCGGCGGCTAGAGCCGACCGAGCAGCACAGAAAGGGCCGAGCAGCGTCGACGGGGGAGAGAGAGAGGGCAGAGCGCATGGGGCGCAGCCGGTGTTCAAGGGCCGAGCAGCATCAACGAGAGAGAGCAGAGCGCAGCCGGTGTTCGGGACCGAGTGGCATCAATGGGGGAGAGAGGCGAGAGAGAGCAGAGCGCAGCCGGTGTTCAGGGGCCGAGCAGCGTCAACGGGGGAGAGAGGTGCGCAGGAAAACACGAGGCGCTGCCATTGCCATGAGGATCGCAGACAATGGCATTGGCAGCAGCGCAGAAGCAGCGCGCGAGGCCTACAGGGCGTCGCCATTTGCCAGGAGGACCGCCGAGAGCGGCGTTGGCAGCAGCGCGGGAGACGCCATTTTAAGCCGCAGCGGGGAAGAAAGGAAAGCCCGGGAGACGCCATTTTAAGCCAGTCTAACCACACCCAAAAATGCCGAAGAGTGGCAGTATCGCAGCGTTCGACAATGAAGTCGAAGATTGGACGACATATGTCGAACGCATAGAAGTATACTGCAAGGCAAATGAAGTGCCAGATGACAAGAAAGCGCTGGTATTGTTGAATTCAATGGGTGCAAAAACGTATGGCTTACTACGAAACCTAGTAACCCCAGAGAAGCCAGCAGAAAAGGATTTTGAAAACATAGTGTCAATCCTACAGGACCACTTAAACCCCACACCGCTGCTGATAGCAGAAAGATTTAAGTTTCACAGAAGGAACCAGCATAAAGATGAAAGTAATGCTGAGTATTTAACGGAACTGCGCAAGCTATCGAAACACTGCCAGTTTGGAATGGGACTAGCAGATACTTTAAGGGACAAGTTTGTGTGTGGGCTTCAAAGTGAAGGAACCCAGAAACGGCTTCTATCAGAAAAGGATCTTACGCTGGACAAGGCTTTCAGCATTGCAGTATCACATGAAGCAGCAGCACGGGGCGCTGCAGAGATACAACGGAGACCGCAAGAATATGGCACAAATGAAATGTCATACGGAACAGTGAAGTGCTATCGCTGCGGCAGAACAACACACGACCATAATGATTGCTGGTTCAAGGACAAAGTGTGCAGACAGTGTGGAAAAGTAGGACACATAGCAAGAGTCTGCAGGTCGGGAAAGAAAACCAGCAGCAAGAAATCTCCACAGGAGAAGTACAAGAAGGTACAGAAGGTGACGGAGAGTAGTTCAGACGAACAGAAGAGTGATACAGACTCCGGAAGCAAGGAGCTGGGTTGTCTGAAACTACATAATGTGATCAAAACGGAGGATCACCAAACTATCTGGGTCACGTTCAAGATAGCAGGAGTCCAAGTGAAAATGGAATTGGACACAGGATCAGCCCTAACAGTCATAAACCGAGGGGACTACAAGCGGCTATTCTCACATATACCCTTGAGAGATACAAAGATTGTCTTGAAGACGTACACGGGGCAAAAATTCTACCCCAAAGGAAAAATAAGGGTGAACGTTATATATAACGGCAAGGAAACACCAAAAATGGACCGAAATGTATTGCCAGATGGAGGACCACCACTACTAGGACGTGAATGGATCCGAAAGATACAGCTTGGTTGGCATTCCATACAAGCACTGACTGTAGATGCCAAAAAGGATGACGACGTCACACCTGGACGACTGTCAAAAATGCTAACTGACGCACAAGAAGTGTTCCAGCAGGGACTCGGAACACTAAAAGGCATAACTGCAACGATCAAAATAGAGGAAAATGCAAGCCCAAAGTTTTTTAAGGCCAGACCGGTACCTTATGCGATCCGCCCAGCCGTCAAAGCAGAGCTGGAAGGTTTGGAACTTTCAGGAGTACTGTCCAAAGTGGACTGGAGCGAGTGGGCTATACCCATCGTTCCTGTAATGAAGAGGTCGTTGAGTAATACGCCTGGGGAACCAAAGAAGGTTCGCATCTGTGGGGACTTTAAGGTGACAGTGAACCCAGTCCTTCACACTGTACAATATCCGCTTCCGCGGATTGAAGATATTTTTCCCTCGCTATCTGGAGGGAAACGCTTCACTAAGATTGATCTGGCCCAGGTGTACCTGCAAATGGAGGTAGAAGAAGCCTCGAAACAGTACCTCACGATCAACATTCATAAAGGTCTCTACCAATACAACCGGCTGGTGTTTGGGGTAGCATCAGCTCTGGCTATTTGGCAAAGGGCAATGGATCAAGTCCTGCAAGGGATTCCAAGGACCCAGTGTTATTTGGACGACATCCTGGTCATGGGCGAAAATGACAGTGATCACCTCGCCATCCTGGAGCAGGTGCTCACTAGATTGAAGGAATATGAGCTCCGAGCTAATCGCCACAAATGCGAGTTTTTCCAGGAGCAGATCTCGCATTGTGGCCACGTTATTGATAAAGAGGGGTTACATAAGTCCCCTGAAAAGATTGAGGCAGTAGTCAAGGCGCCAGCACCGGAAAATGTGTCACAACTGAGGTCGTTCCTCGGGCTGGTGAACTACTACCATAAGTTCTTGCCGAATTTGTCTACCGTACTACACCCACTGAACACCCTACTACAAACGGGGGTACCATGGAAGTGGAGTGACGAATGTAAACAAGCTTTCCAGAAGAGCAAAGCATTGATCACATCGAAAGAGGTGTTGGCTCATTTCAACCCAGCACTACCAATTCGGTTGGCGTGTGATGCATCACCCTATGGCATTGGAGCGGTGCTTTCGCACAAATTCCCGGACGGCTCGGAGAGGCCAGTAGCCTTTGCGTCTCGGTCACTAACCTCAGCCGAGCGTAACTATGCCCAGATTGACAGGGAGGCCCTCAGCCTAGTGTGGGGAGTGAAAAAGTTCAATCACTATCTGCACGGGCAGAAGTTCACCTTGCTGACTGACCACCAACCACTTGTCTCCATCTTTAATCCAAAGAAGGGCGTTCCGGTGATGACTGCGCAACGGCTACAAAGATGGTCCCTTTTTCTAGGGGCGCACCAATATTAAATCGAGTATAAGGGCACAAAACAGCATGGAAACGCTGATGGGCTATCACGCCTGCCACTGCCTACTGCGGAGGAAGCACCAGCAGTGGATCCTGTCGAAATATTTCATTCGACTATAATTGAATGCTTGCCAGTAACTAACGCTGGTATAGAGAAGGAGACCCGAAATGACCCGACACTGTCTCGGGTATATGATTTGACGGTGAAGGGATGGCCAGCACATGGCGACTCACTGTTGCCAGCATTCTCATCCAGAAGAGAACAGCTGTCAGTATGCCAGGGGACCTTGATGTGTGGATCCCGAGTGGCAATTCCACCCAAGTTAAGGGAGAGAGTGCTCAATGAGCTTCACGAAGGTCATCTGGGAGGGGTGAAAATGAAAAGCCTTGCTAGGGCTTATGTGTGGTGGCCGGGGATCGATCAGCAAATCGAGGACCTGACAAAGAGCTGCTCAGGATGCCAGAAGGTCCAAAATGCACCACCACATGCCCTTCTACACCCATGGGAGTGGCCCTCCTCTGCATGGCAACGGGTGCATATTGACTTTGCTGGTCCATTCATGGACTCAATGTTTTTAATAGCCGTGGATGCGCACTCGAAATGGCCTGAGGTGATCAAAATGTCCTCCACCACCATGGAGAAAACTATTGCAGTTCTACAGACCATTTTTGCCAGGAACGGCTTGCCAGAGCAGATTTGCTCTGATAACAGACCACAGTTTGTGTCCGAAGAGTTTCGAAGATTTATGAAAAGGAATGGGGTAAGGCATTACACATCCGCCCCGTATCATCCAGCCACAAATGGATTGGCTGAGAGGTTCGTACAAACCTTTAAAAATCAGTAAAGGCCATGTGCGATGACGACATTCCACTGCAGCATAAGGTGGACAATTTCCTGTTAGCCTACAGAAATGCGACACATGCAGTCACCAACCAGGCCCCGGCCATGATGTTCTTTAACCGAAGGTTGAGATCTCGTCTGGATTTGCTCAGACCAAATGTACGAAGAGATGTTGAGAATAAGCAATTCCAGCACATCAATGAGAAGCCGACAAGGAGCTTCAGTGTAGGGCAACCAGTCTTAGCCCGCGACTACTGAACAGAGAAATGGCAACCAGGAACGATATGCACACGGCAGGGGCCACTAACATTAGAACAGTGACTACACTTCAAAAAGTACTTCATTGGCTGTAAAGCGCTATGGGACGTCCTGAATATGTATAAGTGTCACTCTTTCTTTCTGTGTCATGGCAGTAGCACAGGAAGGAATAAGAGTGCAACACAAATCACCAACAGGCTTTATTTACCCAGAAAAATACAAATAACAAAAGTCTGACAATGCTTTGCGCATGGCTTTGGCAGATAGTATGGATGCCAGGTGACAGGAGTGCGGATAATGGAGGTTGCACCTTATTGTAAAAGAAAACAGCTGTTTCACCAATGTGATACACCTGGGCTGTGGGAAGAAAGGTCTCGGTTTCCGGGTTCTTGACATGGTTGGAGAGAAAAATTCTGCCTGCCATTTTTATTTGGAGTTTTGTGGTTCCTTGCCGTACATTCTGCCTGCTTTTTGTGGTGATGCAGTCACTGCAAGTTCACTTTTGTTGTTTTCCGAAGATTTTCTCTCTGTGACATCAATCTCCCCTGTGGTCTGATGGGCTTCTGTCCATGACATCTATTTCTGTAGTGGGTCATTGCTCCTGACATCCATGTCCCTTGTGGTTAACAAGATTGATTATTTATGCAGCGGCCCAGCCCAATTTTAACATCCTGTTCCATGCAACTACCACACCAAAAAAAAGCTCCATAGCAACCACCCCCAAAAACCATAGCAACCACCCCAAAGACCATAGCAACCGCCCCAAAGACCATAGCAACCGCCCCAAAAACCATAGCAACTACCCCAAAGACCATAGCAACTGCCCCAAAAACCATAGCAACCGCCCCAAAAAATCAGAGCCAGTACCACAGAAAACCATAGCAAACACCACAGAGAACGTAAAGGGATAAATAATGCACGAAAACAGAGCTTAAAGGGTGACGTTACCATGTGCGAGGGCCCACTGCGGAATCTCATCTGCGCAGAGCACAGATTAGGAAATTGCACGCATGTAGCCCGTGATTTTAACATCCATTTGAAATTAACCTGCAAGCCGGCATGCAAATGGGCAATTTACCATTGAAACTTAATGAACCTGAGGAAACTAAAAGGACTAGCTGGTCTCCCATTGCGTTTATTCTAAGTACATTTACTACAGTATATACATGTTGCATTATTTATAAATGTCCCGCTATTCCATTGCTCACCTGCCTGAGCCACATCACTCAAAACAAAATGTTCAGAGGTCAAATTTTTCCCTGTGAATCCTCACCCATCCAACAACAACAACTTGCATTTATATAGCATCTTTAACATAGTGGGCTGGATATTCCGATCCCTACGGGTGGGTACGGGCTGTGCACCCACCCATAGGGACATGGGAAATGTCGGTTTCAGGCATGCACTGCGCATGCGCTGGAAACCGGCATTTCCGATCTGTCAAGAAAGCTCTTGACGGATCCTCTGGCTGCCCTGGAAAAGGGCCTCTGCGGGCGGAGAGTTCCGCTTTTTGGAGACCCTCCGCCCGCAGAAAACCCTTACAATTCTTACGCCTGGTAAAAGCCTGCGTAAGGCCTGCTTTTAACAGGATAACAGTTGAAAAAAGTTTTAAAAAAATTCCACTGATTTATCATTTAAAAATACTTTAAAAAAAGGTAAGTTTATTTTTAGCTCCGTAAAAAACTTTAATTATTTTTTGAAAAATTTAAAGCTTTGTTTAAAATAGTTAATTTATTGTACTTTCAAGTCATTTTAAAAATGTGATTTAAATAAAAATGTATTTAAAGTTTTACTATGTTTTTTCATTGATCTCCATTCATATATTTGACAGGTCTTCCTGTCAAGTGTATGAAGGGAGATTCCCTTCTGTGATTGGCTCCCCATGGCCCACGTGATCCCAGGGACACTGCGAACTACCTGCGCCTCTGGGATACGTGGGCCCTGCGCACCGGCAGTTTGGAGAGGCCCAGGATCGAAACTGTGCGCGTCCTGGGAGCCTTCGGGTAAGGGCGTAGATTTTTCCAGATCGCAGGCCTCCGCCTGTGGGTGGGTCTGCGATCGGAGAATACAGGCCATGGAAACATCCCAAGGCTCTTCACAGGAGACAACAATTGAAGAATTTAAAGAGGGAGACATTAGGACAGGAGCTTGGTCAAAGAGGTAGATTTTAAGGAGCGTCTTAAAGGAGGAGAGAGAAGTGGAGAAGCGGAGAAGTTTAGGGAGGGAATGCCAGAGCTTAGAGCTTAGCAGCTGAAGGCACGGCCACCAATGGTGGAGTGAAGGAAGTTTGAGATGTGCAAAAGGCCAGAATTGGAGGAGCGCAGAGATCTTGGGGGTGAGAGGAGGCGGCGGGGTTGATGGGCTGAAGGAGGTTACAGAGATAAGGAGGAGCGAGACCGTGGAGGGATTTGAACACAAGGCTGAGAATTGCTGGGCTGAGATACACAGAGCCTCTGAAGGCTTCTCAGCTCTCAGGGTTTCTTTGCAGAATGAGCTTTCTTTTCGCTGTTGTGGTCTCCCAAAAGGCAGCACAGATTCCTTCCTAATAGACATCCCACCGTAAAAGTGGCTTAAGTCACAATCGCAACAAAGTCCTGTTTTTGTCAATGTTTTTCACATGAACGATGTCACTTTATATTTAAAGACCCTGGGGGAAAAATTCAGTTGTTTGCGCCTCCCGTTAGCGCCTTAAGAGGGCGCCAATTGGGGCGCAAAGCAACAAGCGCCCGGGCGCGGCGATGTTTGCGCCGCTCGCGAAATTAACTAGACATTTTGTGGCGGCGCTAAACACTACCGCCACGATCTCCTGCGCCGGCAGATCGTGACGTCCGTCGAGTGTGCAACGCCCGGCTAGCGTCCCGGACCGGATATTGAGTGGCGCCCCCTGCCTTACCGCCTGCCGCTAGCAATGACAGGTTGAGGGGAGCGTTATGCAATCAGAAAGGGACTGGGGGAGCACTATTTAAAGGTGACCGCTTCCTGCCTTTTTTTGTTGGTGACATTTTTGCACCACGCATTCTGAGAGAGAGAGAGAGAGAGACTTCTGGAGAGATTCAACGCTGTGTGAAGGGGTTTTGGGTACTGAGCAGCGCTTTGCAGGTTCATTTTGATTTGCCCTTCCTTGCTTCGCCAGCACTCTGAGGTAGCGCCTCGCTCCTCGGCCTTTGCGCCTTAAGACAGGTGTGAAGCGCCTGATTTAGCGCTCCAATCACCTCCAGGGGCGATAAAAGCCAAGTTTGCCGTCGGAGGCGATAATTAGCGCCAGGCGCTAAACTTTGCGCATGGCCGATAATGGCGCCCCAAACGGGACGATACTGAATTTTTCCCACAAAATCTTTTATTTCAAATTCAGAAACCTCTCTATTTAATCCAGTAATAAAAGATGCAATCATTTTGCCTTGTCTCCAGTGCACAAACAGCATGTACCAGTACTAGGGAGAAAGGGCCGCGTACACTTCTCATTTCTGCTCTACTAAATGTAGAAGTTCCAACATTCACTTTATTTCCCAGATTTTGCAACAGCTCTATTTACATTAAAGCTGCAAATCTGGGGATGATCAGAATTCTGTTTCGATGACGTCAGTGGCAGTGAACAATGGAAAATATTTTTTGGACATGAATCATAGCAAAAAAAATGATCCAGCGAAACAGAACACTCTGAAAGCGGGGGTGGGAAGCACCTAGGAGCCTCTGTCCAGCTCTGCTGACCCTCCCCCCATGCCCCTCAGATCTAAAGTGTGTTAAATTACTGCACAAATATGCACAACTATGCTGACAATGTGCCTTCTTGTCAATGCCGCATTCAAGCTATGCACCAGTACTGTGACTGCGAGAATATACAGCGGCTCGATACAAGTGTGACACTATACACTCGCAATGTTCCCCCTAAGGTGCGGGCAGCCGCGCATCGATCGGGAGGTCCCGCGCAGCCCACTCACAAACTGTTGCCGCTGGAAGATATCGCGCATGCGCGGGCTCGCCGCAAATGTCAAGGGATCGCGCACAAAGAGGGAACATTGTACACCAGTAGTATAAAGGTGTGACAGTATACACCAGTATTAGTGTGAGCATATGAACCAGTGCTATATCAACGAGTGTACGCAGCCCGGCACTGCAGCAGTGTGAAAATAAACTCGCACTATACTGCTGTTAGAATTGTTTCATTTCTTTAACTAAACTTGGGGGAGGGGTCCAAAATCACAATCAAGGGGCTTGTGATTGTGAATAAATACTGCGTGTGATTTTTGTCACAATGGTGCGCGGTGCAATGCTGTGCCGCTACATGCTTTACCTCGCCTGTGGTATTCCAGCAAACTAAATGATTCTGTCGGAGGATCGCCACCAGGACGGTCTATTTCTTGTTCTAAACGCTGATGACTGCACAGTGTTCAGTGCCATTCGCAACTCCTCAGATAATGAAGCAGTCCATGCCCGCGTGCAACAAGACCTGGACGACGTTCAGGCTTGGGCTGATAAGTGGCAGGTAACATTCGCGCCACAGAAGTACCAGGCAACGACCATCTCCAACAAGCGAGAGTCTAACCACCGCCCCATGACATTCAACAGCAATACCATCGCCGAATCCCCCACCATCAACATCCTGGGGGTCACCATTGACCAAAAACTTAACTGGACCAGCCACATAAATACTGTGGCAACAAGAGCAGGTCAGAGTCTGGGTATTCTGCGGCAAGTGTCTCATCTCCTGACTCTCCAAAGGCACCAGCTACAAGGCACAAGTAAGGAGTGTGATGGAATACTCTCCACGTGACTGGATGAGTGCAGCTGCAACAACACTCAAGAAGCTCGACACCATCCAGGACAAAGCAGCCCGCTTGATTGGCACCCCATCCACCACCTTAAACATTCACTCCCTCCACCACTGGCGTACCGTGGCTGCAGTGTGTACCATCTACAAGATGCACTGCAGCAACTCGCCAAGGCTTCTTCGGCAGCACCTCCCAAACACGCGACCTCTTCCACCTAGAAGGACAAAGGTAGCAGGCGCATGGGAACACCACCACCTCCAAGTTCCCCTCCAAGTCACACACCATCCTGACTTAGAAGTATATCGCCGATCCTTCATCGTCGCTGGGTCAAAATCCTGGAACTCCCTCCCTAACAGCCCTGTGGGAGTACCTTCACCACACGGACTGCAACGGTTCAAGAAGGAGGCTCACCACCACCTTCTCGAGGGCAATTAGGGATGGGCAATAAATGCTGGCCTTTCCAGCGATGCCCAGATCCCATGAACGAATAAAAAAATAGGTCTCTGGCATGTATTTTTTGGTATTTACGGCTTTTGATTTGAAACAGCGAAAGAATGGTTTGACCGTCACTTTTTCTGCAAAGGTGGCCATTTTATGGGACGCATAGGGGACATGATGATACAGGCAGGAAAGAGCAGATGGAAAGATCAGCTATAAAGCAGCCAAACGCAGCGACAGAAAGGCAAGCAGATACAATATGCATGGCTGAGCAGCAGTTGCACTATGGGGACACTTAGTGGAGGGGATGGGACCTAATCTATCTCCATCACCTGTGGCACTCCTCGGAACATGGCAGCAAAGCGCAAAATAAATGGATATAGAGTGGCTCGAATCATCTGGGTACAGAATACTTAAACAGCATTAACGCGATTGTGCACACAAGGCTGTGTATGACATTTATGTTCCCGGACAGCAAACCCATTGAATAGAAAGAGGACGTGAATCCCACTGGAAACTGGGCTGGAAGATTTTGGATGTAATTATTCCAAGTAAGGAATGTTTGGGAGGAGGAGGTCCATATTCTCCACAAGTGCTCCAGGTGACCCCATTTTGGTTTTCACACTAATCTTACTGATATAATGCACCGGGGCCCTGGGATTGTGATACGGGATGGCATGCTAGTACCTCGCAGTGCAACATCATGACTTGTCTGTCGGAGAGAGGTGGAGTCTGTTGTCAAATCTATAAAGGGAGCTGGATACTTTTTTTGTCAAAAGGAGCAAGAGGGGTATAAGAGATATGGGTGGGTGAAATTGGTGTTCGCCACGAGGGCAAGATGAAGTCAATGGGCGTGGTTTAGAAACATAGAAGATAGGAGCAGGAGTAGGCCATTCGGCCCCTCGAGCCTGCTCCGCCATTCAATGAGATCATGGCTGATCATCCAAATTCAGTACCCTGTCCCTGCTTTCTCCCCATATCCCTCGATCCATTTAGCCTTAAGAAATATATCTAACTCCTTCTTGAATATATTTAATGAATTGGCCTCAACTGCCTTCTGTGGTAGAGAATTCCACAGGTTCACCACTCTCTGGGTGAAGAAATTCCTCCTCATCTCTGTCCTAAATGGCTTACCCCTTATCCTTAGACTGTGACCCCTGGTTCTGGACTCCCCGGCCATCGGGAACATCCTTCCTGCATCTAGTCTGTCCAGTCCTGTTAGAATTTTATAAACAGTTGGGAGATTTGCTACGAGCCCGTCTCGCACTTCTGGCGAAGACCAATTTCAACAACAACAACTTCTATTTATATAGCGCCTTTAACGTAGTAAAACGTCCCAAGGTGCTGCACAGGAGTATTATAAGACAAAATAATTTGACACCGAGCCGCATAAGGATAAATTAGGGCAGGTGACCAAAAGCTTGGTCAAAGAGGTAGGTTTTAAGGAGCGTCTTAAAGGAGGAAAGAGAGGTAGCGAGGCGGAGAGGTTTAGGCAGGGAATTCCAGAGCTTAGGGCCTCAGCAACAGAAGGCACGGCCACCAATGGTTGAGCGATTATAATCAGGGATCCTCAAGAGGGCAGAATTCGAGGAGCGCAGATATCTCGGGGGGTTGTGGGGCTGAAGGAGATTACAGAGATAGGGAGGGGCGAGGCCATGGAGGGATTTGAAAACAAAGATGAGAATTTTGAAATCTAGGCGCTGCTTAACCGGAAGCTAATGTAGGTCAGTGAGCACAGGAGTGATGGGTGAACGGGACTTGGTGCGAGTTAGGACACGGGCAGCCGAGTTTTGAATGACCTCAAGTTTATGTAGGGTGGAATTTCACCCGAAAATAACAGTCGGAGATATCTACAAGAACATGGAACTCACTGCCTGAAAGGGTGGTAGAGGCAGAAACCCTCATCGCATTTAAAAAGTACTTGGATATGCACTTGAAGCCCCGTAACCTACAGGGCTACGGACCAAGAGCTGGAAAGTGGGATTAGGCTGGAGAGATCTTTTTCGGCCGGCACGGACACGATGGGCCGAATGGCCTCCTTCTGTGCCGTAAATTTCTATGATTCTATGGTTACCGTGTTCGTGTGGTGTTTCTCTGGGCTCTACTTCAGTGAATGCATTAACCCATTTAAACTAAATGGATTCACACCTCTGTTAATATCACAGAGTAATTTATTAACATCTTACGCTTCACCGACTAATACCTCCAACAGTGATCTCCAGGCCCTGGTGGGTCAGCGGTGGCTCAGTGGGCAGCACTCTCGCCTCTCAGTCAGAAGGTCGTGGGTTCATAGTCCCACTCCAGAGACACTGAGGGAGTGCTGCACTGTCGGTGGTGCTGCCCTTTGGATTAGACGTTAGACTTGAGGCCCTGTCTGTCCTCGCAAGTGTGCTTAAAAGACCGCGTGGCACTATTTCGACGAGCAGCAGGGGAGTTCTCCCCAGTGTCCCGGCCAATATTTACCCCTCGACCAAGACCCAGAACAGGTTGTCTGCCCATTTAACCATGTTGTTTGTGGGACCTTGCTGACACGTTTCCTACATTGAGATCTGGCACAGGCGCCATGGGCTGAACGTTCCTCCTCCTGTACGGTGAAGTTCTAGCATTCCATGAAGGGATGGTACTGTTCAACGGGGGACATGATCCCTGACACGAATCAGTCATTCATGAAAGAAAGACTTATGAAATAATACTGAGCGGCCTGCGGGTGGCGCTGTCCAGGGAGAGTATAAACACTCGGGCACGGGCCCAGCTTGCGCAGGACATTCTTAACAGGAACTAGTGAAGGACACAACTAGACCTCCATGTTGTAAAACAGTTGATTAAAGCTTTGTTTAATGCTTAGATCAAGTGCCCAGTAGTTTTCTTACGTCAATCCCCATATACTAGACAGGAAATTCAGCTGCAGTCACATAGATTCTACATTAACATGATGCGGCCCATACATTCCTAAGTGCATGGCTCCTCTTTTTGGGATGAAGGAAGATCTCAGCAGGATCTGGTGCTTTTGTTCTTTCTAGTGCTTCCATAACGGACAGGAAGTCACATGACAAAGGGGATCAGCTCCCCCGTTGAACTATGCCATCACTTCATAGAATGCTCGAACTTTACAGCACTTTAAGAGGCTGTTTGGCCCATTACGCCTGGGCCAGCTCCCAAAGAGCTATTGACTTATCCCCATTCCACCTGCCCTTTCTCCATACCCTTTAAATTGATTTTCTTTTTCAAGTATTTATCCACTTCCCTCTTAAAAGCTATTATGGATTCTGCTTCCAGCACTGTTCCTCGCCGGATATACCGGGCTGGATTTTGATTGAGGAGTCGGGTAGGAGGCAGGACTACAACTTTCAGGGTTGTAGTCCCGCCTCCATTGAGTTCTAGCCAACCCATACGATTTAGACTTGATTGACCTTGTTGAGCCCGCCCAGCGGGCTCAGCAGGCCAATTAAGGGCCACCCGGCAACAGGTGACATCACAGATTGACATTTCATCTGTCAAGACCCTTTGACAGATGAAATATCAGTGTTTCACAGCTGTTTGAAGCTGTCAAACACTGACAATCTGTACTCCAAGTTAATTCCTTCCTCTCAGGCTGATTTAGAGATCTCCCCGGAACAGAAAGCAGAGGCTGCAGATTTTGACAGCTGGCGGCCATTCTGCTTTCTGTGCCGGTGAGATGAGGGACTCCCAAGACCTGAAGGAAGGAAGGCTGTAAAGGTAAGTAAAGGTTAGTAGAACTTCTTTCAACACTTTACACACACCAAACACACTTACCTCTGCACTCATGCACCCATCACTCACCTGAACACCGGACATCTCGACCCCTCCAAGCCCTTCATCCCGACGGCCCACCTCGCTAACTTGGCGTAGTTTGGAGCCATCGGGAATCCCACATTTCACCAATGAAAATAGGGATTAGGCTAAAAACTGCCTGTTTAACAGGCAGTTAATTGGCACTAATCCTCTTCCTGCCTCGGGGAGGCGGGTCCCAGTGCAGGGCGGGTAACCGCCTCCATTGAAACTCGCATGGAGGTGGGTTGGGGGCAGAATGATGTCGGGACCCCCGATTTCGGGATTTTAAACCCCCACACGCCTCCAATCCCAACTCCACGGCCCAATGAAAATCCAGCCCTCCATGTCCCAACGACCATCTGCATCAAAAAGATACTTGTTTTTTATTTGTTCCTGGGATGTGGGCGTCGCTGGGCAAGGCCAGCATTTATTGCCCAACCCTACTTGCCCTTTGAGAAGGTGGTGGTGAGCCGCCTTCTTGAACCGCTGCAGTCCGTGTGGCGAAGGTGCTCCCACAGTGCTGTTAGGGAGGGAGTTCCAGGATTTTGACCCAGCGACGATGAAGGATCGGCCGATATATTTCCAAGTCAGGATGATGTGTGACTTGGAGGGGAACTTGGAGGTGGTGGTGTTCCCATGCGCCTGCTGCCCTTGTCCTTCTAGGTGGAAGAGGTCGCGGGCTAATTCTTTTCGAGGTGTCCTTAAATTTAAGGTCGAATTCAATGCCAGGATTGCAAACATTCTGATTCAACCTCAGACAGTGGAAAAATTGCAGCATGTGGAAGATCAAAGGCTAGGCAGTCGGTAGGTTGCAAGTGCAATTGCGAGCGACTTGGGGAGAGAGTTGTTTCCAAGGACAGACGCAGAAGGAAGTGGAGTTGGAAGGGGATGGTTGGAGGGGTGGATGTGGGCGCTGAGCGATACAAGGACGTGGTCGGGGATGGCCCTTTCTGTTATCAAGGCCGTGGGAGATAGAGAGGCCATGTGAGATGGCAAGGTCAAGGGGGGCGGCCATGAATATGACTAGGAGACTTTATATGGAGGGAGCGATTTAGGGAGGACAGGAGGGCAGTGAGAGGGCAAGGTGAGCTGAGATAGAGATTGAAATCACCGAGGAATTGCTCAATGCAGATGGTGAGGGAGGGTATCTTGGGGAGATACCTGGGATGGGCTTTGTGTATGTGTGTGAGGAGCTGCAGCAGACAATACTGGTGATTTGGTATGGCCCTCTTTAGTTTGAATACCTCAATGAAATGTCGATCCTCTCGCTTTCATTTATCACTTGAATCCTGTTGAGTAAATACTCCAGATTGCTTGGAGACTGTGTTTTAAACAAACATTCAGGCTGGCACTGTACTTTATCATGGATTCCACTCAAGCTACTTATTGAAGCCTCGTGTAAGATCTGATTTAGTGAAGCAGAGCCTCGAGGGGAAGAGAATAATGCCATAGCCTGGCAAACTTTTACCCTTGGTCCTTGGTTCAAGGCCTACCTAGACTAATTAAATGAAATGGCTGTGCTTGTGGGCATGTTGAAGTCGCATTGAGTATATTCAAGGCTGATACCGATAGATTTTTGAACTCTTAAGGGGTATGTGGATAGTGCAGGAAAGTGGAGTTGATTTAGAAGTTCAGCTATGATCTTATTGAATGGCGGAGCAGACTCGAGGGGTCCTATGGCCTACTCCTATGCCTAATTCTTATGTTCTTAAATGTACCTCACCCTGCAAAACAGATACCCGTGTAGCATTCAATGGAGAGGGTGTGTTGCATTTCACATCAGTGTTATGTGGCTTTGTGGTGAAGCAGTTTTATTTTTGAGATCCATCCCATCACCGGAGAAGTAAGTGATATTGCAATGTTGGAGTTGCTGTAGTTTCCTAAAATGGCCATCTGGGAATATAGAATCATAGAATCATTCAGCACAGAAGGAGACCATTCGGCCTATTGTCCCTGTGCCGGCTCTTTGAAAGAGCTCTCCAAATAGTCCCACTCCCGCTGCTCTTTCCCCATAGCCCTGCAATTTTTTCCTATACGAATGTACGCAATATGAAGAACAGGAAAAGACCTACTGGTCCATCTAGCCTGTCTCACAGAGTTGTGATGCATCACAATATATACACTCCCAACCCCACCAACCATGAGGTCTCCTGGGAGAGGCAAAAAAAACAAATACAAACCCTGGCCAATTAGTGGGGAAAAAATCCGGAAAATTACCCCCTTAGATGATATAAACTAGTCCTGGAGACCATTCTGGCCCTGATTAATGTTATACGAGGTGATCTCTGCCCCAATAAGGGCAATGGTGTGTTCAAGATTTTGCTGTACCGTTGAGGCACAGATAAGCCATGATCTAATAGGACGACAGGACAGGCTCGAGGGGCCGAATGGCCTACTCCCATTCCTATGTAGCTTTCACTTGACTGGAACTCCTAGAATCATAGAAATTTAGGGCACAGAAGGAGGCCATTCGGCCCATCGTGTCTGTGCCGGCCGACAAAGAGCTCTCCAGCCTAATCCCACTTTCCAGCTCTTGGTCCGTAGCCCTGTAGGTTATGGCACGTCAAGTGCATATCCAAGTACTTTTTATATGTGATGAGATTTCTGCCTCTACCACCCTTTCAGGCAGTGAGTTCCAGACCCCCACCACCCTCTGGGTGAAAACAATTCTCCTCAACTCTCCTCTAATCCTTTGACCAATTACTTTAAATCTATGCCCCCTATTTGCAAATTATATTAGCTGGTGAATTTTTACATAATCTTTGTCAGTATGTGGGGCACAATACATGCTGTAACAAACTATCTTGATAGAAACACGATTTGAGTTAGTCTTTGGTTATGTTTGTAAAACAGCAGGGATTCATATCTCTGGGATCTTCATCAGTCATCTGGTCTTCTGGATTGTATTAAAACAACATTTTTTCAATTGTAAACACGTACAGCATAGCACAAGTGAATCTGGTCAATCAATTGAGAGTGTTAGCTACTGTATACACCATGTTAGTTTATGTAATGTATATGCTTTCCAGTTTTGTAATGTGGATTGTCCAAATACAGAATGCCCCAAAGGAAATTTGTTTATTGAGCTTAAAAATGCGAGATATTGAACTGATTAACTATAGATTTGTCTTAGCGTCGTGTCCTTAGACCTAAACCATGGATCTCCCAGCTCATTCCCAGTCTTTGGTGCGAGGATCTGGCCAGCAGTATGGTAGCATAGTGGTCATGTTACTTTGACTAATAATCCTGGACTAATGATCTATGAGTTTAAATCCCATCATAGGCAGCTGGGGAATTTAAATTCAATTAATCTGGAATTAAAAACTAGTATCAGTAACGGTGATATAGAAACATAGGAGTGGGAGTAGGCCCTTCGGCCCCTTGAGCCTGCTCTGCCATTTAATAAGATCATGGCTGATCATCCAAATTCAGTACCCTGTCCCTGCTATATCCCTTTAGCCTCAAGAAATATATCCAACTCCTTGAATATATTTAATGAATTGGCCTCAACTGCCCTGTGTGGTAGAGAATTCCACAGGTTCACCACTCTCTGGGTGAAGAAATTCCTCCTCATCTCAGTCCTAAATGGCTCACCCCTTATCCTTAGACTGTGACCCCTGGTTCTGACCATGAAACTACCGGATTGTTGTAAAAACCCATCTGGTTCACGAATGTCCTTTAGGAAGGAAATCTGCTGCCCTTACCCGATCTGGCCTATATGAGAATCCAGAACCACAGCAATGTGGTTGACTCTTAACTGCCCTACTGCAGTTCAAGAAGGCGGCTCACCACCACCTTCAATAAATGCTGGCCTTGCCAGCGACGCCCATATCCCATGAACGAATGAAAAAAAAATCTTGACCTTGACTTGAGGGTTATAGTTGCCATTCATCTTTGGTATGGAAGCATATGTTCTTGCTCAATTCACGTTGGAGATGAAATTCAATACCCTTGTGATCTTCTTTCAGATAAACCATACTTCTCCAGCCAATATGCTTTACTTTAGCTCAAAGTGTTCTGCAGTGATGTTCCCTGGTGTCTCCCAGTAGCTTATTGGCCTCTCTGTTTTAGTCTCTCCTTATCATTGTTCACTATTTTCTCCTTTATACACAGTTGATCATTGTGTACACCCAATCATTTGTAAATCATTAATATTATTCCAGCACGATTTGCATTTTAATTTTGAATGTTGTTAGCAATGTTTTACTTGCATAGATTCTGCACTTGTGTGGGGGCAGTAATCCATCTAACCGAAATGGGTTAACAGAGGAATTTGAGAACAATGTATTAAGGGTTTCGATGGTGGCATCCCACAGCATCATTTCAGGACTCTGGCAATCATACCGCACTTTATTTTGTCACATCAGGGCTGTTTTCATCTACGTGAAGAGCCAAAGAAATTTCTCAAAGGTTAAGAAAAAAATGGTATTTTGTCTCGTTACAAAGCAACTGTTGGAAAAGATAACCGTCTTGCGACAAAGCTCACGCGGGTACATTTGTGATTCCACACTCCTGGCAGGGAGCCATGCGCGACAGAAGAGTGGGGTCAGAGAATCGCCTCTGCAGTGTTGCAGCGCTACCTCTGACCTGTGCTCCTGCCGATGGAGGCTCCCTGCTGGGAACACGGGAATCACTGAATTTACCCTATGGTGTCACAATCTATTCCCTGCTGCTTAGTCAATAATAGAAGAACCTACGAAAATATGGAACCTGAAAGTCTGACTCATTATGGATTCTGCCCCAACCCACTCTATTTTCTTGGTGGAAAGCAAGCAACCCAACTGTGAAGGACATACACCGTCTCTCCAACTCTCTAACGTAGGAAAAAGAGAAGCTCCAGGAGATCGATCCAACTTTAAAATCCAGATTATTCAACACTGACTGGTGGAATTTCAAAATTGACCTTGTTATTATCCAAGTAACAGCAACAGCAACTCTGCATTCATGTAACGCCTTTAACAGCAAAATGTCCCCAGAGGAAGTAAGAGGGGGTAAAAATAACTTTCAGTGGAGTATTTGGCCAGCTATGATGTCCTTAGCATAAAAGGATAGTCCCTTTCATTAAATAGATATGCATCTCACTCCCATTCTTAACAGATACTTATTCTGCCAATTTTTAAATGCCATTAACTGCTTTTGCTCGGAGTCTATTCTACACATCCACTCTCTGCTGGAGGAACAATTGCTTTCCGACTCTGCTTGAGGTTTGTAACTACTTCGGCAATTACAGTCTGAATAAACTACTTCCATCGATAATATCTGCGCCTTTTATGTTAAAGATCTGACTCATATGTACTAGGCTTAAACTGTGCTCCCAGTGGGGTGGCTGCACTTGGAGGGAGCAGGGGTCAGAGACAGGGCTACATCACCATTGAATTATCCCTACAGTGCGATGACACTTTCAAATGCGCCGCCTACAAGTAGAGATATGCATTTGTGATTGATTTGACCCCCCAAAAAAATCAACTGAACAAAACCCGGATAGTCGTGACCTGAAGCGACCCTCAATACTGTGCCCAGAGCAAGCAGGGAGAGTTCACCTCGACTGCCCTATGACGCAGTGGATAGATATTCTACTAAGCTGCAAAAGAAATGCTTTATTCAGATTACGGGCTCTTTGGACCGCTCTTAATCAGGTGTATTGATCAGATTTGTCAAAGTAAAATAAAAACAACTTCTCTTTTCACTAGCATCAACATCGCTAACACAGATTATCTGGTCATTATCATATTGCTGTTTGTGGGAGCTTGCTGTGCGCAGATTGGGTGCCGCGTTTCCTACACTACAACAGTGACTGCACTTCAAAAAGTACTTCATTGGCTGTAAAGCGCTTTGGGACATCCTGAGGTTGTGAAAGGCGCTCCATAAATGCAAATCTTTTTTTTTCCCTTTTTGTAAAAATTCATTCTCAGGATGTGGGCATCGCTGGCAAGGCTGCATTTATTGCCCATCCCTAGTTGCCCCGAGAAGGTGGTGGTGGGCCTTCTTCTTGAACCTCTGGTAACAGTTTTGATACAACTGAGTGGCTTGCTGGGCCATTTCAGAGGGTAGTTAGGAGTCAACCACATTGCTGTGGGTCTGGAGTCACATATAGACCAGACCGGGTAAGGGCGGCAGATTTCCTTCCCTAAAGGACATTAGTGAACCAGATGGGTTTTTACAACAATCCGACAGCTTCACGGTCACTTACCAACATTGTCACTTGGTCAACATCGAGTTCAACAATTTCAGATAATTATCCCTGCCCCCATTTTTCATGCAGTATGATTTTTGCCATTCCCATTTGCAACATTTTATCTTTCCTGCCTCTTACAAAGTACAGGATGTTCTTTCAATTCCTTCCTCCCCTCCTAACGCCCCACCCGCCACCCTCCCCCCCCACCCCCGTCTCTGCACCTGCTTAATATCTGTTACATCTCCAGCTTTTCCAGTTCTGATGAAGGGTCCCAGACCTGAAACGTTAACTCTGTTCCTCTCACCACGGATGCTGCCTAGCCTGCTGAGTATTTCCAGCATTTTCTGTTTTTACTGAGACCAGCTTTGATTTCCAGATTTTTTTTTATAACTAAATTCAAATTCTCAAAATTTCCGTGGTGGAATTTAAACTCACATTCTGCTAGATTGTTAGTCCAGGCCTCTGGATAATTAGTCCAGTAACATAACTATCTACCCCCTAATAACTGCTTACATTTATATAGCATTACTAATGTAATAAATAATCCCAAGGTCCTTCAGAGAGGAAGAATGGACACTGAGTCATTAGGAGAGGTGACTGAAGGTATAGTTGAAAAGATAGGTTATGAGGAGGCTTTTAAGGGCAAAGAAAGAAGTAACAAGGTGGGGGGGTGGGGTTTAGGAAGAGAGTTCCAGAGATGGTCATACCACCAATAATGGAAGAATTTATCAAAGGCAATGATGATTTTGAAATCATTGCATTGGATGATAGGGCCAACCAAAATCCAAAGATCAAAAAATGTGGAGGCCCTCATGAGAAAACTGTAAAGTCCGCGCCTCAATAATACACGGACTTCGGAAGAACAGTTTAACAGGTACTTTACTGAACAAGAGGCAGCTTGAAACTGAAACTACAGAAGCCTGCTAGGGCCTTTTATACAGGGGTGGTCACTGCCGGTACTGCAGTCTAAGACCAGTTATTCCCTTAAAGGTACATACACAACAATTCCTCCCCTTTTAGATAAACAGTACATAACATTCATTTAACAACTAAATAATAACTAATTACAATTACAATTTTCTCAGTAATATATACATCAACTGAAATAGTCATTTATAAGTTCAGTCTTTGAGGAGGCTTCCTGATCCGGACTGGATAGCGCCTTTCTCGAGTATCCTGTTCTGGCGGTGGAGTCAATTCTGGCTCATTGTCATTGGTTGGTTCGTCAGCTTCCAATACCCCTGCTTCTGAGGTAGGCGCAATCTGTACTTTGGGCTCATTACCAGGTGCACATGCTTGTGGTACAGGTTTGGCTTGTTCCTGTGACTCTAGAATCTGGTCAGCATGGCGTCTCACGATGCTCTCTCCAACGTCCACTGTGTACATTAGTGGTCCCTGCTGTGTGCATATCGTGCCTGGCTGCCATTTTTCTGTTCGGCAGTCGCGGGCCAAGACTGGTTGCCCTATCTTGAAGCTCCTGGTTGGCTTCTCATTTATGTGCTGGAACTGCTTATCCTCAACATCTCGTCTTATGTTTGGTTTGAGCAAATCCAAGCGACATCTTAGTCTCCGGTTGAAAAACAGTACGGCTGGAGTTTGGTTGGTTACTGCATGTGTCGCATTCCGGTAGGCAAACAGGAAGTTATCCACCTTGTGTTGCAGTGGTATGTCGTCATTATACATTGCCTTTATGGCCTTTTTAAAGGTCTGAACAAACCTCTCAGCCAATCCATTTGTGGCTGGATGATATGGGGCAGATGTGTAATGTTTCACCCCATTATTCTTCAGGAACCTCCGGAAATCCTCAGACACAAACTGTGGGCCATTGTCGGAACAGATCTGTTCTGGCAACCCATTCCTGGTGAAGATGGTCCTTAGGACTGCAATAGTTTTCTCCGTGGTGGTGGAGGACATTTTAATGACCTCTGGCCATTTCGAATGGGCGTCCACAGCGATTAGAAACATTGAGTCCATAAATGGACCAGCGAAATCAATGTGTACCCGTTGCCATGGAGATGAGGGCCACTCCCATGGATGTAGCGGGGCCTGTGGTGGAGCATTTTGGACCTTCTGGCATCCTGTGCATCTCTTGGTCATATCCTCGATTTCTTTATCGATTCCCGGCCACCACACAAACGCCCTGGCTAGGCTCTTCATTTTTACCCCTCCCAGTTGACCCTCGTGAAGCTCATTGAGTACTCTATCTCTCAACTTGGGTGGAATTACCACTCGGGATCCACACATCAAGCTTCCCTGGCACACTGACAGCTGTTCCCTCCTTGGCGAGAATGCTGGCAACAGTGAGTCGCCATATGTTGGCCATCCCTTCACCGTCAAATCATAGACCCGAGAGAGTGTCGGGTCATTTTGGGTTTCCTTCTCAATACTTGCGTTTGTAACAGGCAAACATTCGACTATGGTCGCATGGAATATCTCCACCGGGTCCACTGCAGGTGCTTCTTCCGCCGTAGGCAACGGTAGGCGCGACAGCCCATCAGCGTTTCCATGTTGTTTCGTACCTTTGTACTCTATGTCATACTGATGTGCCCCTAGAAAAAGTGACCATCTTTGCAGCCGTTGCGCCGTCATCACTGGAACGCCCTTCTTTGGGTTAAAAATTGAGACCAGGGGTTGATGATCAGTCAGTAGGGTGAATTTCTGCCCGTGCAGATAGTGATTGAACTTCTTCACCCCCCACACCAGACTGAGGGCCTCCCTGTCAATCTGGGCATAGTTACGCTCGGCTGAGGTTAGCGAGCGCGATGCAAAGGCTATTGGCCTCTCTGAACCGTCACGGAAATTGTGTGACAGCACCACTCCAATGCCGTAAGGTGACGCATCACATGCCAACCGAATCGGTAGTGTTGGGTTGTAGTGGGCCAATACTTCTTTTGAAGTGATTTGGCATTTACATTCCTGAAAGGCACGCTTACACTCATCACTCCATTTCCATGTTACACCAGTTTGAAGGAGGGCGTTCAGTGGGTGCAGAATTGTAGATAAATTCGGCAAGAACTTATGGTAGTAGTTCACCAACCCGAGGAACGACCTCAGTTGCGACACATTTTCTGGTGCTGGAGCCTTGACTACAGCCTCAATCTTGTCTGGCGACTTATGCAACCCTTCCTCATCAATCATGTGGCCACAATACGAGATTTGTCTCCTGAAGAACTCGCATTTGGGACGGTTGGCTCGTAGCCCATATTCCTGCAATCTCGTGAGCACCTGTTCCAGGTTGGCAAGGTGTTCATTGTCATTTTCGCCTGTAACCAGGATGTCGTCCAAATAACACTGGGTCCCCGGGATCCCTTGCAGGACTTGTTCCATTTTCCTCTGCCACATAGCCGGGGCCGATGCTACCCCAAATACCAGTCGATTGTACTGGTAAAGGCCTTTGTGAGTGTTTATCGTGAGGTATTTCCTAGATGCTTCTTCCACCTCCATTTGTAGATACGCTTAAGCCAGATCAATCTTTGTAAAACGTTTCCCTCCAGATAGTGAGGCGAAAATATCTTCTATCCGCGGAAGCGGATACTGTACTGTGTGCAGGACTGGGTTCACAGTCACCTTGAAGTCCCCACAGATGTAAACCTTCCTTGGCTCCCCAGGCGTGCTGCTCAATGCTTTCTTCATTACAGGAACGATGGGTGTGGCCCACTCGCTCCAGTCCACCTTAGACAGCACCCCCGAATGCTCCAGACTCTCCAGTTCAGCTTCCACAGCTGGGCGTATCGCGTATGGCACCGGTCTGGCCTTGAATAATTTTGGGGTTGCGTTATCCTCAATCTTTATGGTTGCCTTTACTCCTTTTAGAGTCCCAAGTCCTTGTTGGAACACCTCTTCCGCGTCAGATAGAATTTGTGACAGACGTCCAGGTGCGACGTCATCATCTTTTTTGTCAGTCACAGTTAGTGCCAGAATGGAATGCCAATCCAATTGTAGTCTTCGGATCCATTCACATCCCAATAATGGTGGTCCTCCATCTCGTAGTATATACATGTACAGTTTCTGTGTTTTCTTTCCGTTATATTCAACTGGCACCCTTATTTTTCCTCTGGGGTAGACCTTTTGCCCCGTGTATGTCTTCAGTACAATGGACGTGTATTTTAAGGGTATGTGTGAGAATAGCTGCTCATAGTCTCGTCGATTCATGACAGTTAGGGCTGATCCTGTGTCCAATTCCATCTTCACTGGGGACCCTGCTATCATGAGGATGACCCAAATGGTTCGGTGATCTTCTTTTGCGATCACGTTATGTAACTTTAAACAACTTAGTCGCCTGCTCCCGGAGTCCTTATCACTCTCCTGATCTTCTGAACTACTATCTGTCAGTTTCTTTACTTTCCTGTACTGTTCCTTAGTAGTTCTTGTCGTTGGTCTTCTTTCCCGACCTGCAGACTCTTGCTATATGTCCCATTTTTCCGCATTGCCTGCATATTTTGTCTTTAAACCAGCAGTCCTTCTGCTCATGGGTTGTTCTGCCGCAGCGATAGCACTTTTCGGCTCCATACGCCATTTCGTTAGCGCTGTATTCTTGTGGTTTCTGTTGTATTTCCGCAGCTCCCCGTGCTGCTGCTTCGCAGGATACTGCCACGCTGAAAGCCTGTTCTAGCGTCTGGTCCTTTTTTGAAAGTAGTCATTTCTGGGTTCCTTCACTCTGGAGCCCGCAGACAAACTTATCCCGTAAGGTGTCTGCCAGTCCTGCTCCGAACTGGCAGTGCTTCGATAACTTGCGTAGTTCCGTAAGATAGTCAGCATTGCTCTCATCTTTGTGCTGGTTTCTTTTATGGAACTTGAATCTTTCTGCTATCAGCAGTGATGTAGGGCTTAGAGGTTCCTGTAAGATATGAACAATCTCCTCAAAACTTTTCTCCATTGGTTTAGCTGGGGTAATCAAATTCCGCAATAGGCCGTACGTACTTGCATCCATCAGATTTAATAATACCGATGCCCTCTTTCCATCAGCCACCTCATTTGCCTTGCAGTACACTTCAATTCTTTCCACATACGTGGTCCAGTCTTCTACCTCGTTGTCGAAAGCAGTGATACTGCCACTTTTCGGCATCTTGGGCGATTTAAAATGGCGCCTCCCGCGCTTTTGCTTCTTCCCCAATGGAATAAAATGGCGCCTCCCGCGCTTTTGCTTCTTCCCCTTACTGCCACGCTGCTCCTAGCATTCTACGGGGTAATGGCGGTGACCCGCAGCTTCGGCGCGTCTCGCTTTCCTTCCCCCCAGTTTAGTTTCTCTCCGCTGTCCTGTTCTCGAGCACCGACCGCGCCCTGTGCGCTCCACCCTCTCTCTCTTGTTTTCTTTTCCTGGCGACGCTGCGCGGCCCGATTTGTAGAGCCGCTCAATCGAGCTTTAGCCCGCCGCAGTCCGGAAGGGTCAGCCCGCTACCTGCTACCAGCACGATTCGCTGGAACCACAGTCTCTCCCGCAATTCTCCAAGCACCGATGGATTCTTTGGGCAGTTGCCCTCGGTCGACGCCCGTTGCTCAGACTACGACCTTCCAGGACCTTCCTTTCAGGCGAGATCCCCGTGAGATGATGCCACACTGCAGGTGAGTTCGAACTTACTCGTCGCCACTGTAAAGTCCGCGCCTCAATAATACACGGACTTCGGGAGAACAGTTTAACAGGTACTTTACTGAACAAGAGGCAGCTTGAAACTGAAACTACAGAAGCCTGCTAGGGCCTTTTATACAGGGGTGGTCACTGCCGGTACTGCAGTCTAAGACCAGTTATTCCCTTAAAGGTACATACACAACAAAAACGGCTGCACATACACGGTATAGGCAAAGGACTGAGTATTTTCCAGCATTCCTAATGTCTTTGGGGGCATTTCCCTCAGTAAACTGACAGCATATCCTTCTCGAGTTTGCTGCAGGTTTGGAGAACCAAATCACATTGGCTGTTCCAAACCCAACCTTAGATTCTCATTTGGAAATCCATTTGAAGCCTTTTGATGTCACAACGACGTTTCAGGCATCTCTAACTTAGGCCAAATTTTCAATATTTTCCGATCTAAATCTTATCTCGGGGTGCTATACCTGTAGCGTGGGAATGATTAGTTGTAGATTTGTGAAGGTCTAGCACAAAAATCTCAAAATATTCTTAAGATTGATCTCAAACATTGGATCTCTTTCGAAGTTCTAACTGTGGCTTCTATGTCAGCTTCACACGTTCCGCAACTACAGACGAGCAATCCACTCAGTTCATCTTAGCTCATCCAGCCTGAAAGAGCCTAGGATCCCCCCATCACGGCATCCAACAAATGATTCCTGGGATTTTGCCTCCATTACTTTACTCAAAAGTGAAGTCCATGTTATTGCTCACTCTTTGGGGGTAATATTAACTATGGGTGTTAGTAAAATGGGAAATATCAAATTGGCCGCCCATTAAAGATCCCGTCCGTTATACGCCTCACCCGATTTCCCCTTCCATTGACTCCAACAGAAGGAAAATCGGGCGTGGTATATAATGGACGACTATTTAGATATTGCCCAGTTTATACTATCGGCCAAAGTTAAAATGATCCCCTTTGAGTGAAGAACTTCCTTATATCCGGCTTAAATTTGCCTTTTTATCAGTTTAAACCAGTGTCCTCTTATCCTACTGTCATGGTTTAGATTGAAGTCGTTTCCTGAATCTACCTTTTCCAGCTGGTTAATGTTCTTATACATCTCTGTAAAATTCACCTCCAATCATTCCTCATAACACAGTTCTCTGGTGCTAGGGATTCACGTTGTGCTGTGACTCGTTTTTGAACTGCCTGCGGGGTTTGAATGTATCTCTTGTGCCACAGTGATTAGAACCGGACACAGTACTCAAGGTGTGGTCAGAGCACTGTAACCGGACACAGTACTCAAGGTGTGGTCAGAGCACTGTAACCGGACACAGTACTCAGGGTGTGGTCAGAGCACTGTAATCGGACACAGTACTCAGGGTGTGGTCAGAGCACTGTAACCGGACACAGTACTCAAGGTGTGGTCAGAGCACTGTAACCGGACACAGTACTCAAGGTGTGGTCAGAGCACTGTAACCGGACACAGTACTCAGGGTGTGGTCAGAGCACTGTAACCGGACACAGTACTCAGGGTGTGGTCAGAGCACTGTAACCGGACACAGTACTCAGGGTGTGGTCAGAGCACTGTAACCGGACACAGTACTCAAGGTGTGGTCAGAGCACTGTAACCGGACACAGTACTCAAGGTGTGGTCAGAGCACTGTAACCGGACACAGTGCTCAAGGTGTGGTCAGAGCACTGTAACCGGACACAGTACTCAAGGTGTGGTCAGAGCACTGTCATCGGACACAGTGCTCAAGGTGTGGTCAGAGCACTGTAACCGGACACAGTACTCAAGGTGTGGTCAGAGCACTGTAACCGGACACAGTACTCAAGGTGTGGTCAGAGCACTGTAACCGGACACAGTACTCAAGGTGTGGTCAGAGCACTGTAACCGGACACAGTACTCAAGGTGTGGTCAGAGCACTGTAACCGGACACAGTACTCAAGGTGTGGTCAGAGCACTTGTAACCGGACACAGTACTCAAGGTGTGGTCAGAGCACTGTAACCGGACACAGTACTCAAGGTGTGGTCAGAGCACTGTAACCGGACACAGTACTCAAGGTGTGGTCAGAGCACTGTAACCGGACACAGTACTCAAGGTGTGGTCAGAGCACTGTAACCGGACACAGTACTCAGGGTGTGGTCAGAGCACTGTAACCGGACACAGTACTCAAGGTGTGGTCAGAGCACTGTAACCGGACACAGTACTCAGGGTGTGGTCAGAGCACTGTAACCGGACACAGTACTCAAGGTGTGGTCAGAGCACTGTCATCGGACACAGTACTCAGGGTGTGGTCAGAGCACTGTAATCGGACACAGTACTCAAGGTGTGGTCAGAGCACTGTAACCGGACACAGTACTCAAGGTGTGGTCAGAGCACTGTAACCGGACACAGTACTCAAGGTGTGGTCAGAGCACTGTAACCGGACACAGTACTCAGGGTGTGGTCAGAGCACTGTAACCGGACACAGTGCTCAAGGTGTGGTCAGAGCACTGTAATCGGACACAGTACTCAAGGTGTGGTCAGAGCACTGTAATCGGACACAGTACTCAAGGTGTGGTCAGAGCACTGTAATCGGGCACAGTACTCAAGGTGTGGTCAGAGCACTGTAACCGGACACAGTACTCAAGGTGTGGTCAGAGCACTGTAACCGGACACAGTACTCAAGGTGTGGTCAGAGCACTGTACAGTTAGAGTCTGACTCGAAGGGCCCGATCTTGCCAGCCCTGGGGAGGCGGGCATGGAGGCGGGACTGCTGGGAAAATGGCAGAATCTGGGGGCGGGTGCCCATCCCGCCCCCAACCCGCCTCCGTGCCATCTTGCCAGGAGGTGGATAAGGGGATTATCCCCATTTGACCCACACAAGTGCGGGCTTCCCAAAGGCTGCGAACCCCGCCAGGATCACCGAGGCGAGCAGTGGGTCTGCGGGGGTCGGAGGGGTGCAAAAGTGCGCTGTGAAGGTAAGTGATGGGTGCAAGTGTGGAGAGGTGAGTATGTGAGGTGAGTGGAAAGTGTTAGTAAAAGTTTACTTACCTTTGTTTCTTCCTGCAGGCTTCAATCAGTGGGTATGCGGAGAGTCTCGCATCTCACTGGCAGAGATGACAGATGGCCTTTGCATTCTCCGATGCAACAACCATCTAATTTCTGCCAAAGAAAGAGGTTTGGTGAGTCTTGAATACATGAACTCATCAAACTACAGAGAATGTCAGTGTTTGACAGCTTCACAGAGCTGGCAAACGATGACAATTCATCTGTCAAATTTTTTTGACAGATGAAACGTCTTACGCTGATGTTCTCTGTAACCGGCTTCCCCTTAATTGGCCTGCTGAGCCCAATGGGCGGGCTTAACAAGGTCAATCAAAGGAAAATAGCGTGGGTTGGCCAGAAGTCGATGGAGGCGGGACTAAAACCCGACAAGTGGGAGTCCCGCCTCCAAAAGCTCCCCATTGGCAAAAATCCAGCCCGAAGTGTCAGCCTAGCACTCTTGCCTCTGAGTGCAAAGGTCAAGTTCTATACCAGAGATTGGAGTACATAATCTAGGTTGGTACTTTACTGCTGCACTGCCAGAGGTGCTTTCAGATGAGATATTAAACCGCGGCCCTGTCTACCCTCTCAGGTGGGTGTAAAAGATCCCATTGTATTCTATAAAGAAGAGCTGGGGAGTTCTCCCAGTGTTCTGGCCAACATTTATCCTTCAACCTACATCACTAAAACAGATTGTCTGGTCATTTATCTCATTGCTGTTTGTGGGACCTTGCTGTGCGTAGATTGATTGCAGCATTCTCCTACATTACAACAGTGACTGCACTTCAAAACTACTTCATTGCCTGTAAAGCACTTTGGGACACCCTGGGGATGTGAAAGGCGCTATATAAATGCAACTTCCTTCTCCCTTACTGTTTTGCCTATATAGATCAGTATTCTATCTGCGTTGTTAGAAATATCCTAACTCGCACCAAGTCCCGTTCATCCATCACTGCTATGCTCACTGACCTACATTGGCTCCCAGTCCAGCAACGACTCGATTTTAAAATTCTCATCCTTGTTTGCAAATTCCTCCACGGCCTTGCCCCCTCCCTATCTCTGTAATCTCCTCCAGCTCCACAACCCTCCGGGATATCTGCGCTCTTCTAATTCTGCCCTCTTGAGCATCCCTGATCTTAATCGCTCCACCATTGGTGGCCCTGCCTTCAGCTGCCGAGGCCTTAAGCTCTGGAATTCCCTCCCTAAACCGCTCCGCCTCTCTACCTCTCTCTCCTTCTTTAAGACGCTCCTTAAAACCTGCCTCCTGTCTTAATATCTCCTTACGTGGCTCGGTGTCAAATTTTGACTGATAGCACTTCTGTGATGCACCGTGGAACGTTTTACTATGTTAAAGGCGCTATATAAATACAAGTTGTTGATTGTTGCTGCCTCGTGGTAGGGCCAGCCATGTAATAAAGATACAGTAATCAATGAGAGTCATGCACAGCTATGGACAAGTATGTCCATACACACACACACACACACACACACACACAAGGACACAGACATGGGAGATGCTGGAGTAACAAGTCACAATAGGCCCCACAGATGAAAAACAGACACTAAACACCGCCTAAATGGGACCTGTCAACTCGGAATAGTTTCAACTTGTTTTATTTTGCTGTAAAAGTTAAGCAGGGATTCCAATATAAACCAATGTCATATCACTCATTCTAATGTAATGTTGCTTGTACAGCATGTTATGGAGGCCCCTAAGCCTGTCAAAGTTGGGTAATCTATCGTAAAACTTTACTGCTCATCTCTAGATTACTGCACTTTAACACAGCCATATAAGCTGAAAAATATTCTTTTAAGGCTTAGATCTTTAGGTAACTGAAGGATAGAACTGTAAGAGCGGGAGTTATAAAAACCACAATTACCGCAAAGGCAAGAGGTCAGAGACAGCATTCTGCAGACAATTTGTAGACAGTTCCCTTTTATGGAAATGTCGTCGAAACCACAAATAAAACTTTCGTTCCATGAAAATAACAAAATCTGTGGGATGTATATCTTGAGTCCAATTGTGTCCTTCTCATTTTGAGATTGACCAGTGCTGTTACACTATCCTGACTATTTCAGAGAGTCTTCCCTTTGATACAGTTGCCCCATGAATGCTGCCTCTAGTTCTATGTTTAGAAGCAATTCTTGTTTGTTAATACGTGTATATCTTAGAGTTTTTTTTCCATTACTTGGACGAGCACAAACCCATTTTCATTACCTAAATGGGTATTATTTTAAAATTTACGAGCCTAGGCTTTTCAAACCCCGCCTATCCATGATGATTGGAGTACATCTGCGGGGAGGGCGAGGCCGCCATCTGACACAGAGATGTCCCCCAAGCCCCAGCCAACTTGGGGCCCTTTGCATACTGGAGGCAGGCTTCCCGGCCAACAGCAGGGAGTCCCAACAAAAGGATGGTAGAACTCTGAGACGATAGGGCCACCGAGCTGTGCTTAATCTCCATGGCCGCGAAATTCGGTTACTCCCCAATCGAGGGCAGTAACCGAGTTAAGGCCGGACATTTAGCTCCCGGGGTGCAAGTACCGCCCCGGCCGCTAAATTCGGCTCACCGCCCCGCACAGGGAGTGGAGAGCAATCTCGGGCGCTCCACTTCCTGGTGGGGCGGTAACCGAGGCGATGTCGGGGCACGATCGGCAGGGCTCCACGGAGGCTCCGCATTTCAACGCCTCCCACCCTTCAGTTAAAGGGGAGGGCCGCTGTGCGCTCTGCAGGGCACACTAGGCCACCAGGGCGGCGTGGTGCCGCAGGCCGCAGCCCGGTGCCGAGACGCAGTGCCGGGCTGCGCGCGGCCAGGACCACGCCGAGGCCCGCCACGGAGTGACGACCTGGAGGTCGGCCGAAAGAAGAAAATGGCGGCACGGGCCGCAGCCATGGCCACACCCCCCCTTTAAATACCACCCCGCGAGCGGAGGTCGGCCCGGCTCGCGACCCGCGAAGCTGGCGCTGACACCGCCCGTGGCAGCCTCGTAGGGCGCAGCCAAATTTCTGCTGCAGGGTGGTAAGGGGACGAGGCGCAGCGGCCCGGGGCGCTACCGGCGGGGGTGTGGCGCTATCGGGTATGGCCTCAGCAACACCTCGCCGAATATCTCAGGAGGTGCTTTTTCCAGCTGCCACCCCTGAACGATAAGCCCTTTGCGCCCCATTAGCGCCAACAGCAGGTGCAAAGGAGCCGAATTTCTAGCCCATGCATATCCCTGGCAAGCCACTGCTCAGGTACTCTGTTACATAGGATTACATAGGATATACGGCACAGAAACAGGCCATTCAGCCCAACCAGTCTATGCCGGTGTTTATGATCCACTCGAGCCTCCTCCTGTCTTTCCTCATCTAACTCTATCAGCATAACCCTCTATTCCCTTCTCCCTCATATGCTTGTCTAGCCTCCCCTTAAATGCATCTATACTATTCGCTTCAACCACTCCCTGTGGTAGCGAGTTCCACATTCTCACCACTCTCTGGGTAAAGAAGTTTCTTCTGAATTCCCTGTTGTAGGACATGGTCTTAATAGGATACTTGTTGTAAATTCATGGCTCCGGCCAGGTTATGAAGTGAGAAAAATCAGCAGGAAATGACTGGTTCTTCTTTCCTCTATTTTTGACATCTTGAAGTGTGACACCTGTGATACGTGACACCTGAAGTGTGATGCTAGATGTAGAGTTTTTATATATACTAGCTGTAATCCTGAGACATTGCTCACATTGAATCAAAGGTTTTATAAAAACTGGGGCGTTATGTGAATTAGTACTGTCAGGGACACTGATTTATCAGCACTGGGGCAGCCTTGGGATCTGGGAGTTCACAGGAGGAAGTCAAAGATCTGGCAGTACTGGGATAGAGTCTCAGGGCAGGATTTTAACTCAGGAGTCGGGTAGGAGGCGGGACTACAACTTTCGGGGTTGTAGTCCTGCCTCCATCGAGATGCGGCCAATCCACGCAATTTTAACTTGATTGACCTTGTTGAGCCCGCCCAGTGGGCTCAGCAGGCCAATTAAGGGCCACCCGGCAAGAGGTGATGTCACAGACTGAAATTTCATCTGTCAAGAGGTTTTGACAGATGAAACATCAGCGTTTCACAGCTGTTTGAAGCTGTCAAACACTGACAGTCTTATTTCTAACCTGAGTCCTTCTCCACAGACTCAGTTGGAAATCTCACCTGCACAGAAAGCTGAAGGCTGTCACTTTTGACAGTTCACAGCCATTCTGCTTTCTGTGCCGGTTAGATGATGGACTCCTGGGACCTAAAGGAAGGAAAGCTGAAAAGGTAAGAAAAGGTCATTTAAACTTCTTTAATCACTTTAGGCACACCAAACACACTTACCTTTGCACTCATGCACACATCACTCACCTGAACACCGACATCTCGACCCCTCCAAGTCCTTCAGCCCGACGGCCCGCCTCCTCTAACTTGGCGTGGTTTGGAGCCGTCGGGAATCCCACACTTCAACCTTAAAAATCAGGATTAGGCTAAAAACTACCTGTTAACAGGCAGTTAATTGGCACTAATCCCTTCCCGCCTCGGGGAGGCGGGTCCCAGTGCGGGGCGGGTACCCGCCTCCTTTGAAACTGGCACGGAGGCGGGTTTGGGTGCGGGATGGGGTCGGGACCCCCGATTTTGGGATTTTAACCCCCCTCCCCACCCACACCCCCAATCCCGACTCCACGGCCCAATGAAAATCCTGCCCTCAAGGTCTAGCAACTCTTGGAGGGGAGCTTGGGAGCACAACAGAGTGCGATCCCAACGAGGATTAATTCACTCAGAAAAGCAAATGGAAAATACCATTCAATTTTTCCACTGAGAAAATAAACAATCTTAATTTTACTTTCTAAATGTTCGGGAGGAAAACTACAGCTGTTGTTTGTCTGTCTGTGAAATTTAAATTGGGCGGCTCGTTAGAAAAAGGAACAGTGTGCTAATATTTTTAAATGTGAAACTGCCACCATGGGGAATTTCCAGGAGTTGTGCATGAGATTAAATTAAAGATTTCTTTCAATAAATCTTATTTATGGTAAAGGTTCCATTTGGTGCTTCACCCTGCAGTCTAACCGAGATAGGGAACTCACTTTGGGAGGAATTTTCACTGGACAGTCTCATCCAACTATTCCATTATGAGATTTGTTTTCATTTAACAAACTAAAAAAGGGGAAGAACTTTACACTAAAACTAATCCCATGGGATTAGTACTCCCTTTTAGGAGGGATTAGTACTCCCTTTTAGGATTATAGCCAATTTATGGTAAAGGTTCCATTTGGTGCTTCACCCTGCAGTCTAACCGAGATAGGGAACTCACTAGGGAACTCACTTAACTCACTAACGTAAGACCTTTTTCCAAAGATTTTTAAAATAGATGTTCTACTAATGTTTAGGCATCTTTATAGCTCAAATAACATCACTTTCCAGGTCAAGAAGGTAACACATCAAGACTTCTCCTAACCCAATGCTTGATCCAACATAAGAATATAAGAAATAGGAGCAGGAGTAGGCCATTCGGCCCTTCGAGCCTGCTCCGCCATTCAATGAGATCATGGCTGATCTTCTGCCTCAATTCCATTCACTGGCCCTATCGCCATATCCCTTGATGCCCTTACTAGTCAGAAATCTATTGACTTCTGTTTTAAATATACCCAATGACTGAGCCTCCACAGCCCTCTGGGGTAGAGAATTCCAAAGATTCGCCACCTTCTGTGTGAAGAAATTTCTTCTCATCTCAGTCCTCAATGGCCTACCCTTTATCCTGAGGCTGTGGCCCCTGGTTTTAGACTCCCCAGCCAAGGGAAACATTCTCCCAGCATCCACCCTATCAAGCCCTGTAATAATTTTGTATGCTTCAATGAGATCCCCTCTCATTCTTCTGAATTCAAGAGAATACATGCTTAGTTTACTCAATCACTTCTCATACGACAGTCCCACCATCCCAGGAATCAATCTCATGAACCTTTGTTGCACTCCTGCTATGGCAAGTATATCCTTCCTTAGGTAAGGAGACCAAAATTGTACACAGTACTGCAGGTGTGGTCTCACCAAGGCCCTATATAATTGGAGTAACACTTCTTTACTCCTGTACTCAAAACCCCTTGTAATGAAGGCCAGCATACCATTTGCCTTCCTAATGGCTTGCTGCACTTGCACATTCACTTTCAGTGACTCATGTACAAGGACACCCAAGTCCCTTTGAGCATCTGCATTCCCCAATCTTTCACCATTTAGGAAATACTCTGCCTTTCTGTTTTTTCTACCAAAGTGGATAACTTCACATTTATCCACGTTATATTCCATCTGCCATGTTCTCGCCCACTCATTGAGCCTGTCAAGATCCCCTTGAAGCCTCTTCACATCCTCTTCGCAACTGACACTGCCACCTAGTTTTGTGTCATCAGCAAATTTGGAAATGTTACATTTAGTCCCCTCATCCAAATCATTGATATAGATTGTGAATCACTGGGGCCCAAGCACCGATCCTTGCGGTACCCCACTAGTCACAGCCTGCCAACCTGAAAAAGACCCGTTTATCCCTACTCTGTGTTTTCTGTCTGTTAACCAATTCTCAATCCATGCTGGTATATTACCCCCAATTCCATGTGCCCTAATTTTGTTCACCAACCTCTTGTGTGGGACCTTATCGAAGGCCTTCTGAAAATCCAAATACACCACATCTACCAGTTCCCCTTTGTCTACTCCACTAGTTACATCCTGAAAGAACTCCAATAGGTTTGTCAAACAGGATTTCCCTTTCATAAATCCATGTTGACTCTGCCCAATCTTACTATTAGTTTCTAAGTGCCCAGTTATTGCATCCTTTGTAATAGATTCCAGCATTTACCCAACCACTGATATGAGGCTAACAGGTCTCTAGTTCCCCGTTTTCTCTCTCCCTCCTTTCTTAAACAGCTAGAAAGTGGACAAGAGATGGCTGGGAGAACTTGCACAGTGAATCTCACTCTCCTTAACAGTGAAGCTTCTATTTGGTGATTTACCCTGAGCTGAGATAGGGAACTCACTTTGGACTTTTTGGTACAAAGTTCACCCCATGATTGCAGTGCAGCACGAACGCTCAATGCCACATTATTAGCTGAGATAAGTTTCATCAGTTCTTGGAGGGTCGACCAGGTGGGCTGCCTCACAATTACAAAACGTTATGTTAATAGGGGTAACATATCAATGAGCTATATTAATTAGACCTCATTTACTCATAATAATTAGGTTAATTAGATAATAGACTTTCCTAATTACTCCAAAACCATAAGTCTTATTTTCATGAAACTTGAAAAGCGTAATTATTGCACCATTAGGGATAACATATGAAGAGACTTAATGTGCTAAATTAGTTAATTACAAAATAGACAATACAACACTCAATTAGATGAGTGTGTCCAGGTCCTCGTAATAACCCATCTGCTCAAATGTATTGGCTGCCGTCTGTGACACACATTGTTGGTTCCTGGAAGGCGCCTGAGGCGTACAAGTTGGGAGCAGTATGGCCTTCACTGCCACCGGTAGTGCGGATAGTCTGATCTTCCCTGCAGGTCGTCCCGGGCCAGGTAGCGAGCTTCAGTCACAGCCTTCTTGTGACCGGGCCGCCTTCGTGCCCAGGTCACTGATTCTGGTGGGTTAGAGCTGCTGCCCCCCCCCCCAGTAGCTTCTTCTGCAAGTCACGTGCCCCCGACATCCTTCTCGACCTGTCTGCAACCTGGCAAAAGAAGCAAGTAAAGTAACAAGAGGTGGGCCCAGAGAAGGTGGAAATGGTTACAGAACAACAGGGGGAGGAAAGCATGGAAAATCTGGCAGAGGAGCAGGCTCCTGTGGCCGGGGAATGTGGGGGCAAAAGGTAGGCACAAGAACATAAGAAATAGGAGCAGGAGTAGACCATACGGCCCCTTGAGCCTGCTCCGCAATTCAATAAGATCATGGCTGATCATCGGCCTCTACTCCACTTCCCCGCCCTATCCCCATATCCCTTCATTCCCCTAGAGTCCAAAAATCTATCGATTTCAGCTTTGAATCTGCTAAATAACTGAGCATCCACAGCCCTCTGGGGTAGAGAATTCCAAAGATTCACCACCCTCTGAAAATTTCTCCTCATCTCAGTCCTAAATGGCCGACCCCTTATCCTGAGACTGTAACCCCTGGTTCTAGACTCTCCAGCCAGGGGAAACAGCCTCTCAGCATCTACTCTGTCAAGCCCTCTAAGAAACATAGAAACATAGAAAAATAGGAGCAGGAGTAGGCCATTCAGCCCTTCGAGCCTACTCCGCCATTCAATATGATCATGGCTGATTCTCTATCTCAATACCATATTCCCACTCTCTCCCCATACCCCTTGATGCCTTTTGTGTCTAGAAATCTATCTATCTCCTTAAATATATTCAGTGACTTGGCCTCCACAGCCTTCTGTGGTAGAGAATTCCACAGGTTCACCACCCTCTGAGTGAAGAAATTTCTCCTCATCTCAGTCCTAAATGTTCTACCCCGTATCCTGAGACTGTGACCCCTCGTTCTAGACCCCCCAGCCAGGGGAAACATCACCCCTGCATCCAGTCTGTCTAGCCCTGTCAGAATTTTATACGTTTCCACGAAATCCTCTCTCACTCTTCTAAACTCTGGTGAATACAGGCCTAGTCGACCCAATCGCTCCTCATACGACATTCCTGCCATCCCAGGAATCCCCTGCCATCTAAGAATGTTATACTTTTCAATGAGATTAGACCCCAGGAGTGTGGACCACCCCGCTGGCTGGTTCCATGGGGATTCCCACCCCAAGCACCAGTCCACACCTCCTCCACTCCCAGTGGCTCTGGTGCAGCCAACCTCCATTGCCAACACCTGCTGTCCGAGAGAAAATGGGAGCGGTGGTTAAGATCTAAAGTTGTTAAACTCAATGTTAAGGCCTTGTACAGCAAGGATTCTCCGATCTGTGCTCCCACCAAGTGATATCCCGTGATGGTAACAAAATTTAAATGAATTAAAATAACATTTACAAGACACTTAACATTTCATTCAACTCTCATTAAACCAGAGAGAGAAAAACTCATTATTTCCAAGGACCTTTATGTGAAACCTTGAGACACCTGCTATTGGTGTTGATCACATAGCATCGCTGAATAAACCCTGACGTGTTAAGTCCTGGTAGCGGGGCCTAACCCCACAATCTTCAGACTCGGAGACAGGGGTTGTCCTGACTGAGGCAAGTCTAGGTGCTTTGGGATGTGCCACAATAAACTGTGAAGAAAAGCAAGATTTCAGCCCAGGTTTACTGAATATGAGGGTACATTTTGCGAAGCCTCGTGCCACAGCCAGCACGTTGTTGGAATTCTTCGCCCTCGCGGCACACGGGTCTCCATCCATTGGAAGCAATGGGCAGTTCTTTAGGCAGCGCGAGGGCCAGCCTGCAATGGGGAGTGGGGGGGTGCCGGTGGGGGGGACCTCACTAAGACCCTTTACACGAGGGTGAAACCGGACGATTACTGTACAAATGTCTGTCAGCACCATGGTATCACAGTGGCTTGTGAGGTAAGCTGTAGATTGGCAATTGCAGTCATTCTCATGTCAACATCACCCGCCCCCCTTTTGAAAACATGGTTCTTGTTTGCCTTGCCATGGAAATGTTGATTGCAATATATTGACCGCAACATCACTGTCAGTTAGTTTCTGCTCTGCTGCACTAGAAACAGAAGAAAAGAAAACTCTGGAAGATATATTGATTTTGTAAGATTCTCCACTCTTTATATCCTCATCAAATTGTTGAAACGATCATTCAAGTTATGAGAAAGGACTGAGCTGATTTTTGCTGGGGTAAATAAGGCGGTCAGGACACATAGGGGTGCGTCGCCTGACTCCACTCTAGTGGGGAAGTACTGCATCTGCCACCAATGTGTATCACCAGGGGTGTCAGCCGTGGCTCAGTGGGTAGCACTCTTGTCTTTAAGTCAGACAGTTGTGGGTTCAAGTCCCACTCCAGGGACTTGAGCACAAAAATCTAGGCTGACACTCCAGTGTGGTGCTGAGGGAGTGCTGTACTGTCAGAGGTGTCGTCTTTCAATAAGAAGTTAAACCGAGGCCCTGTCTTCCCTCTCGGGTGGACATAAAAGATCTCATGGCATTTTTGGAGAAGAGCAGGAGAGTTCTACCCAATGTCCCTGCCAACATTTATTTTTCAGCTAAAAACCAACATTGATGTGTGCAAATTGGCTGCTACATTACAACAGTGACTATATTTCATTGGCTTTGGAGAATCCTCAGCATTATATATATCTTTCATACATTAACTCCAACAGATGAAAAATCAACTTGCGATTTTCAGATATATCCTGACAGCAAGTGAGGAGTGAATATGTCGATAAGTCTATCAGGAAAAGTAATTTTGGGTCAACTGATATCTTTAAAGAAGGATTGGATCAATACCCGGTGAGAAAGAGGATTGAGAGTTATGGAGATAGTAATACATCTGTTTGGTTTGCTTGAGGTTTAGGAAGAGTATAGGGGCTAGATTTTCAGTTGCTTGCGCCAGCAGTTAGCGCCTTAAGAGAAGTGATTTCCGGGCGCTATGCGTGTAGCGCCCGGGCGCAGCGCAGTTTGCGCCCCGCCCCAAATTAAGTTGCCCGTTAGCGCCGGCGCAAAGTTTAGCGCCCGCCCGGATGCGCGCGCAGAAAATGACGTCACATCCTCGTGCAACGCCCTTTGGCCGCCCCGAATCCAAACTTCAGTCGGACCGCCCCATTGTGCGGCGGGCGGCCGGAGCGTTTGGAAAAAGGAACGCAACACAACCAGCGCGGGCCCCGGGGGGCGCTAATTAAAGGGAACGTCCTCTCCAGTATAAAGGCCAGCCTTTTTTCAGAAAACAGTCTTGTGCAACGCATTTCTGGAGACACAACAAGGAGGATAGCTAACTGGTTTCAAGCAGCAAGAGCCAGGTATTTTTGGACTCAGGCAACAGCGCTGCAAGTGGCCATTTGGAAATTAGAGTGTTTGCCAGGATTTGATGGGGGTTGCATGGGGTGCCAACGCGGAGCTGCAGCTCCATGTCCGTAGGGCTCGCAGACGCATTGTGAGAGGGGCAGCCCTGGCTAGAGGCAGAGGGGGCTACAGGCGTCGGCCACGTAGGCCTTACCCAGTCAGGCTATACCGCCAGCAGCGCTCCTACCTAAACATGAGTGCCGTGCGATGTGTTAAAAGGCTCCGATTCCGAAAGGGGGTGATTGCAGAGATCTGCCACCTGCTTCGCCGAGATCTGCGGCCAAAGCTCAGGTGCAGGACGTCTCTGTCGGTGGAAGTGAAGGTGACAGTGGCATTGAACTTCTATGCCACCGGCTCCTTCCAATACGCTGCTGGGGACATAGCAAACATCTCCCAGTACGGCGCGCATCGCTGCATCCGCCAGGTGACCGAAGCACTGTTCAGAAGGAGAAGCCAATTCATCTCCTTCCCCATGGCCCTGGAGAGCCAGCATCAGCGCGCATTGGGATTTTCCAGACTCGGGGAATTCCCCTTGGTGCAGGGCGCCATTGACTGTACGCATGTGGCTTTGCGGGCCCCTCTGGAGCATGGCGAGCAGTATCGCAACAGGAAGGGCTACCATTCTCTGAATGTGCAGCTGGTCTGTGACCACAAGCAGCGCATCATGGCAGTCAATGCCAGCTTCCCAGGCAGCAGCCACGATGCCTTTATCCTGCGGCAGAGTACTGTGCATGACATGTTCCAGGCACAGCCTCCCCCAAGAGGATGGCTACTCGGGGACAAAGGCTATCCTTTGTGCACCTGGCTCATGACCCCGCTCCGCGCGCCCAGGACCACTGCTGAAGAGGCCTACAACGAGAGCCATCAAACCACCCGCAACATCATCGAGCTAACTATTGGGGTCCTCAAGCAGCGGTTCCGCTGCCTTGATCGCTCCGGAGGAGCTCTCCAGTATTCGCCGGACCGGGTCTCCCAATTTGTGGTGGTTTGCTGCATGCTACACAACCTGGCTATCCGCAGGACTCAGGCACTGCCACCTGACGTTGGACCAGCACCTCAGGAGGAGGAGCAGGAGGAGCATGAGGAGGAGGAGGAGGAGGAGGAGGAGGAGCAGGAGTACGTTCCCAGGAGGGAGCGACCAGGGCCAAGGGCCGCACGACGCCACCTTATTACACGGTACTTCTAAGCCCCCTGTCAGGGAATGGCCAGGGGCCATGAGGGAAGATGAATGCAGCCGCTCCGCAAGCCCTCAGCCGGCGAAGCCAACAAACACTAAGAAGAACAACCATGGAGACTGCATGAATAAAGATAATTTTTTATTACACAAAAATGAAAAGCCCTTCCCACATGAATCCCCAAAAACAATAAACGGGCCCCACAAAAAGCCCAACAAACGACTCACTCCCACAAACTGGGGAGGAGCCACTCCACCTTTATTGAAACCGGGCCTCAACGTCGGCCTAACGCAAAAAAAAAGCCCTCCAAAAGCACAACCATGGGCAAAATAAAGATGGCCACCGCCATATTAAAGGAAAGCTGGCCACACCCTCTACTGAGTGGCCCGCGAGGGCGAGACCTTGGCCAGCATTTTGCCTCCCCTGCCCTGCCTGCTGCTCCTTCGCAAGCTCTGCCCAGTGGCTGCTACGAGGCTGGGGGAAGGCGCCTGAGGCTCAGATGCCCTTCCGCCAGATGCCGCTGGGGGGCGGCCTACACGGCGTTTGGGCCTCGAGGGGCCGTCTCCTGAGTGGCGCACCTGAGCCTGGCCACCATCAGCTGCAGCCGCTTGCCCTTGACGCCCCAGAGGGGGAATGGCGGCGACGGATGGCGCAATGTGGGCCAGCTGGCGTCTGGGATGCGCTGGCTGGTGCTGTGGCGCGGTGGCACTCGGCCGGGCCCGCACTGCAGGATCCGCAGCAATCAGCCGACGGCCGGCTTGCTGGGATGGTCCAGCGCGGCGCCTGCCCTGGCGATGCCTGCCTGAGACAGAGCGTGTGGCAGCAGTGAGTGGCCCTGTGGTCCTGGTGTGCGCGCGCATCACATCCGCCAGGGTCTTGACGGCATCAGTTAGCATGCGGCCAGTCGCGGCAGTTGCTGCCCCGAACTCGCGCACACTGGTCGCCAGCGACTCGATGGCCTCAGGCATGCGCCCCACCACGCTCATGAGCTCCGTGTGGCGCCGGTCCGAGTCGTCGGCCATCTGATCGAGCTTCCGCACCTCCTCCGAAGTGAAGGTGTCCGGACTGGAGTCGCGACTCTCCCGCTGGGGAGGAGGGGGCCGAACTAGGGGACCCTTGCCGCGTTGGTGACGGCGAGTGTGCCGAGCAGCAGCACTCCCCTCTGATCCTTCCCCCCTTTGGGGGGAAGGCCGCGGGCCACGCGCACGGCTGCTGGGTGGCTGGACGCCACTGGTCCCAGAAGCTGCATTGCCCTGCGACAGTTCCTCCAGGCACTCGTCCAGTGAGGAGGTGTCAAGCATTTCCTCCTCTCCTGCGGGACGTGACTGTTCCCCCGAAGGTCCGGCTTGCTCCTCCTCCTCCTCCTGGTTGGAGGTGCTGTCACTGGCAGCCTCAGGGTCCTGGTCGTCACCAGCTGAAAGCAGGAATGCACAAGAGTAGCTTCAGAGTGAGGAGACGGCATCAGCGAGGGAGTTAGGACTGGTGGGATTCAGCGCATTGGTGGGACAGTGGCAAAGGAGGTAGCTCGGATGGGCCAGTGCGACGCGAGAGGGCCAAAAGGCGAGGTCCTTACCATTGCCGGGCAGTGGAGGGTCGGATACACCGCACGCTGTGGGGACAATCACACGGGCTCCCATGAGCACACACACGCGCTCCTCCAGCCGAGTGAGCTTCTGCAGCTTGGCGCGGCCACCCCTGGCACGGGCCTGGCGATTAAACGCTACTTTAGCCTGCAAGAGAAAGGACGGGCTGTAAGTGCGCAGTGAAGCCCTGATGTAGTGTGCACTGCCTCCCATGGTGGAATAGCTTGGACAGAGTGAAGCCCTGATGTAGTGTGCACTGCCTCCCATGGTGGAATAGCTTGGACAGAGTGAAGCCCTGATGTACTGTCCACTGCCTCCCATGGTGGAATAGCTTGGCCAAAGTGAAGCCCTGATGTAGTGTGCACTGCCTCCCATGGTGGAATAGCTTGGCCAAAGTGTAGAGTGCCGAATGGCCATTTGATGCTCATGACTGTCCCAATGCTGCTGGCTGAGGGCTGGCCAAAAGGACTTTCAGGTCCCTTTGCCCATCATGTCAGGTGTACATGCAAGAATGAGGAGGAGACTGGAAAGGCTACTCACCCTCACAATCCTGGTCAGATCGTTGTATTTCTTACGGCATTGTTTGTGGGTCCTGGGGGCCTCGCCGGTGAACGTCACCCTCTGGGCGATCTGCTTCCAGGCTTTGGTGTAGTCGTGGTGGGTTGGATTCCTCCCACTCTCTGGAAACAAGATCTTGCGCCTCACCTCCAGAGCTGTGACCATTATGTCCAGATCACCCTCTGAGAAGCGCAGGGCACGCTGACGGGCCTTCTCTGGCGTTGCCATGACTCCCTGGGGCTGAGCAGTAGTGTTGAGGCCTCTTTGCAAGGCTGCAGTGTGCAGGGCGTGGCAGCAGACCAATTCGTCCCTTCCCCCTTTAAGAGCTGGTCGGCACCACGGGGTCTGCTGTCAGTGCAAAAATGACCGCACCCGTGCTGCGCCCCGCCTGGGCGCTATCCCTCTGGACCGCCGGCTTAGCGCCTAAAGAGAGTAGTGGAACGCCTCTTTTAGCGCTCCACCAACCTCTTAGGGCGAAGCCACTGAATTCCCGGCAACGGGGCGCTACTTTGGGGCGGGCGCTAACTTCGGGCGGGCGCTAAAGCTAGCGCCCCAAAACTGCCTATACTGAAAATCTAGCCCTAGATACCTTGATTGGCGGGTGGAGTTGTCCATGATTGAGACGGTCATGCATCGACTGTGGAAAAAGTGGGAACGATGGGCCAAGGCTTCTCTTGTTCTTATTTGAACAGACTCCCGACTCTAAACATTGGAAATGAAAATTGCTCAGTGTCAGCCGTGGCTCAGTGGGTAGCACTCTTGCCTTTGATTTAGAAGGTTGTGGGTTCAAGTCCCACTCCAAAGTCTAGGCTGACACTCCAATGCAGTGCTGAGGGAGTGCTGCACTGTCGGAGGTGCTGTCTTTTGGATGAGACGTTAAACCGAGGCCCCGTCTGCTCTCTCGGGTGGATGTAAAAGATCTCACAGCACTATTTCGAAGAAGAGCGGGGGGAGTTATCCCCGGTGTCCTGGCCAATATTTATTCCTCAATCAACATCACTAAAACAGGTTATCTGGTCATTATCACATTGCTGTTTGTGGGAGCTTGCTGTGTGCAAATTATTTGCCGTGTTTCCTACATTACTCCAAAAAATATTTCATTGGGTGTAAAGCACTTTGGGACGTTCGGTGGTCGTGAAAGGCGCTATAGAAATGCAAGTCTTTCTTCCTTTCTATAATGAGCAGCCAATGCACATTGTCAGTTGAAAATCCACCCCTCGCAGTGTCTGAGCCTATTCCAGATATTTCCTCTCATCTATAAAAATAATTATCTATATATTTAATAACCACTTGATAATACAAATTGATAATGACTGAGTTTAGACTATTTTATTTGACATTCAATTTGGGCCCTCATTTTAATAGGCGGGGGTGTCTGGGGGCGAGCACAGTGTGCGCAAGCCCAGAAGCGGGCGGCAAACCCAGGGCATCCCGCCCAAACCCAGTCAGATCCACATCCTGGCCAGCAGGTGGGAGCGGGAATTTGGTGGCAGGAGGTCACAGCCGGGGAACCGTGGGAACGGCCCCCCCGACCGTTCGTTACAGGAGGTGATCCGGGGCCGGGTGGGTGGGGGGGTTGTGGCTCCGATCGGGTGGTGCGACAGCTCTGGCCGTGATCGGGTGGTGGTAGGTGGGGGGACAGCAAGGGAGGCCCAAGACCTCCTGCTCCTGGCCAACGATGAAACCTAAAATGTAATTTTTAGGACTTAACTGCCTGGGCCTCTTGTCTGCCCACAATCCTGCTCCCGTAGGTCTGGCCTGTTGGGGAAGCTGTCACTGCTCCCTCGCTACGGGCTCCGCCGAATATTGCAGTCGGGTCCCAATAACATCAACGGGACCTGATCTGCATTTTAAAAGAAGGCTCCTGTTTCCTTCCTGCCGTGTGTCCTGTTCGCCTGCTCAACAGAACAGTTTAAGATAGGAACACAGGAGCAGGAAGAGGTCATTCAGCCCCTCGAGCCTGTTCCGTCATTCAATGAGATCATGGCTGATCTGTGACCTACCCGCCTTTGGCCCATTACCCCTCAATCCCTTTGATTAACAAAAATCTATCAATCTCAGATTTAAAATTAACAATTGATCTAGAATCAACAGCCGTTTGCGGAAGAGAGTTCCAAACTTCTACTGCCCTTTGTGTGTAGAAGTGTTTCCTAATTTCACTCCTGAAAGGTCTGGCTCTAATTTTTAGACTATGCTCCCCTAGTCCGAGACTGATAAGGGAATTAGGGGTTAGGGGGAGAGGGCAGGGAAGTGGACGTGAGTCTAAGTTCGGATCAGCCATGATCCTATTGAATGGCGGAGCAGGCCCGAGGGGCCGTATGGCCTACTCCTGCTCCTACTTCTTATGTTCTTATGTCCTAGAATCCCCAACCAGCGGAAACAGTTTCTCTCTATCTACCCTATCTGTTCCCCTTAATATCTTGAAAACTTAGATCAAATCACCCCTTAACCTTCTAAATTCCAATATAACCCTAATTTGTGTAATCTCTCCTCATAATTTAACCCTTGGAGTCCAGGTATCATTCTGGTGACTCTGCGTTGCACTCCCTCCAAGATTGTGACACAGTGGGAAGGTAGTGGGATCAGAGGGGCAAGTGACTCCCCTCATTTTAACTGCCCCCTCTGCCCGGATTCCACCAGACGGGGTGGGGGGGGCGGAGTTAAAATCAGGGTCTTAGAACCTGTTTATACCCCAAACCTTCTAGAAGATCTGCTTCTCTCTGGAATTTCCTCCCAATGTGTAGCTGAGGGCGAAAGTGGTTGAGTTCCTGAGGATACAGTCGAGCAGTGCGGAAAGCTTTAAACAGGGGACAGATTTGCAAAGTGTTGTTTAACATATGTAAGAAGTCACACAACACCAGGTTATAGTCCAAGAGCTTTATTTGAAATCACAAGCTTTCGGAGCGCTGCTCCTTCATCAGGTGAAGTGAAGAGAAGCATACAGGCACAGCATATATAGTCAGAGAAAACTGCCAGATGATTACAGGTAATCTTTCTAACTGCCCTTTACCACACCTCAACAGAGAGATAATCACAGCAATCAAAGACTGACCTGTTTGGACACCATTCACACCTTTGAATGCTTCATTCATAAATTTGACAGGAAGAGCTGTCAAACCTATAAATACTATAAGCCCCAAAACATCACTAAAACTTCAAATAAATTTTTTAAAAAACATCACATTTTTAAAATAACTATAAATTACATGAAAAAACTATTTTAAACAATAATTTAAATTTTTGAAAAAATTAATTACATTTTCTAACGGGGCTAAAAATAAACTTACCTTTCTTAAAGCATTTAAAAATAATAAATCTGTGGAAATTTTTTAAAAATTTTAATTAATTCACCACTTACCTTGTTAAAAGCAAGCCTTGCGCCTGCTTTTTAAAAGTGTAACTGCTGGAGACTTACCCTCCCGGAGAACGCTGCAAAAAAAACGTAAGTTCGATGCGCACGTGCTGCCTCTCCCGCGCACGCGTTCCACCTGTCAACCCCTTCTTTCAGGGGAATGGAAGTTCCGGTTTCCCGCGCATGCGCAGTGCATGCAGGAAACCGACACTTTCGTTGGGCCTACGCATGAGTACCCAGCGCGTACTCACGGGTTGGAACCCGAATTTCTGGGCCAGAGCATTGATACTGTAATATATGTGGGTGGAACAAATGAAGGACAGGCACCAGTTGTTAGTTCATGTGCTTGCTTTACTAGGCCAGAGCGAACTGAGCATGCTCATACTAAACCATGTGATAAACCATGTGATAATACATTACAGATACCAAAACTGGCAATAAAGTTCTATGGGAGAAAAATTGAGTCGTGCTCCCATTGGTCGCTAACTTCGCCGGGGCGCTACTTTTAGCGCCCCAGCGGCCGAAATTCATCGGTAGCACCCCAAAAGGGAAGTGGGTCGCTACTGGAAGCGCCCCGCCTCCCTCTTGGGGCGCTGCAAGGGAATATCGCAGCGCTACGTGCCGCAGTATTGCAGGCCTTCCTCCCCTTCTTAAAGGGGAGGGGCCTTGCGCAGCGCGTCCCGGCGCCCAGCTGGGCCCGGCGGGATCAGAGTGCCGGCAAAAGAGCCCGGCACTCGAGAGAAATGCCGGGCTCATGGAGCGCAGCCGGCACTCCACAGGAGGGCGGGTCAGGAGGTCGGGGATGGGAGTGCAGGCAAGTGCTGGCAGGGGGGCCAGCAACAAAAATGGCCACCCAGCACCTCGCCTTTAATTAGCGCCGCCCCGACCGCAGGTAGGCCCCCCTGACCCCGTCGGATATAGCGTCCAGCGGTTATTCAGGGGGCGCTACCGAAGATCACGGTTAAGGCGCGAGCAGGGCGCTGTGCACAGCGATGACGTCACCGCCGACGGCGCAGCACCGCGGGACGCTAACAGTTACCACCGCCGCTAACCTCCTGCTGAATTTCACGGGAGGCGGTGGCGGCGCCGTGCCCGGGCGATAGGGCGCTAACAGGAGGCGCAAAGCAACCAAATTTCCCCCCTAAGTATATAAGGTTAGTTTTAAAGGTTTGGTGATTGGCTAAACTGAATGCAATTGGACTTGTAACCATGGTGTATCGATAGATGTCCTTTACATAATTTCCACTCTGCCATAATAAGCTTGCGCCTACCTGTAATATATGTGTCAGCTGTGGCTCAGTGGGCAGCACTCTCGCCTCTGTGTCAGAAGGTTGTGGGTTTGAGTCCCATTCCAGGGACTTGAGCACAAAAATCTAGGCTGACACTCCCAGTGCAGTGCTGAGGGAGCGCAGCACTGTCGGAAGTGCTGTCTTTCAGTTGGACGTAAAAGATGGCACTATTTCGAAGAAGAGCAGGGGCGTTCTCCCTGGTGTCCTGGCCCAAATGTACCCCTCAATCAACATCACTGAACAGATTATCTGGTGATTATCACATTGCTGATTGTGGGAGCTTGCTGTGCGCAAACATTACAACAGTAACTACACACTTCAAAAGTACTTCATTGGCTGTAAAACGCTTTGGGACATCCTGAGGTCATGAAAGGCGCTATAGAATTGCAAGTCTTTCTTTTCTAAAAGTTTTCTTCCCCTCGTGAAATGAGCCTATTTCGAGCACTGTGTCACACCTCTCATTAAAATGTGATGGCATCGTAGTTTGTTAAAGTACAGCCCCTCCACCATCCTCTGGAAATTCCACAAGGTTACTTTAATCCTTCACCTCTGTGCTCGCTGACCTAAATTGGTTCCCAGTCTGGCAACGCCTCGAATTTAAAATTCTCATCCTTGTTTTCAAACCCCTCCATGGTCTCACCCCTCCCTAGCTCTATGACCTCCTCCAGCCCTACAGCCCCCCTGAGATCTCTGCGATCCTCCAATTCTGGCTCATGCACATCCCGGTTTGCATCACTCCACCATTGGCGGCCGAGCCTTCAGCTGCCCAGGCCTTAAGCTCTGGAATTCCTTCCCCAAACCTCTCCGCCTCTCTCTCCTCCTTTAAGACGCTCCTTAAAACCTACCTCTTTGACCAACCTAATATCTCCTTGCGATAGCAAAATACTGCGGATGCTGGAAATCCGAAATAACGACAGAAAACGCTGGAAAAACTCAGCAGGCCAGGGCAACATCTGTGGAGAGAGAAATAGAGTCAACGTTTCAGGTCAAAGACCCTTCGTCAGAACTGAGAAAAAAGCAGAAAATGAAACAGATTAAGAAGCAAGTTTGGGGGCTGGGAAATGGGGGAGGGGATGAAAGAACAAAAGGGGAGGTCTGGGCAGATCATAGCCTCGGCCCCTATCATATTTTTATATATTTTTTATCCACACCTTTGGTTTGTGCCTTTTCCTTTTTTCTCTCTCCCACATGGCAGCTGTCTCTCACTCTGCCAGCGCATTTCACACTTCACCTAGAGCCATTGTTTGTCTCTTTACCTGCCCTATTACCATCTCGTCTCGCCTTGAATATCTCTTCACCTCTCAGACCTTCCCTTTTGTTCTTTCATCCCCTCCCCCATTTCCCAGCCCCCAAACTGGCCTTTTAATCTGTTTCATTTCCTGCTTTTTTCTCAGTTCTGACGAAGGGTCATCGACCTGAAATGTTAACTCCGTTTTCTCTCTCCACGGATGTTGCCTGGCCTGCTGAGTTTTTCCAGCGTTTCCTGTTGTTATTTCTAATATCTCCTTATATGGCTTGGCTTCATTGTGTTTGATAACGCTCCTGTGGAGAGCCTTGGGACGTTTTACTAGGTTAAAGGCTCTGTAGAACTGCAAGTTGTGGTTGCTGTTTTGTTCCTGTATGTTCAACCCATGATCTGGCCAAATCTTAGTGTGAAGAGAGTCCAGTGGTCCCCCCCTCCATCTCTCCACGATGTATTCATCATCATTCGTCGAACTATTCCTCCAGTTCCAACTAGTTTCTGTAATAAGTAACAGGGAAAATATATCCGAAAAATCACTTCCAGTGCTGACACCTTGAAACTACTTCCTCCCTCATTCCTTAAACTGTCTCCCAGCTGGGAGTAGCTGACTAACTGAAAGAGGAACTGATCTTTACATCGCTTCCCACACCCACGCACACTTGAGAACGTGTTGAAGGAAAGACTGCTCAGCTCCTCTGCTTAAGTTCTCTTTTCTGTTTCATTGTGTCTCACGACCTTCACTTGACGTCTGCGCCTCTCTTTGTTCCCTACCTCACGTCTGGGCCAAGCGTTTCTGCTTTGGGCGCAATCGGCGATCCGGGCGCCCGTGTTTTTTTTGTTTCTCTCTCTCTCTCTCCCTCTCTCGAGTCCCCGCTCAAACTCATTTGCATATCAGCAAACGCAAAATCTGCCGTGACCCGGGGCAATCGGGCAACGTTTTCCAACGTAACTTTTTAAATAAAATTTTGCTTTAAAAAAAGATATTTAAGAGAGCGGCAACTTGGTGCCGTTTGAGTAACACAGCTGAAAATGGGTTTATCACAAAAAGCAAGCATTTTAAATCACAGTGTCTAGTCCACCACTAGGGAGTAACCCGATTTTAAATGACTGAAAAAGACTTAAAAAAAAAAATACCCAGCCATTTGCTAGTTATATTGGGGTACAGTAGTCAGATTCTTAGTAAATTTTTAAAAAACCACGTTCAAAAGCTTTTTAAAACGTGCCTAGTCGTGTCCTTGCTCCCAAAAGAACCAACTTAACTTTAAGAGCCTCTGCGAAGGCCAGCAAACGAGCAATTAGCGGAAATGCCCAACGGTGACTCATTGGATCCGGGGGCGTGGCCACTTTTGTGGGCGGGGCCGACTCCCAGTGCGCTGTATTTTTAAACTCGATTTGCACTGGATGTAATTTGCGCTTAAAATTCCGCGATCATTTGCGCCGGTTACACTGCTTTTGGGCGAATTATGCCGAAAAAGCCCAGCGCAGCCGAGTGGAAACTCCAGGCCCTGATGCATAAGCAACAGATGGGAGTAAGGGGAGGCTGGGGAACGAAAGGGCACCGCGCCTTTCCTCAGCAGAGCCCGACACTTAAACAGCTAACCAGCTCTTTTCTGTGAAATGCGCCGCTTTCTGCTTATACCTCTAGCCTTTTATTCCCGCCCTCTGTGAAAGATTAACCTCGGAGCTCGCGTCGTACTGGGGGCAAGTTTCCTGGGGGGGGGGGTTTTCCCCACTCCGCCGCCATAACTTTGAGGAAATTTCTCCCGAAGTTGCAGGGGTGGAGCAGGAGAAACCGGGAGGAAATTCGTCCCCATGTCTCACATCGGTTGGTTTGACAAACAAAGCTTGTTATAATAAGACTGACAGGAAACGAAATAGCGCAGACATTATTGACTTCATCCGTTGTGCCCAGAAAGCTGATACAATTCCACAGCTGGCTGTCCAGGCACAGCCCCTCGAACAGGCGTGTTAAATCTGTGGTAAACCACTTCAGACTGTGGCCCCAATCTTGACGAGGGCGGGTTTTGTGAACGGGACGGGCGGAGTTGCAGTCGGGAACCTGTGGGTGTGCCCGCACACACTCTGCCGTTTTAACGTCACAGCGCGCGTCTTTTGTCCCTGGCAGGTTTCCCACCCGGAAGCCAACCTGATTGACAGGATCGGCTCCCTGTCGGGCGGGGGAAATGCTCCAGAAGAGGCCGCAGCCTGGGAGCAGATAGGGAGCCTGCAGCTGGGTTAGTGGGAGCTTTGGGGAGTGGGGGGGGGGGGGCGTTCAGATCTTGAGGGGACTCCGATTCCGGGGCAGGAGGTGGTCGCCAATCCCGGGAGTGGGGTGGTCCGATCCCAGGGGTGGAGTCACTAATCACGGTGGGGGTTTAATTGAGGCGGGGGTGATCGATGATCGTGGGGGGGCCTTTGGATCCGGCGGGGGGGGGGCGAGGTTGGGGGATCGGATGATGGGCAGGGAAGCAGGTAAGCTTGGTGGGCAGGGAGAGGCAGCACTCCTGCTCCGTTTGGCCTACAAGCAGTGCTGTAAAGGCACTTACCTCTTCCACGCAGCACTCCTCGCCTCCCTTTAGTTGTTGGATTTCCCGAGGCCCAGGAAACCCGGCCGGCCAGGGTTAAACCTGGAATGTGAAGTCCCTTGAGAGGGTGCAGAGGAGATTTACCAGAATGGTTCCGGGGATGGGGTCTCTTAGCTACAAGGACAGGTTGGAGAAGCTGGATTTGTTTTCATTAGAGCAAAGGAGGTTGAGGGGTGATTTGATCGAGGTGTACAAGATTATGACGGGTTTGGATAGGCTAGACGGGGAAAGGCTGTTCCCACTAGTTGATGGTACAAGGACTAGGGGACACAGATTTAAGATTTTGGACAAGAGATACGGGGGGGGCTGTGAGGAAAAACTTTTTTACGCAGCGAGTGGTGAGGACCTGGAACTCGCTGCCGACGGAAGTGGTGGAAGCGGAGACACTCAATGTTTTCAAGGGGAGACTGGATAGGCACTTGAGGTAAATAAACTTGCAGGGCTACGGGGATAGAGCGGGGGAATGGGACTGACTGGATTGCTCTACAGAGAGCGGGCACGGATTCGATGGGCTGAATGGCCTCCTTCTGTGTCATTATGACTCTATAACTAAGCTAGGTTAAATCTGAGGCCCGCAGCCTCATTATAATATTAAATGACCAACCCACCTCCTGCGAGCGGGTTAGTGGCCCATCCCCCACCCCCGTCCCGCCTCCATTAAAACCGGAAGTGGGCTCCTGATTTACAAAATTTTCACATCTCGCCCGACCCAAACCCAGAGGCTTAAAACTCCCCCGCTATGTCACCAGTCGTGACTTTTGATTGAATCACAAAAGCAGCATGAACATCTTCACGCCAGATGATCTTCGTTTGAAGGGAATCTACTGAAACAAAGTTAAAAGAGGCCTCTGATGTTTTCAAAAGGATCTTCCATTCTTCTGTCCTTTCCTTGCGAAGTCCGTCAAAGCCGAGCTCTCTGTCATCCAGGCTCCATTTCTGTTCGCCTCCTTTCACAGGTCTTGCTGGCCGGAGGGACAGCACATGCTTTAGAAGGTGCAACATTCCTTGTCTGGTCTTCCCAAATTAACCTTAATCTTGCCAAGTGATAAAGCACGTAACACATGCCTGCAAGTCTTGTTTTCATAGGGCTCAGCTCTTTGCAAGCTTTCTGTTGCTTGTACAGAAAGCCATTGTTCCAAATTATATTGCCTTGAAAATTGAATGGGTCTTTGTACCTGCCCACCTTGAGATCAGCTCTTTATCTTAAATATTAACTTGGAGCTGTTACGGGCAGTTAGTGTGTTTATTACTCTGTGTGTAAATTCAGTACACAGTTAGTCTCTGAGTTATTGTACCAAGTGATGTCTGTAAACAAAGGGTATTACATAGAATGTACAGCACAGAAACAGGCCATTCGGCCCAACTGGCCCGAGCCGGTGTTTATGCTCCACACGAGCCTCCTCCCACCCCTCTTCATCTCACCCAATCAGCATAACCCTCTATTCTTTACTCCCTCATATGTTTATCTAGCTTCCCCCCTTAAATGCATCCATACTATTCGCCTTAACTACCCCTTGTAGTAGCGAGTTCCACATTCTACCCACTATCTGGGTAAAGAAGTTTCTCCTGAATCCCCAACTAGATTTATTAGTGACTATCTTATATTTATGGCCCCTAGTTTTGGTCTCCCTCACAATGTTGGCTCACTTTATACAACCATTTAGTCTAATTCTATGGTGCTTGGTGCAACGTTGCCCCGTGCCCTCTTGTCAAATTCTTCCTTTTAATCTCTAACATATCCACCTATTTCTTCAATATTGGAAAAACTTCCATGGCATTGCTCATGGGCAATCTGGGATCTGTTTAGCCTGTCCAGCACTTTCTGGTTTTATTACAGATAGCCAGCATCCACAGTATTTTGCTTCTTGTTTTTAGTGTTTAATTCACTGCCACTTCTCTTCCAGGAATGCCCACCTTGAAGTTCCGCTCTCCTCTCCGACGGGATTTCCGTTTGTCTCCTGTACTTTGTTAAAAGTTCTTCATCTCTTAACACCTTCCAGTTCTGATGTCCCTTGCCACCGGTTGGTGGGATAGGTGGGCAAAGTGGGCATTCTCAGTCTTGGCCTTGTTGCCAGGGGTCATGCCAAGCAGAGGTTGGGCAGGATCCAGTAGGGAAGCAAAAATCAGATTGTAAGTCACCCAATGCCACATCTGCGGACCCTTTAGCCAAGGATCCAAGTCTAGAGCAGTAACAGCAGTGGGTCACTTGCCTGGCTTCCCAGCCAAGGCACGAGGCCCAACATTGGAGTAGGGCGATATATTTATAAACTGGGGTCAAAATTGCCGGGTCTCTGCTCCTTTGCCGTGAGACTCCTGGGCACCGACAGCCAAGGACAAAGACCATGTCACAAACTGCGGGGATGGGTCATTTAAACAGTTGGGCCCAGGCAGCCCACGTCTGTGCTGGTACAACAGAGGCTGGCCACCCCAAGTGTTTGGTGGAAAGTCGAAGTGGCGCAATGCCGTTTCGGTGGCAGAGATTGAGGCCCTTATAGGACCGGGGGGGAGATAAAGGTCATTTATAATTCTTTGACCCAGTAGGTCATCATGGCCTGCCTTCTAAATGATTCCGGGAAGCATTTTGGTTGCCTCTACTTAGGACCCACAATAGGAATCGCACCAGTTTACAGCTGGGCCTTCGGAGGCCATAATTGTCAGAATTCCCAGGGTAGGCCGTGAACTGCCCAGACGTGCCTTAGAGGAGGAGTCCTGGGAGATGTGAGGAGGTGGGGGGGGGGGAGCGGGAGACTGTCTGGGCGAGTTTTTACTTTTAGCACGGGCGGAAAACGGGGCAGGAGTAGATTGGCCACCCAGTTTTGCACACCGCCCGATTTATGTTTCAATTGCGGAAAGGAATAATCGGGCAAGGTGTCCCAGGTCTCCCCCTCTAGGGCATGCCTGGGCCGTTCCTGCCCCACCCTGGGAATTCTGACAATAACGGTGTTTGGGCACTTTGGGGGGTTGGTAATACTTTGAACTGTGTGTAAAGTTAAGGAGAGATTCTTGTCCCGAACTGCTACTATAACCCTCTCTACACACAGAGCAACACTTAGGCCCACCTATAGAAATAGTATTGCCGAAATCAAAAAGGCAGAAGCACTAAGAAAGTCCTGTCAGGTTCAACATGACATTGCGATAATCCTTTTACCCAAACGCGGATTATTTTAAATCAATAGCTAAAAATCTTAAACTGTCAGAAATGTATATTTTTGTTACCTAATAACTTCCACATGAAAATCTTTAAAGCTCCCAGGGGGTCCACTCACAGGAACTACCCGACGCTGCAAACTAGTTCCGTCTTCACACCACATCAGAGCGACCCGCTGGCCTTTCGTGAAAGACAGGCCATTAAATACTCGCGCAAAGCTATTATGTTCCTGATATACGGGGAGTTATCGTGAAAAATCTCGAGTGGCGTGTACTCTGTTTGATTTCTCAGATGGTTATCAGGCTCCAGAAAATGATACGACTGGTCTGGGAAAAAGTTCACATATTAACGACCTTGTGACATCAGATCAGTTCTCAGGCCCTCCTGATACCTTCTGTTTGGAAATAATAATCGCCGAGGCATTTGTTTATCTTTAAACCCTTTGGGAAGGAAACTTTTCCCAGTTTTAAAGAAGTGTAAACACGTAATAACTTGTTCTTGATACAAATTTAATTTTGAACAAATGAAAGCAATGTGAAACAACATTGAGAACAGCAGGGAGGACCAGAGGAAACACCCAGTTGGACAACCCGAATATTTGTAAAAGGACAACCCTCTTGGTTATGACATAATCTGACCCAAATTCAAGAGAAAGACTCTGCAGTGGAACAAATCTGCAAATAAATAAAATCATGTTTATCGTAATCCAGATGCAGAGGCATGTGTCAGCCTTGGCTCAGTGGCCGTTCTCTCTCGCCGCAGAGGGTTGTGGGCTCAAGTCCCACTCCAGAGAATTGAGCACAAAATCTAGGCTGACTCTCCAGTGCAGCTGAGGGTGGTTTCTATATTAGACTCATAGAATCGTAGAATGGTTACAGCACAGGAGGAGGCCATTCGGCCCATCGAGCCCGTGCCAGCTCTCTGCAAGAGCGCCTCAGCTAGTCCCACTCCCCCGCCCTTTCCCCGTAGCCCTGCGAATTTTCTTCTTTCAGGTACTTATCCAACTCCCTTTTGAAAGTCACGATTGAGTCTGCCTCCACCACTCTTTCAGGCAGTGCATTCCAGATCCTAACCACTTGCTGTGTAAAAAAGTTTTCCCTTACGTCGCCTTTGATTCTTTTGCCAATCACCTTAAATCTGTGTCCTCTGGTTCTCGACCCTTCCGCCAATGGGAACAGTTTCTCTCTATCTACTCTGTCTAGACCCCTCATGATTTTGAACACCTCTATCAAATCTCCTCTCAACCTTCTCTGCTCTAAGGAGAACAACCCCAGCTTCTCCAGTCTATCCACATAACTGAAGTTCCTCATCCCTGGAACCATTCTTGTAAATCTTTTCTGCACCCTCTCTAAGGCCTTCACATCCTTCCTAAAGTGCGGTGCCCAGAATTGGACACAATACTCCAGTTGAGGCCGAACCAGTGTTTTATAAAGGTTCATCATAACTTCCTTGCTTTTGTACTCTGTGCCTCTATTTATGAAGCCCAGGATCCCGTAAGCTTTTTTAACCGCTTTCTCAACCTGCCCTGCCACCTTCAATGATTTGTGCACATATACCCCCAGGTCTCTCTGTTCATGCACCCCCTTTAGAATTGCACCCTTTAGTTTATATTGCCTCTCCTCGTTCTTCCTACCAGAATGCATCACTTTGTACTTTTCTCTGTTAAATTGCATGTCATGTGTCTGCCCATTCCACCAGCCTGTCTATGTCTTCCTGAAGTCTATCACTATCCTCCTCACTGTTCACTCTACTTCCAAGTTTAGTGCCATCTGCAAATTTTGAAATTGTGTCTTTTACACCTAAATCCAAGTTATTAATATATATCAAGAAAAGCAGTGGTCCTAGTACCGACCCCTGGGGAACACCACTGTGTACCTTCCTCCAGTCTGAAAAACAACCGTTCACCACTACTCTCTGTTTCCTGTCACTGCCGAGTTTGTATCCATGCTGCCACTGTCCCTTTAATTCCATGGGCTTCAACTTTGATAGCAAACCTATTATGTGACACTTTGCCGAATGCCTTTCGGGCGGCCAATCTACAACGCCAGTTTTACGCAGCATGGCGGCAACTTGGAATGTTCCAGCACAGTGACGGGCGACTTGGGCTCTCAGGTCTCCGCTGGTCTCACATCACCTTCAAATGAAATACAGCCCCTCTGGGACACGGGTGCTTTATTCCCTTCATGGGCTGTCTCTGTAGCAAAGTGAAGCTCAAGTGGCACAGGCCCATGAGGCTAAACATTTGAAGAAATTTGATAGCAGTAAACATTTATTTGTAGTTTCTCCCAGACAGATATCAGGAAAGTTGTCCTGAATTGATTACTCTTCTTTAAGAAGAATCACAAGAAAATGATGCTGTGGGAAATGTCTGAACAGAAAATCATGTCTCTAAAATAAATACAGATATCAGTTTAAGTAGCTTTTATGCACATATATAGCAAATATGTAGAAGTACAGTGAGAACAAGCCAAATATATGTATAGTGGGATTAGACCATATGGCTCCAGTTTAATTGTAACTCATTTTATTCCCTCCTTAAATCTTCCTTTCTAGTACATTGTCCCTGTTCAAGAGGAGATGATGCTCTTAGTTCTCAGCCAATGTCACCCAAAAGCTTGGCCTACGATCGGCTCAGGGTGAGTGAGCCTCCAATTTCCCCCCTTCCTGTGAGGACCGTGTGGGGCCAGTTTGCCTTTATTATCTCCAGACTTGACTATTCCGATGCTCTCCAGGCCGGCCTCCCACATTCCACCCCCCATAAACTTGAGCTCATCCAAAACTCCGCTGCCCGTGTCCTAACTCGCACCAAGTCCCGTTCACCCATCACCCCTGTGCTCGCTGGCCTACATTGGCTCCCGATCCAGCAACGCCTCGATTTTACAAATTCTCATCCTTGTTTTCAAATCCCTCCACGGCCTCACCCCTCCCTATCTCTGTAACCTCCTCCAGCCCCACAACCCTCCGAGATATCTGCACTCCTCCAATTCTGGCCTCTTGCACATCCCCGATTTTAATCGCTCCACCATTGGTGGCCGTGCCTTCAGCTGTCTAGACCCTAAGCTCTGGAATTCCCTCCCTAAACCTCTCCGCCTCTTTACCTCTCTCTGCTCCTTTAAGACGCTCCTTAAAACCTCTGACCAAGTTTTAGGTCACCTGTCCCAATATCTCCTTATGTGGCTCGGTGTCAAATTTTGTTTGATAATCACTCCTTGGGACGTTTTACAACGTTAAGGGCGCTATATAAATGCAAGATTTTGTTGTTTTGTTGTTATCTCCCCACAACAACAGGATTGAGATGAGAACTTCACCATGTGAGGAGTGGTAAATAGCGAGGAGGGAAGCCTCAGGCTACAGGACGATATAGACGGGTTGGTCAGATGGGCAGAACAGTGGCAAATGGAATTTAACCCTGAAAAGTGTGAGGTGATGCATTTTGGGAGGACTAACAAGGCAAGGGAATACACAATGAATGGTAGGACCCTAGGAAGGACAGAGGATCAGAGGGACCTTGGTGTGCATGTACATAGATCCCTGAAGGCAGCAGGACAGGTAGATAAGGTGGTTAAAAAGGCATATGGGATACTTGCCTTCATTAGCCGAGGCATAGAATATAAGAGCAGGGAGGTTATGATGGAGCTGTACAAAACGCTAGTTAGGCCACAGCTGGAATACTGTGTGCAGTTCTGGTCGCCACACTATAGGAAGGATGTGATTGCATTGGAGAGGGTGCAGAGGAGATTCACCAGGATGTTACCTGGGCTGGAGCGCTTCAGCAATGAAGAGAGACTGGACAGGCTGGGGTTGTTTTCCTTAGAGCAGAGAAGGCTGAGGGGGGACCTGGTTGAGGTGTACAAAATTATGAGGGGCATAGATAGGGTAGATAGAAAGGAACTTTTCCCCTTAGTAGAGGGGTCAATAACCAGGGGGCATAGTTTCAAGATAAGGGGCAGAAGGTTTAGAGGGGATTTGAGGAAAAACTTTTTCACTCAGAGGGTGGTTGGAATCTGGAACTCACTGCCTGAAAGGGTGGTAGAGGCAGGAACCCTCACAACATTCAAGAAGCATTTGGATGAGCACTTGAAACGCCATAGCCTACAAGGCTACGGGCCAAGTGCTGGAAAATGGGATTAGAATAGACAGGGCTTGATGGCCAGCTCAGACACGATGGGCCGAAGGGCCTCTTTCTGTGCTGTATAACTCTATGGGGGAAAAATTCAGTTGTTTGTGCCTCCCGTTAGCGCCTTAAGAGGGCGCTAATGGGGCACAAAGCAACTAGCGCCCGGGCGCGGCGATGTTTGTGCCGCTCGCGAAATTAACTAGACAATTTGTGGCGGCGCTAAACACTACCGCCCCGATCTCCTGCGCCGGCAGATTGGGACGTCAGTCAAGTGCGCAACGCCCCGGTAGCGCCCCGGACCGGATATTGAGTGGCGCCCCCTGCCTTACCGCCTGCCGCTAGCAACGACAGGTTGAGGGGAGCGTTTTGCTGTCAGAAAGGGATTAGGGGAGCGCTATTTAAAGGCGACCGCTTCCTGCCTTTTTTTGTCGGTGACATTTTTGCACCACGCATTCTGAGAGAGAGAGAGAGAAAGAGAGAGAGACTTCTGGAGAGATTCAACGCTGTATGAAGGAGTTTTGGGTACTGAGCAGCACTTTGCAGGTTTATTTTGATTTGCCCTTCCTTGCTTCGCCAGCGCTCTGAGGTAGCGCCTCGCTCCTCGGCCTTTGCGCCTTAAGACAGGTGTGAAGCGCCTGATTTAGTGCTCCAATCACCTCCAGGGGCGATAAAAGCCAAGTTTGCTGTCGGAGGCGATAATTAGCGCCCGGCGCTAAACTTTGCGCACGGCCGATAACGGCGCCCCAAGTGGGGCGATACTGAATTTTTCCCCCTATGACTCTATCTAAGCCCAAAAATGATGGAGCCAATGAATCCCTAAGTTTCTGAGATTACAACAGTGACTACACTTCAAAAGTACTTAATTAGCTGTAAAGTGCTTTGGGACGTCCTGAGGTTTTAAAAGGCGCTATATAAATGCAAGTCTTTCTTTCTTTCTATAAATTCTAGGGAGGCATTTTTGGGGGTCAAGTCTTGGGGCAGCAGGAAGCTTCCACTGCATCATGACTACACTGTTGACTTTGCCCCCATATCCCTGGGATCAGAGGCAGTTCTATATTTTTTGGCAACATTCAAGGTGCTAGTTGATACCCGGGTCAGGAGGAAGGATGCCGCTGTGAGTAGGCCCGAGGGGAAGGATGCCTCTGTGAGTAGGCCCGAGGGGTGGGAGGAAGGATGCCTCTGTGAGTAGGCCCGAGGGGTGGGGGAAGAATGCCTCTGTGAGTAGGCCCGAGGGGAAGGATGCCTCTGTGAGTAGGCCCGAGGGGTGGGGGAAGAATGCCGCTGTGAGTAGGCCCGAGGGGAAGGAGGAAGGATGCCTCTGTGAGTAGGCCTGAGGGGCGGGAGGAATAATGCCTCTGTGAGTAGGCCCGAGGGGTGGGAGGAAGGATGCCTCTGTGAGTAGGTCCGAGGGGCGGGGGGGTGAGGCGGGAGCGTGGGAGTGGCAGTAAAGAGTCTTTAAAAGGCCCCAACTTTGGTTGTGCCACTGTCAATAATGTAATGGACGTCTCTGCAATGATCGCACTGCCAAAACCAACCTTCGAAATATTAAATCAAAGACTGAGGCCCTTAGCAATGATGGAGGCCAAGGCGCAGCGACATCTCTTGCACTGCGGGCTGCTGGGGTAGCAAACTTCCTGCCAATCTCACACGTGTGCGCCGTGGCATAATTAAAAAAAACAAAAATTTCATTCACTATTGGGATGTGGGCATCACGAGCAAGGCTGGCATTCATTGTCCAGCCCAAGTTGCCCTGAGAATGTGCTGGTGAGCCTTCTTCGTAATACAACTGAGCGGCTTGCTCAGCCATGTCAGAGGGCAGTTAAGAGGTTATTTATTTATTTATTATTCGTTCACGGGATGTGGGCGTCGCTGGCAAGGCCGGCATTTATTGCCCATCCCTAATTGCCACTGGTGAGCCACCTTCTTGAACCGCTGCAGTCCGTGTGGTGAAGGTACTCCCACAGGGCTGTTAGGGAGGGAGTTCCTGGATTTTGACCCAGTGACGATGAAGGACACCGCAATATGCCTAGTTTCAGGTGGGCAACAGCACAGGGACTTGACATAACTAGGATCCCGCCCTGCCCAGATAAGCGCTTGTTTCCACTGCAGGGCCCCCTGGGATCTTGAAGCTATGAAGCTGATTCCTACCACTTGTTGAAGCTTGCACCACAACAGTTTTGATCTGAAGTAGGCTATTAGCCGATCAGGTTTCCGCTGCCATACCGAGATGGGGGATTAAATATAATTTCCTGAATTGATCATTTTGCGGCATTAGCTAAAGTAAAACTTAGCATTTAAAAATCGAGTTTCTTCGCTGCGACATAACTTATCCTTTCAATAAGTGCACGGCGTCACATCAGGATTGAGTCGTTGACATCGCTGATCCTTGTTTCTCGACTAGTTGCACTATGGTGGGGGTTCCCAAACTGGGGGGTACGCGAGACATTTCTGGGGGGTACGCGGGAGAAATTGTCTAATGGAGGATTTTATTTATTAATTGTTTTATTTTTCTACTTATTACCGTTTTATAATAGGCTACTCAAACGAAACTTTAAAGCTCTGTGGTAATTTGTTAGAGCTGTCACTGTGTCAGCTGTGGCTCTGTGGGTAGCACCCTCGCCCCTCAGTCAGACGGTCGTGGGTTCAAGTCCCACCTCAGAAACTTGAGCACAAAATCTGGCCTGACACTCCAGTGTGGTACTGAGGGGGTGCTGCACTGTTGGAGGTGCCGTCTTTCAGATGAGACATTAAACCGAGGCCCCGTCTGCTCTCAGTTGGATGTAAAAGATCCCACAGCACTATTTCGAAGAGCAGGGAGAGTTATCCCTGGTGTCCTAGGCCAATATTTCTCCCTCAACCAACATAACCAAAAACAGATTATCTGATCATTATCACATTGCTGTTTGTGGGAGCTTGCTGTGCACAAATTGGCTGCCATGTTTCCTACATTACAACAGTGACTCCACTTCAAAAGTACTTAATTGGCTGTAAAGCACTTTGAGACGTCCGGTGGTCGTGAAAGGCGCTATATAAATGCAAGTTTTTCTTTTATATAAAGTAATTAATTTACTTCAAGGCGTATCAATGTACAATGCTTTGGCATTAAAGCGGTTAAAACATTAAACCTGTTTGCTGGTAGACGGGCAGCTGGTAGATCTGGAAGGGGGTGCGCAATAAGTAAAGTTTGGGTACCTCTGGCTTCACGAGAGACTGGCACATCCCCATGAGATCCTGCCCTTCCATCACCAGCTTGGAGCGAGTGGGATAGCAGGATGTGCAGCAGGTCTTCGCTCCATTGAGTTCTCTATATATGGGCCCGGCACTTTTCGGAGTGGAAACAAGTGCACTTGGCAATCGCTGGCGGGCTGCACTTCACATTCTGAACACCTCTCACCATCTCGTAATTGTCCCCGGCGCTGGTTGTTCACGTTTCATATCCGTGCCGCTGTTAATATTACTGCAGTCACCCTCAATGCTTACATAGTCGAACAACTGGCAGGACAGAGAATCTGAAGTGGTACTGAGGAGACGTCTTTGCTTTCCTTCAAACACTTCAGAAACGCTGGAGTGAAATCCGTGGCAGACAGGGAAATTCTGTGCTTGCTGGGTATGAATTGCCTGTTCTCACACTGCACATATTAGTCTGTACATAACTCCAAACTGAATCTATCACAGAATAAGCTCTACCGTGTAAACAGTAGAAGTGAGCACTGAAACAATCTCAACCAGGCCGTGTTAGGCTTCAAACAACCCTTGCTAGGTTTGGTTTCAGGCCTATAGATTGGAATAATTTATTAATTATTAGATTAAGATTAAAATACAATTGTCTTTATGTCCTGAGATCAGTAATGCAGCTTTACATAGTTACATAGTATTTGCAGCACAGAAACAGGCCACTCGGCCCAACAGCTCCGTGCTGGTGTTTATGCTCCACACCAGCCTCCTCCCACCCTATTTACTCCATCTCACCCTATCAACATTGTTAAATCTGTGAGTTGTTCAAGTAATTAATACTCAGACTTAATCAGTAACAATAAAACAGGTCTTTACTGGTTGGAGGTAGGGACTATACGTAGGTCTTTACTTCATGCCCACAGGCGGGAACTGAGGGGGATCAGTACCCACGGTACTATTTATACCCCTATGGCCAGGAGTGGTACTGCGTATCACTACGCCCAACAAGTAGTGCAGTCCTGTCCATAGGTTCAAAGTAGCACACATATTACATACACAACATTCCTCCCTTCCTAGCTTTACAGTCATCTCCCCATTTAACATAACGTAATAACATATATACATATATAACTTCAGGTTTACATAACAGAATAACATAGATACATAGATAACTTCATGTCAAAACAGATCACAGATTCAGTCTCTGCGGAAAACAGTTCACAGATTCAATCTCTGTGGTGGAGTCGGTTCACGTTGCTGGAGTGACTCATTCAATAGTCCTTCCATGGATTTAACAGTTTGAACTTCCGAACTGAATTGGCTCCATTCGGAGGGTCCACGTGTGTGATCTGGTAGAGGTAATAATGGTTCAGATGGGTCATCTTCTGTTTCGACTTTCCCTTTTCTGCTTCTTGGAGACTCTCTGGGCTCCACTGTCAGCTGCCAGCTGCATGCGCAGTTCCTCCTTCTCTCCCTCCTTTTTCCGTAGTAGAGCCACCTTCTCCCGATGTTCCGTAGACTTTCGGTGCTCCTCCATGATTTCTGTATGGTGGGAGTCGAAGTTACAAGTTGGGCAGGACAGGACATAGTAATATTCGGTGTCGTCCTGATCTAGGCCAGCGAGAGGGTCTTCTATTTCCTCCATACCCAGCTGGGCGTTAGCCAGCTTTTGTTCCAAGTCCAGACATCTTTCCTGAAGAGACTTCTTCATGCGTACCTCTTCATCCAGCTTTTTCTGGGCTTTCAGCAAGTCGTTTACTAATGACCTCATTTGAGATTTTACTACTTCAACTTCTTTTGGAGATTGATTGATCGGACTATTCAATCCCTCTACCGGAGCAGCTGTTTCAGCGGTCTGTTGTTCTACGTTGACGTGAGTCAGCGTACTTTTGGCATCCAAGGGCTGCTCTGTTGCAGTCATCTCAGTCTGTGTTGCCACCTCAGCTCTTCCAATAACCTTTGAGAGCTCCGAACCCCTTTCGTTTGAATATTGAAGTTCGTGTTCAAGTTTTTCCCATTTCAGAGTCCTGTCCTTCAGCATATGCAGGAGTTGGCTGACCGTTAACTCCTCTGACATCAGACGTTTTGTGTGCTCCTGCTCCATTTTCTCCATCAGCTGCTTCTGTTGTCTTTCCAGATTCTCCAACTCTATATCAAAGAACTCTTTCGTTGCATTCAACTCTTGCTCACAACGGCGAAGCATTTGTTCTAATTGCTGTTGTAGTTTGAAATGGAGTTGAGTTCGAGCCCGGTGTCCCTCAGAAATGGGCACATCAGTAGACTTGCCAGACTCAGAATCCACAGTTAAACTATGTTGTTGTTGCTCAGTGGAATTCTGTGCTGAAACTTTGTCTTTTGCACCTGAGTCGGGCTTACCATCATCCGTTCCAGAGTCTGGGCCGACTATCTTCACCGAGTTCTCACTCGTTATTGTTTGTAGGAAATGCCAGTCCATATTCATTTTCCTAATCCACTCCCGTCCTAGTAGTGGAGGACCTCCTTCAGATATCATATATATGTCCATTATTTGACTGTCTTCGCCCTTGTGGACCACTGCAACCTCTATGTTCCCGATGGGGTACACTCTTTGCCCCGTGTATGTTTCCAATATAATCCCCGTATCCTGTAGGGGAATATGTTGGAATAACTTTCCGTAATCTTTCTTATTTATGACCGTCAATGCCGATCCAGTGTCCAATTCCAGTTTTACTTGGACTCCTTCTATCTGAAGAGTGACCCAAATTGTCTGGAGGTCTGCACCCTTACCAGCGTTGAGTACTCTTAAGCTAGCCAGTTCATTACTGCTAGCGTCTGAATCGGACTCCTGTTCGGTCACCTTGTGTACCTTTGCGTATTTTCCTTGCGGTGACTTCTTGTTGCTGGTCTTCTTCGCTGACCTGCATACTCTAGCTATATGTCCAAGCCTACCACAAGTTCTACATTCTTGGTTTTTAAACCAACACTGGTTCTGATCATGCGTTGTCTTTCCACAACGATAACATTTGCCAGAACTCACACCCAATTTGTGTGCACTGAGCTCCGGTGACCGTAGCTGCATTACTGCCGTGCCTCTCGCTGCGGCTTCGTGTGCTGCTGCCATAGTGACCGCCTTCTCAAGCGTCAGCTCATTCTCCTCGAGCAGTCGCTTTTGTGTATCCTGTTTAAATAAACCACACACAAATTTGTCTCGAAGTGCCTCTGTCAGTCCCGTTCCAAACTGGCAATATTTCGCTAATTTACGCAATTCCAGCAAATATTCAGCATTGCTTTCATGCTGTAGCTGCCTTCTGTCGTAAAATTTAAATCGTTCCGCTAGCATCAGCGGCGTGGGGTTTAGATGATCTTTCAGGACAGTAACAATCTCATCGAACGTCTTATCCGCCGGTTCATCTGGTGATAACAGGTGTTTCAATTGCCCGTATGTCTTCGCACCCATTAAATTTAATAATGTTAGTGCTTTATCAGCCTCACGAATTTTATTGGCCTTACAATAATTTTTAACTCGTTCAACATATATGGCCCAATCTTCGATGTCACTATCAAAGTTGCTAATATTCCCGTGTTTAGGCATTGTAGTACTTTATCAGATTTGCAATTTCTCAGATTTTTTTTTTTTTTTTACTGCTATCCAAGATGGCGGCTTCCCGCTCTTGCCGTCGTCCTCCGCCCACAAAATGGCGGTTTTCCCACGCTTGGCGGTCTTCACCCGTCCCCCAACGCCGTCTCCCTTCAGCCCCCTAGTGCGGCCCTTATCTTCGCCGCGATCGCCCGAGTGCGGCCCTTATCAGCGGATGCGATCGCTGGATCGCGAAGCGGCTCTCGGCTCTTATCAGGAGATGCGATCGCTCTGTTGAAACGCCTCCCGCTCGAAGCGGCTCTCGCGCCCTATTCCTCCAGCTCCCCCAGCCCCGTTCGTGCGGCCAACGCGGTCGACTGCCTGTCGCGTCGCTGCCCGGCTCAGACAACGGCTTACCCACCACCAAGCTGGAGAAGAAGCTGACGGTCGCCGATGGAGGCTCCGAGGTCAGGATGTCTTCCAGTGGGGTGGAGAGGGTGGAAACCTCTCTGCAACGTCCTGGCTGTGGACGAAGCTGCCGTGGAGTGACTGCCGCAGGGTCCGAATCAGACTCGTCGCCAGTGTTAAATCTGTGAGTTGTTCAAGTAATTAATACTCAGACTTAATCAGTAACAATAAAACAGGTCTTTACTGGTTGGAGGTAGGGACTATACGTAGGTCTTTACTTCATGCCCACAGGCGGGAACTGAGGGGGATCAGTACCCACAGTACTATTTATACCCCTATGGCCAGGAGTGGTACTGCGTATCACTACGCCCAACAAGTAGTGCAGTCCTGTCCATAGGTTCAAAGTAGCACACATATTACATACACAACAAACATAACCTTCTATTCCTTTCTCCCTCATGTGCTTATCTAGCTTCCCCTTAAATGCATCTATACTATTCACCTCAACCACTCCCTGTGGTAGCGAGTTCCACATTCTAACCACTCTCTGGGTAAAGAAGTTTCTCCTGAATTCCCTGTTGGATTTATTAGTGACTCTCTTATATTTATGACCCCTAGTTCTGGTCTCCCCGCAAAAGTGGAAACATCTTCTCTACGTCTACCCTATCAACCCCTTTCATTACCTTAAAGACCTCTATCAGGTCACCCCTCAGCCTTCTCTTTTCCAGAGAAAAGAGCCCCAGCCTGTTCAATCTTTCCTGATGGGTAGAACCTCTCAGTTCTGGTGTCATTTGCAGCAGTAATCAGATTGACAGGGAGAGAGTGAGGGGGTATTACTTGGGAGAGGAAACCCAATGAGGGGACTCACTCCCATTGACTCTCAGCTGTTGAGTGAGAAAGAGGTCAATGGTGAACCATCCCTGGGTAAGTTCAAAACCTTCAGTCGTGAGGGTTGGCCTGCCTGAGACTTCGGCTATTTATCATTGCCTTCTCCCTATTAGCAACCTCCTTTAATGCTTTCAAACATGGATCCAGAGTTGGAAAGATTGGGAATTTCCACTTTCAAGGGACAGCTCTTCTGGCCAAATGCCTGGCAGAGCTGGGAATACCAGGGTTGCAAATAACGATTGTGTTTACCCATCGCTGAGAATTGAATGTGTAATCTGGACTTGAGCATCTTCCTGCAAGTAGCCAGCTAAACATCCATTTAAATTTGTTCAACCTCACGGGGGCAGATAGCAGAATATAGTAAAGAAGCAAAGCATCGCGGATGCTGGAAATTGCAAATAAAAACAGAAAACGCTGGAAGCACTCAGCAGGTCAGGCAGCATCTGTGGAGAGAGAGACACAGAGTTTCAGGTCGATGACCTTTCGTCAGAACTGGAAAAAGTTCGAGATATCATAGGAGTTAAGCAAGTGCAGGGGCAGGGAAAGTGGGGGGGAGGGGAGGAAAGAACAAAAGGGCAGGTCTGTGATAGGGTGAAGGGCAGGAGAGATTAAATGACAAGAGGCTGTAAATGCGTTGGAAGCAGTTCAGAGAAGGTTTACTCGACTAATACCTGGAATGGGCGGGTTGTCTTATGAGGAAAGGTTGGACAGGCTAGGCTTGTATCTGTTGGAGTTTAGAAGAGTAAGAGGTGACTTGATTGAAACATATAAGATCCTGAGGGGTCTGGACAGGGTGGATGTGGAGAGGATGTTTCCTCTTGTGGGAGAATCTAGAACTAGGGGTCACTGTTTAAAAATAAGGGGTCACCCATTTAAGACAGAGATGAGGAGAAATTTTTTCTCGCAGAGGGTCGTGAGTCTTTGGAACTCTCTTCCTCAGAGGGCGGTGGAAGCAGAGTCTTTGAATATTTTTAAGGCAGAGGTAGATAGATTCTTGGTAAGCAAGGGGGTGAAAGGTTATGGGGGGTAGGAGGGAATGTGGAGTAATCAGATCAGCCATGATCGTATTGAATGGTGGAGCAGGCTCGAGGGGCCGAGGGGCCGACTCCTGCTCCTAATTTGTATGATTGTACAAAGCAAAGGGAGAAGGCTCACCACCACCTTCTCAAGGGCAATTAGGGATGGGCAATAAATGCTGGTCTTACCAGCGACGCCCACATCCCGCGAACAAATAAGAAATCCAGTCCTAGTATTCAAGTAGGGAGGAGGCTGCTTGACCCGGGGTTCTGTAATCCCAGTGAATATAAAAACACGCGAAAACAGGCTGCTGGCCCTAGCTTTAAAGATATGAGGCAATGACACTGCTGAAAGAGCAGAGGAGTTCTCCCGGGTGTCCTGGCCAATATTTATCCCTCGTGTGTTTAGATTATGTGCTACAGATCTAGAGAGATAAAAGTGTTTATTCTGGAACATTCCAGATAACCCTCTTGTGCCCCATTTTGACACAAACTATGGGCGTGTACTTTAAAAAAAAATGAAAATCCTTTGAAGATCAACCAGCAAGAAAAGAAAGAGACTAGTTCAGAATTAGACTTCTCCTCAGCGACTGATCTCTGGTTTTTGGACTTCTTCTCCCTTTGTTACACTATCCAGGGGCCATTATCCAATTGTAACTAAACACCACGTTGGAAACAGAGTTATTAACTGGGTTAAATGATAAATGAGACAACTCTATGTAGCTAGAGGGCCTCTTATTGTAATTTATTAAAGAGATGGAAGAGCTTTATTGAAATGATATTCAAACCTGGGTCGTCAGTCTGCAGAGGGCCTATGACGGCAGCCCTCACAGATTAATACTTTAACAAAACAAAGAAGTTTGCATTCCAGGGACTGCTGTCCTGCTCTTTAATGATTTTATATTAGATAAATAATGGACACATAAAAATGGAGTCGCCAAAGTCCCATTAATTTGATGACATCTCATTAATTGCTAACATCCCTAATAAGCAGGTACATTCTGCAAAGTAATATGATAATAGGCAACTGAAATATTTAACTATTTATTGAAGGGACCGTCTTGAAAGGCAGGTACTAGTGTATGAGCTTATAGAAACATAGGAACATAGAAGATAGGAGCAGGAGTAGGCCGTTCGGCCCCTCGAGCCTGCTCCGCCATTCAATGAGATCATGGCTGATCATCCAAATTCAGTACCCTGTCCCTGCCTTCTCCCCATATCCCTTGATCCCTTTATATGCGAGTGATTGATCTTTTTTGACCCTACCCACCCCAGCCACAGTCTGTTCACCCTCCTGCCATCTGGGAGACGCTACAGATGCATTCGCACCCGTACGACCAGATTTAGGAACAGCTTCTTTCCCAGGGCTGTCATCCTACTGAACTCCACAAATAAACTCTAAAGCCTGCACATCTGCCAATGCACTTTATTATGGTTATGTTTATGTTAATGTATTACAAGCCAAATGTATGTTGAATGTTTAAATGTCTTAATCTAAATGTACACTCTCGGGAGCCGCAAGCCTACATTTCGTTGTACTGCACTTGTGCACTAACAATGACAATAAAAGTTGATTTGATTTGATTTGATTTTACACTCACCCGGAAATGATGAGCATGATATTGCCTTAAAAATATGTGTGTAAAATACTGTCTGATGTTTGAGGCAATGCGAGATAGAGTGGTCATTTTTACAGTTCATTTCAATAAATGTGTCTTTATTGAGGTTGTAAATCAAACTTCAAACTTGTCTGTGTGGGAACCCCCCCCTGTAAATATTGACACCCTTTCAAGGCTTCTTGCAAATACTGAGGCAGCCCTGGGTGCCCTTAGTTCCAACAGAAAACCCATGAGGAAAATCATGCTATTGTTACCGAAAACGTGTCTCAAAGTTCGTTGTTTCACAGAGATGGTGGGCTGGATTTTGTCATTGGGGGTGGGCTGGGGTCGTGTTATCCACCCGCTTTTCCTGTTATCCACCCGATTCCAAATCGATGTGGGAGATTGATGCGATTTTCACATAATTGGCCAATTGAGTTCCAGCATGTGGGAACCCATGGCCCAATTAGTTTTGTCAGTCTGAAACTCGCCTCCGATGGCGTCATCATTGCTGCTGCATTTAAGGTCTGCAAGAAGCCTTGCTTCTTCTGCAGACTGCCAACCTTTTGGCCTTTGCAGTGAGAGGCACCGGGAGGCAGAATGAGCAGCGGGAGACCTAAGTCTGCTCCCAGGTTTGATGATGTCGCCCTGCAAGCTTTGGTGGAGGGAGCAAGAGCTAGTAAGGAGGTGCTCTTCCCTTCTTCAGGGAGGAAGAAGCCTCCCCAGCAGACCAAGGCTGTGTGGGTCCAGGAGGCCCAGGAGGTGAACTCGTTGTCCCTCATCCGCAGAACCTGGCTTCAGTGCAGGAAGAGGTTTCATGACCTTCTGCGCACTGGAAAAGTGAGTATGACTTTGCCATCACCCTCAATCTGATCCCCATTGCCTCTCCTCACCAGCACTCAGCTTTAGCAACCTCTTCCTCCACATCCCACTTGACACTGACATCCCTGCACCCTTACCCAATCCCTCTCTCTATGGTCATATTCACCTAACTATTCGACTATGCAGCCCTCACACTTCCTATCACTGTGATGCTATGAAAACAACTTACAAAACACAGGGAGGGCCCTTGGTCTTGCCAACTCACTCCATCTTTTTCTCCTTCTAAGCATCTATGCTATGGATTCTCTACACTCACTCCTTCATTCTCACTCAAACTCCACTTGTCTCCCTCATTGCAGGAAAAGAGAGCTCACAATAAGAGGGAAAGAACGAGGACAGGAGGAGGGCCACCCTCTTGGGAGGAGGCGGTCCTGGAAATAGTTGGACTCGAGGACGATGCGCAAGTGTGGGATGGACAGACGGGTGCATCAGAGAAAGTGACAGAATAGTTTTTCATCTCTCTCATTGACATTGCATGAGTCGCTGATAATGATTCTGAAGCTCTAACAGATGGACTTATGATCATCTGCAATATGCAATGTGCATGTAACCTTGGCCTCACATCTCTGACTCTTTCCTTTACTCTCCCACAGGACCATCGCAAGCACCCGTCCCCACTATCCAGGAGGAACAGCCTGAGTCTCAAGAGTCCTCAGAGGAAGCTGCAACCTCTGAGGGCGCAACGTCAGCAGAATTCAGCCAACCCAGCACTAGCGCAGACACTCACACCTCGGTGGGACCATCGCGAGATAGAGTAGTGTTGTCACCTGGTGTATCACAGCTCACAAGTGAGCATCAGCAGATTGTGGAGGCAGGGACAGCAGTGGAGAGTCCTAGTTGAAGGGCGCAGGACTCTGCCAGCTCGGCTCAGCTGCATGTCGACCCTCTGCCTCTGGGTCCATCCAGAAGAACAGCGGTGCTGGAACTCCAGGAACAGGTGCAGGAGTCTCTGGCAGGTTTTCTCTCCAGGGTCGTTGCAAGTGTGGAGCGAATGGAGGAGTCCCTTGCGAACATGAGCAGAGTCTTTGTGGAGTCATTGGCGCATGAATGCAGCACCACGGAAAGGATGGCAACCTCCATGGAAAGGTTGGCTACGGCCATGGAGGCAATAAGTCGCCGGAGTGAGGAAAACATGGTGAGTGTTAATAATAGAATGACATCTCTGGAGGAGCGATGGTCAGCTATTGAACAGAGAAACCAGAGCTTCATGGAAGTCCTTCTGAGTAGGACTGCCAGTGCAGATACGGGTCCCCATGGCCCCCCTGATGTGCAGCAAGGTGCTCTCAAGCCACTTGCAAGCGCTGAGGGAGACCTGGCCCATGAGAGGGAAGTTGGTGGCAAACATCAAGGAAGTGGGGGCTCCTCTCCAAGCACTCACTCTTTCATGTCACTGCAGAGCCCTCGGTCAGAGCCCCACCAGAGTCCCCATGCAACTGAGATCGGCGTCTCAACCCCTGCACAGCCGCAGGAGCAGCAGACTGTTGGGGAGCCCTCACAGGTTCGCAACCCCAGAGGACGCCCGCCAAAGGTGTCGAGACAGGAGCAGCAAGAAAGTGAGCAAGGGGCCTCCACATCCGCTGAAGCCACAGGGGAAGCACCACATAGGAGCACGCGTAAGAGAAAGATACTGCACAAATAGTCACAAGGGTAGTCACTTGGGTGAAATGTGTTTATTTTTAAAATGCCATCGGTTGGTTATTGTAAATAAAAATTCTGATGGCAACAGTTGCAGTTTTTGTGTGTCATTTCGCTAATGGGACTTCCACATTGAGGGCTTAGGATTACTTGCAATTGTCAGTATGGTGGTCAGAGTGCTAGGAATCCTCTGGTTCTTGGCCATTGTCGATGCTCTGGTAAGAAGCTGCGAGGCAAAAGTGCTTGATTGGCTAGGCTAAGCAAATCTGGCCAAGATGAGTGCGTTCCTTGCATCCCGGGCAGCAATGTTCTCGCGTAATGCTGCCACTGGTTGATGGGCCTCTGCAGGATGCTCGTTTTCGCTCTCCTCCTCCTCCTTTTCTTCCTCCTCCTCCTCATCTGAGGAGGATATGTGACGAGCCACTTGGTCCTCAGGAATCTGCAAGCCACGACGCTGTGCCATGTTGTGAAGTGCTCAGCAAACCACGACGATTCTGGAGACCCTGGCTGCTGAGTACTGCAGGGCTCCACCTGATCTATCTGAAAGTCTGCTAGATTAGCTAATCCAACTGCACGCGCTGTGACACTTGCTTGATCCTTGGAGAAATGGATGTGATTGTGCGCGATGGCAAAGAGGGCATCGGTTACCTGTGTGATGCAAGTGTGTGCGGCCGCCTGGAAGATGCCGCTGATGTCTGCTGCTGATCCCAGGAATGAGCCTGTAGCAAAAAAGTTGAGTGCGATGGTGACTTTGACAGCCACTGGTAAGGGGGTCCACCTGCTCCTCTGGGCTCCAGGTCTTGCTGCACCATTGCGCAGATGTCACCCACTACCTCTCGCGGAAGTCGGAGCCACCTTTGGCACTGCTGCTCACTCATGTTGAGGTAGCTGATCCTCTGTCTGTAGATAGCAAAATACTGCGGATGCTGGAAATCCGAAATAACAACAGAAAATGCTGGAAAAACTCAGCAGGCCAGGCAACATCCGTGGAGAGAGAAATAGAGTCAATGTTTCGAGTCAAACTCTTTGTCAAGACAAAGAGTTTGACTCGAAACGTTGACTCTATTTCTCTCTCCACGGATGTTGCCTGGCCTGCTGAGTTTTTCCAGCATTTTCTGTTGTTATTTCCTCTGTCTGTAGACCCTGTTTGGGGGGTATCTCCTGCGCCGACGAGCTTCCATGGGCTGGCGCCTTCTGGCCTGTGCAGCTTCAGGTGGGTGAGCAGCAGCTTGGCGCTCCTGTTGTTGCTGCTGCTGTTGGTGGTGCTGTTGTTCATGGATCTGCTGCTGCCGCGGCTGGTCTTCATCCAAATCTGATGTCCAGGAGGAAAGGAAATAACTGGTTCCCATGCTTCTGGTAGATGCCTCAGTTGAGGAAGCGCTCAATCAAGGTGGCGAGAGGGGTTTCCCAGGAGGTCACACTGGAGATGGGTGTCAGGCTCCAAACTTCCACAGCTATGGTTATGCCTGCTAAAAGTTCCCCCAGACCTGAGACAACAAAGTCCTGCCATCTGCAAATGATGACTGATCAAATCTCCTATTTAATGGTGGAGCTGCAGCTGACAGTCAGCAATCCAATTGTGCTCCCGCCAGGTTTCACCGTCGTGTTTCAGAGGAGATGTGAATCACGTGGGAAAAGTGTTAAAATTGGAACGGCCTCTCAAAATGGGATTATAGAGGCAATTTAGTGGTTGTTAGGGGCCTTAAGGGTCTATCCCGCCTCTTGGAGGCGGGACCGAGACGGGATCAGAAACCACGCATTTGGGAAAATTGCTTGGAGGTGGGATGGAGGCAGGGTCAGGCCCACCCACCACTTTTTGCAATTTTAACACCCCACATGCCTCCATTCCCGCCTCCTCGGGCCTGGCAAATTCCAGCCCAATGTATGGTGAAAGAAGCTCGACACCATCCAGGACAAAGCAGCCCACTTGATTGGCACCCCATCCACCACCTTAAGCATTCACTCCCTCCTCCACCGGCGCACCGTGACTGCAGTGTGTACCATCTACAAGATGCACTGCAGCAACTCGCCAAGGCTTCTTCGGCAGCACCTCCCAAACCCGCGACCTCTTCCACGCATGGGAACACCATCACCTCCAAGTTCCCCTCCAAGTCACACACACCATCCTGACTCAGAAGTATATCGCCGATCCTTCATCGTCGCTGGGTCAAAATCCTGGAACTCCCTCCCTAACAGCACTGTGGGAGTACCTTCACCACACGGACTGCAGCGGTTCAAGAAGGCGGCTCACCACCACCTTCTCAAGGGCAATGAGGGATGGGCAATAAATGCTGGGCTTGCCAGTGACGCCCACATCCCATAAACAAATTTAAAAAAAGAAACCTACTTAGGAACATAGGAACAGGAGGAGGCTATTCAGCCCCTCGAGCCTGTTCCGCCATTCAATTAGAGCGTGGCTGATCTGTGACCTCACTCCAAATACACGCCTTCATTGCAACTGCTCGATACTACCTCGCAAGTTGTAACAAAACGGGAATTTCTATAAAGCAGGAAGCAACAGAAGCAATAAAATTTGTAACAGCCTACATTTGCCTAAATTTCGTATGACATCTTACCCGAGATTCAGAAATGCTTCTGTGCGATTAGCTTTTGAATTCTCAGTTCCTTCAAACTGTTTAAAACCCCCACTTGCTCACACAGCGGCAAGTCACGCCGCATTACCTTATTGAGCCACTTGGAAGTTCGACGTCCATTCCTCGCTCACCCACACAACACACTCACAAACTGGTGGAGACCAGGTCAAACTGACGGAAACCAGGTCAAACTGGTGGAGACCAGGTCAAACTGACGGAAACCAGGCCAAACTGGAGGAAACCAGGTCAAACTGGTGGGGACCAGGTCAAACTGGTGGAGACCAGGTCAAACTGGTGGAGACCAGGTCAAACTGACGGAAACCAGGCCAAACTGATGGAGACCAGGTCAAACTGGTGGAGACCAGGTCAAACTGGTGGAGACCAGGTCAAACTGACGGAAACCAGGCCAAACTGATGGAGACCAGGTCAAACTGGTGGAGACCAGGTCAAACTGGTGGAGACCAGGCCAAACTGACGGAAACCAGGCCAAACTGATGGAGACCAGGTCAAACTGGTGGAGACCAGGTCAAACTGATGGAGACCAGGTCAAACTGACGGAAACCAGGCCAAACTGATGGAAACCAGGCCAAACTGGAAGAAACTAGGTCAAACTGATGGAAACCAGGTCAAACTGACGGAACCCAGGCCAAACTGATGGAGACCAGGTCAAACTGGTGGAGACCAGGTCAAACTGGTGGAGACCAGGTCAAACTGACGGAAACCAGGTCAAACTGATGGAAACCAGGTCAAACTGATGGAAACCAGGTCAAACTGACGGAAACCAGGCCAAACTGATGGAAACCAGGTCAAACTGATGGAAACCAGGTCAAACTGGAGGAAACCAGGTCAAACTGATGGAAACCAGGTCAAACTGGAGGAAACCAGGTCAAACTGACGGACACCAGGTCAAACTGGGAGAAACTAGGTCAAACTGGAGGAAACCAGGTCAAACTGGAAGAAACTAGGACAAACTGACGGAAACCAGGCCAAACTGATGGAAACCAGGTCAAACTGGAGGAAACCAGGTCAAACTGGAGGAAACCAGGTCAAACTGACGGACACCAGGTCAAACTGGAAGAAACTAGGTCAAACTGACGGAAACCAGGTCAAACTGGTGGAGACCAGGTCAAACTGACGGAAACCAGGTCAAACTGGAAGAAACTAGGGCAAACTGGAGGAAACCAGGTCAAACTGACGGACACCAGGTCAAACTGAAAGAAACTAGGTCAAACTGGAAGAAACTAGGGCAAACTGACGGAAACCAGGTCAAACTGACGGACACCAGGTCAAACTGGCGGAAACCAGGTCAAACTGACGGACACCAGGTCAAACTGGAAGAAACTAGGTCAAACTGACGGAAACCAGGTCAAACTGGTGGAGACCAGGTCAAACTGACGGAAACCAGGTCAAACTGACGGAAACCAGGCCAAACTGACGGAAACCAGGTCAAACTGATGGAAACCAGGTCAAACTGGTGGAGACCAGGTCAAACTGATGGAAACCAGGTCAAACTGGCGGAAACCAGGTCAAACTGACGGAAACCAGGCCAAACTGGTGGAGACCAGGTCAAACTGGTGGAGACCAGGTCAAACTGACGGAAACCAGGTCAAACTGACGGAAACCAGGTCAAACTGACAGAAACCAGCTCAAACTGCTGGAGACCAAGTCAAACTGACGGAAACCAGGCCAAACTGGAAGAAACTAGGTCAAACTGGCGGAAACCAGGTCACACTGGAAGAAACTAGGTCAAACTGGCGGAAACCAGATCAAGCTGGAAGAAACCAGTTCAAACTGGAAGAAACCAGTTCAAACTGGAAGAAACCGGTTCAAACTGGAAGAAACCAGGTCAAACTGGAAGAAACTAGGTCAAACTGGAAGAAACTAGGCCGAACCTGTTCTTAGGCACATTGACTGCCAAACCCAATCAGGTCGCGGTGTAAAGGCCTCAGCTTCAAAGGTGACCAGTCTCGTTAAGTGGGATTTCTGCCTGCCACACTGCAGACAAGGGGGGATTTGCAATAATCTTTTCACAGCTGGAAATATAGGGGAAAAAAGTAGGACTGTAGAATTGGCTCTTTAAAACAGGAATTGCAATTAAGCGAGTTGCAAATATACGGGCGCAACCGTACTAGTAAGTCAAGAAATATAGAACAATACAGAATTCTGATAATAGACAAACAAAAAACTTCAGCTTCGCAATTTGCAATTTGTAGATGGTAGAAAGATTGTTAAACCTGCTCATACCTCACTTGGTGCATCCCAAGGATGGCCCGAGCCAACATTTATCCATCTCTTGCAATCCAGCTATATATTTTTGCTCCCAATGACATAACTTCCAGCCTTTTTTGTTGGTGCGGATTATCTCGGGGCCCTGAAGATCACGGGTATGAACGGATGAATGAGAATCCAGAATAAAACCAATTATCTGATTGAGGTAGAATTCTAAGATCTCTCTCTGTGCCGTCACATGGTGTCAGCTGTGGCTCAGTGGGTAGCACCCTCGCCTCTGGGTTGTGGGTTCAAGTCCCACTCCAGAGACTTGAGCCCAAAATGCAGCCTGACACTCCCAGCGCAGTGCTGAGGGAGTGCTGCACAGTCGGAGGTGCCGTCTTTCGGAAGAGACGTTAAACCGAGGCCCCATCTGCTCTCTCGGGTGAACGTAAAAGATCCCGTGGCACTATTTCGAAGAAGAGCAGGGGAGTTCTCCTCGGTGTCCTGGGCCAATATTTATCCCTCAACCAACATCACTAAAAAAAACAGATTATCTGGTCATTATCTCATTGCTGTTTGTGGGAGCTTGCTGTGCGCAAATTGGTTGCCGCGTTTCCTACATTACAACAGTGACTGCACTTCAAAATTACCTCACATCCTCAAGTTGTGAAAGGCGCTATAGAGATGCAAGTCTTTCTTTCTCCCCATGGAGATTAATGACCTGTGCCTGTGGGGGACTCCCTTTAGCATTTTTTGGCAGTGGCCAGCCACAACCTGCTTCAGACCAAAGTTATACCGCTCAGGTGCCCCATGCTTTGCTGTTGCAGCGTTGCTGCCATTGACCAACTGGAGACGTTCCTTGGCCAACTCCGACTGGAGGCCATGGGCTGGATTTTGTCAATGGGGAGCTTTTGGAGGTGGGACTCCCACTTTTTGGGTTGTAGTCCCGCCTCCATCGACTTGTGGCCAACCCACGCTAGTTTCTCTTGATTGACCTTGTTAAGCCCGCCCAGCGGGCTCAGCAGGCCAGTTAAGGGACACCTGGTTACTGGTGACGTCGGCGATTGACATTTCATCTGTCAAGAGCTTTTGACAGATGAAAAATCAGCGTTTGACAGCTCTGTGAAGCTCTCAAACACTGACAATCTGTCTTCTAACTTGAGTCCTTCTACTCAGACTCAGTTAGCGAGCTCTCCAGACCAGAAAGCAGAGGCTGCAGCTTTTGACAGTTCAGCGGCCATTCTGATTTCTGTGCCGGTGAGCTGAGGGACTCCCGAGAACTGAAGGAAGGAAACCTGCAGGAGAAAGTAAAGGTAAGTAAAACTTATTAAAACACTTTACACTCACCTCACACACTTAGCTCTGCACACATGCACCCATCACTCACCTGCACAACGGACATCTCGACCCCTCCAACCCCTGCAGACCCACGGTCCGCCTCGCTAACTTGGCGTGGTTTCACTTCAGGGCTAAAAATAGGGATTAGGCAAAAAACTGTCTGTTAACTACCTGCCAGGCAGTTAATTGGCACTAATCCCCTTCCCGCCTCGGGGAGGCGGCTCCCAGCACGGGTCGGGTCCCCGCCTCCTGGGACATTGGCACGGAGGCGAGTTGGGGTTGCGGGATAGGTTCCTGCCCCCCGATTCTACAATTTTCCCACCACTCCCACCTCCAAACCCGCCTCCTCGGGGCTTGGAAAATCGAGCCCTATGCCTATGAAATCAATCCCTGCGCTCAATGCGGTTTCCTGAGTGTGGCTACTGTGCACAAACAGTTGCAAGGAGCCACCGGTGTGAGTTGGGTGTACTACAGAGACCACCCAAGACTCTGTCAAGCATGCAACTGTTGTATCTTCATCGAGGTCACTCCTACGCAAACATTCCAAACGCCCCGATTTAAGATAAGCAAATACATTGACTGGTGTAATGATACTATAATGCATGTTATGTAACACGACCCATAGGTGACGCAGGTGAGAGTTTGTAATGTATATATCCAGGCTGAAACAGCCCCCAGAGAATGTAGCGAGAATCAGTGCTCGGTTTTCTCCTTGTGATTTTCCTGGCACGGTGGCAGGTAAAGGGAGTGATTTAAAGGCACAGCGGCTGGTGTGAGATCAGCATTGTCAACTGAGAAGGTAAAGCAAGAGAAATAGAGAGAGGAAGAGGTGGTTTTCAGCACAAGAAACAGGGTCGATAACCAGAGGGCACAGATTTAAGGTGATTGGCAAAAGAACCAGAGGCGATGTGAGGAAACATTTTTTACGCAAGGAGTGGTTAGGATCTGGAATGCACTACCTGATAGGGCGGTGGATACAGATTCAATAGTAGCCTTCAAAAGGGAATTGGATAAATACTTGCAGGAGAAAAAATTGCAGGGATATGGGGAAAGAGCGGGAGAGTGGGGCTAACTGGATTGCTCTTCGAAAGAGTCGGTGTAGACTCGATGGGCCGAATGGCCTCCTTCTGTGCTGTACTATTCTATAATTCTATGAAAGGGGAAAGAGAGCAACAGCAAGGAGTTTGCAGGACACTGTGTGAAGAGATGAATGTAAACGGGAGAGACAAGAGTGACAGTACGGTGGGTGAGGGAACATGGTATGGAGCAGACTGAATGGTGAATGAAAGGACAAGTATTCAAGGTACACGTGGGGAAAAAGAACATAAGAACATGAGAAATAGGAGCAGGAGTAGGCCATTCGGCCCCTCGAGCCTGCTCCGCCATTCAATGAGATCATGGCTGATCTTCTACCTCATCTCCACATTCCCGCACTATCCCCATATCCCTTTATTCCCTTAATATCCAAAAATCTATCGATCTCTGTCTTGAATTTACTCAACGACTGAGCCTCCACAGCTCTCTGGGGTAGAGAATTCCAAAGATTCACCACCCTCTGAGTGAAGAAATTTCTCCTCATCTCAGTCCTAAATGGCCAGTCCCTTATTCTGAGACTGTGACCCCTGGTTCTAGACTCCTCAGTCAGGGGAAACATCCTCCCTGCATCTATCCTGTCAAGCCCTGTAAGAATTTTGTATGTTTCAATGAGATCACCTCTCATTCTTCTAAACTCTAGAGAATATAGGCCTAGTTTACTCAATCTCTCCTCATAGGACAATCCCCCCATCCCAGGAACCAGTCTGGTGAACCTTTGTTGCACTCCCTCTATGGCAAGTATATCCTTCCTTAGGTAAGGAGACCAAAACTGTACACAATACTCCAGGTGTGGTCTCACCAGGGCCCTATATAATTGCAGTAAGACGTCTTTACTCTTATACTCAAATTCTCTTTTTGCTTTCCTAATTGCTTGCTGTACCTGCATGTTAACTTTCAGTGATTCATGTACAAGGACACCCAGGTCCCTCTGAACACCAACATTTCCCAATCTCTCACCATTTAAAAAACACTCTGCTTTCTAGTTTTCCTACCAAAGTGGATAACTTCACATTTCCCCACATTATATTCCATTTGCCATGTTCTTGCCCACTCACTTAGCCTGTCTATATCCCCTTGAAGCCTCCTTGCATCCTCCTCACAGCTTACCTTCCCACCCAGCTTTGTATCTTCAGCAAATTTGGATATATTGGCCCAGAAATCCGGGTCGAGGGCTTCCCGCGGGTGCAAGCCCCCGACCTGTACTTACCTTGCGCGCCGGCCGTTGAGCTGTAGGGCCCTGTGGAATTCCGCTCCGGGGCCTGGTCCAGCTGCCGGCGCACTGTGCTTGCGTGTCCCAGGGGCGTAGTTAGTGCGATGCGTCCCCTGGGATCACGTGAGCCATGGGCAGCCAATCGGAGGAGGGAAAAGCCCATTCATAAGATTGACAGGAAGACCTGTCAAAACTTATAAATACTACGGGCCCAAAATAGTAGTAAACCTTCAAATAAATTTTAAAAAATCATCACACTTTTTAAATAAACTATAAATTACATTAAATAACTATTTTAAACAATAATTTAAATTTTTGAAAAAAATAATTTTATATTGTAATGGGTCTAAAAATAAACTTACCTTGCTTTAAAGTATTTAAAAATAATAAACCTGTGGAAAAAATGTTTTAATTTTAATTAATTCACCACTTACCTTTTAAAATGCAGGCCTTACATTTCTAAAATCTAAAGACTTACCCTCATGGAAAACCTGTAAAAAAAACGTAAGTTCAAAGCGCACGCGCAGACTCCCGCGCGCACGCGTTCGACCTCTGAACCCCTGCTTTCAGAGGAATGGAAGTGCCGGTTTCCCGCGCATGCGCAGTGCATGCAAGAAACCGGCACTTCCATCGGGCCCACGCGTGAGTGCCCCGTGCGTACTCACCCGTGGAGACCCGAATTTCTGGGCCATTACATGTGGTCCCCTCATCCAAATCATTGATGAAATCAAAAGAGTAAAAAGGATCAAGAGGGAATGGGCAGAGTCAGGTTAGAAAATAAATAATGGCAAGGCGTGCAAAGAAAGAGCCAAGTGGAAGATGAAGTACCAGATGTCAAGTAAGAGGGACAGACAGGTCAGAGAATTAATCGGATAGATTTTTTGATTGCACGGTCCCGGTGTGGCGCCTCACCCACTAAAGGTGTATCGCAGAAAATGGAACCTGTGCAGCCCAGACGGACAGAAAATCATGGGCTTGACATGCAAGGTTTTAATCTGCACTCCAGCGGGTGGGGCTGCCTATCATGCACAATCAGAAAATTTACCCTAAGCCTTTCAGTGATATTCCTCTCTATATCAGAGCTGTTTATGTGTGGTAATGGGTACTAATTTCTTCATTCGTATTAATGGGTTATTCACTAATTAATGCCCAGAGCTAATTTGTCCTGGGTGAACCAATTTAATGCATCTTGACCCCCCACATCTGCTTGTAAAGTTCTTTACATGGCTACTAATTGAATGCAAATGTGTTTGTTTTCCAGCCACCTTTCGAATGAGTGACTTAAGGAAGTGGCTTTCCATCACTCTGGAATGATGGGAAGTCCATGACCCAAGAGAAGAGCATTGTGTCACTTCCTGGAAACCGCGCATCTCCAATCATAATTTAGCATTGTGATGAAATATGCCTTCATCAACCCATGTGTTTTACCTGCTTGTATTTTACCTGCTTGTATTGTGAACCGCCCCCTTTTGTTCCTATTGTGTGTATTGGCTACGCCCCTGTCTTTTGCCATATAAAGGTCTCAGGAGCTGTATGAGTCATTTACTACCAGACGAACCCGATGTGGGAAGACCTGCTATACTGCTATGTTCTTAGTGATTAAAAGCCTTCAGTTGAATCCTTGTCTTTGAGTCATTGATGGCATATCAAGCATCAATGATGCCCATTAAAACAATGGCTTTAAGGTAGTGGGATCAATCAGCAAAGGTCCCAACAGAGGGCACAGGGGAGCTATATGTCATAGATCTCGGTGCCTCTCCTCTGATGAAAAAGAAAAAGAAAGACTTGCATTTCTATAGCATCTTTCATGACCTCAGGGCATCCCAAAATGCTTTACAGCCAATGAAGTACTTTTTGAAGTGGAGTCACTGTTGTAATGTAGGAAATGCAGCCGCCAATTTGCGCACAGCAAGCTCCCACAAACAGAAATGAGATAATGACCAGATAATCGGTTTTAGTTACATTGATTGACCAGGACACCGGGGAGAACACCTGCCCTTCTTCGAAATAGTGCCATGAGATCTTTTATGCCTACCTGATAGGGCCTCGGTTTAACGTCTCATCTGAAAGACGGCACCTCCGACAGCACAGCACTCCCTCAGCACTGCACTGGGAGTGTCAGCCGAGATTTTTGTGCTCAAGTCCCTGGAATGGAACTTGAACCCACAACCTTCTGACTCAGAGGCGAGGGTGCTACCATTTGAGCCACGGCCTCAGATTCTCATGGCCATGGTTCTCTGATACTGGTTGAAGGAAAGGGGGTTCACATGTGACTGAGGCTAACGCTCGTGCGGAGGATCAATACCAACACGGACTGGTTGGGCCGAACAGCCTGTTGTCTTGTCGTGATTTGTCTGTAAATCTATGCTGCACCTCTACCGAAAGTAGCAACGCGGCCATTTCAGTCCATGCACGAGCACGGATAAAGCGGTCAGTTCCACGGTACGCTGGATGGGAAGGAGGAACATCAGCACAGGAGGACCATGGAGGCCTGAGACCTTCAGAGCAGGAACAGCGAGATCTAGAGCCGATTGGCCCTCAGAGGGCAATTGATGGCTGGCTGAGGTGTACCGCGCAGGTCTGGCTGGGTTGGTCACATGCTGTGCATTACTTTTTAACACAGCGCAGCTTCTAGAAACCAGGTAAGTGATGTGTTCCTGCAAGCACGCTAAAACAAAAACACTGCAAAAAAAATGTAGGTCTTATCATTTAAAATAAAACTATGATAAATTGTTTCAAATGACATATAATAATAGTTTTAAAATAGTAAATCTGGAGATTTGCTGGTGATGGTGAATAATGTTGCATTTCTGCAGTGTTACCTATTTGGAGATGTGTGAGTGTGTTTGTGCACATGTGTGTGAGTGTGTGCATGTGAAAGTGTGTGTGTGTGTTCGCGTGTGCATGTGTGTGTGAGTGCGTGTGTGAGTGCGTGTGTGTTCGTGTGTGCATGTGTGTGCGTGTGTGTTTGTGTGTGCGAGTGTGTTTGTGTGCGTGTGTGTGCGTGCGTACATGTGTGGGTGTGTGTGTGCATGTGCGTGTGTGTACGTGTGTGCGTGTGTGTGCATATGTGTATGTGTGTGTGCGTTCGTGTGTGTGTTTGTGTGTGTGCGTGTGTGTGTGCGTGTGTGTTTGTGTGTGTGTGTTCATGTGTGCATGTGTGTGTGTGAGTGTGTGTGTGTGCATGTGTGTGTGTGTGTGTGAGTGGGTGTGTGTTTGTGTGTGCGTGTGAGTGTGAGTGCATGTGTGTTCATGTGTGCATGTGTGTGTGTGTGTGTGCATGTGTGTGCGTGTGTGTGCGTGTGTGCGAGTGTGTTTGTGTGTGTGTGTGTGTGTGTGAGTGCGTGTGTGTTCATGTGTGTGCATGTGTGTGTGAGTGCATGTGTGTGTGTGAGTGCATGTGTGTTTGTGTGTGCGTGTGTGTGTTTGTGTGTGTGTGTACGTGTGCGTGTGTGTTCGTGTGTGTTTGTGTGTGCGTGTGTGTTTGTGTGTGCGTCTGTGTGTGCGTCTGAGTGCGTGTGCATTCGTGTGTGCGTGTGTGAGTGTGTTTGTGCGTACGTGTCTGTGTGTGTGCGTGTGCGTGTGTGTTCATGTTTGTGTGTGCGAGTGTGTTTATGTGTGCGTGTGTGCGTGTGTGCCCGCGAGTGCGTGCGTGTCTGCGTGTGTGTTTGCGCGCGTATGTGTGTGTGTGAATGCGTGTGTGTGTGTGTTTGTGTGAGTGCGTGTATGTGTGTGTGCGCGTTTGTTTGCGCGCGTGTGTGTGTGTGTGTATGTGTGTGTCCGTGTGTGTGCGTGTGTGTGCATGTGTGCGTGTGTGGGTCTGTGTGCATGTGTGTGTGCGCGCGTGTGAATGTGCATGTGTGGGTGTGTGTGTGCATGTGTATGTGTGGGTGTGTGTGCATGTGTATGTGTGTGAGTCCATGTGTATTTGTGTGTGTGCGTGTATGTGCGTGCGTGTGTGCATGTGTGTTCATGTGCGCGTGTGTACGTATGTGTTCATGTGTGCATGCATGTGTGCATGTGTGTGCGCGTGTGTGTGCGTGTGTGTTCATGTGTGCACATGCGTGTGCATGTGTGCGTGCATGCATGTGTGCGTGTGTGCATGTGTGTGTGTGCGTGTGTGTGTGCATGCATGTGTGCGTGTGTGTGTGTGTGTGTGTGTGTGCACATGCGTTTGGGGACGAAATGGACTTTTAAAGTTTGATTTTGTATAGACCCCGATTTCTTGTATTTTTTTGCACTCCTGAGGGAAGGATTTCCTCTGCTCTCAGTCGGGTAGATTTTCCGACCACACGCTCCCAGTGTGGAGCCTGGCCTGCCGGTCACGCATATTGGAAAATTGATTTTCCGTTGATTAAAATCGAAAGCCATGAGCTGTACTCAGTTGATTTGCCGACCCCTACTGCCGAGGCTCCAGGTCAGGAGTGTATCATCGTCAAATTTACATAAGAACATAAGAAATAGGAGCAGAAGGCGGCCATTCGGCCCCTCGAGCCTGCTCCGCCATTCAGTAAGATCATGGCTGATCTTCTACCTCATCTCCACTTTCCTGCACTATCCTCATATCCCTCGATTCCCTTAATATCCAAAAATCTATCGATCTCTGTCTTGAATAGACTCAATGACTGAGCCTCCACAGCCCTCTGAGGTAGAGAATTCCAAAGACTCACCACCCTCTGAGTGAAGAAATTTCTCCTCATCTCAGTCCTAAATGGCCGACCCCTTATTCTGAGACTGTGACCCCTGGTTCTAGACTCCCCAGCCAGGGGAAACATCCTCCCTGCATCTACCCTGTCAAGCCCTGTAAGAATTTTGTATGTTTCAATGAGATCACCTCTCGTTCTTCTAAACTCTAGAGAATAGTCTACTCAATCTACCCAAATGTGGATTAGTACCTTTAGAAGATTTGTGAGAAGATGTTCTTTGATCGCTATTTCTAGTGAAATTGTAACCCCGCTGTTCAACAACTGGCTTACGATTCGCTAAGGAACATAGAGGGGGTGGAATTTCCTATATGTTGTGTGCAATCGGGACATAAAGCAAATACCCGGCGTAAAAGATCGGGCGCAAGTGTGTTACACACGTAATTACGCTACACCCCAATTTCCTCGCTCTTTTACGTCCGTCTATCAACCAACATGTGCCAAAACGCAATTAGGGAAGGACAATAAATGCTGGCCTTGCCAGCGACGCCCACATCCCATGAACAAATTTTTTTTAAACGCATCCCGGCTCGTTAAAATAGCTCCGCCCCCCCAAGACTAAAGGGCCGTACACGGGAATTTCCTGCAATCACGCTGCTTCACAATAGGTGTAACATTAAGGGCAGAATTTTAGGCGCAGTCATCTTTCTGGTGTTTCATTGCAATTTTTTGAGCAATCCTTTCAAATTTACCCTCACTGAGACTTGTTCCGTACTTTCTGTTTCTTTGAATGCAATTTTATGCTATCAGAATGAATTACATTAAAAATTGAAAAGCTTCCATGAATGCATATTTCTTAAACATGCTGTGCCTAATGTGCATGAAAGATAGCTAAGACGACTTGAAACATAAATTTTCAATATATGGCGTGAGTTCCACACTTTTCTTGGGCCCCAATTGTTTATGCTGATTTCTGCTTGTTTACGTCCAGTTTTTTTACAAGACTGAGTATGGTAGCGTAGTGGTCACATTACTGAGCTAGCAATCTGAAATAAAAGCACTGGAAAATAAAACACAAGAGACGTGAGTTTAAACCACAGCAGTTGGAGAAATTGATTTCAGTTTTGAAAAAAAACCTGGTAATTAAAAAACCAGTAAAAGTGACCGCGAAGCTGTCGGATTGTCGTAACAACCTAACTGGGACACTCCTGCCTTTTTTTTTAGGGAAGGAAACCTGCCGTCCTTACCCGGTCTGGCCTGTACATGACTCCAACGTGGCCAAGGCTTCTTCGGCAGCACCTCCCAAACCCGTGACCTCTTCCACCTAGAAGGACGAGGGCAGCAGGCGCATGGGACCACCACTGTCATAAATCACATCATTGAGAAACTACCTATGAAATAACACTGGATGGCCAGCTGGTGGCGCCGCCCAAGGAGTATAAATACTCGGGTGTTGGCCCCAGCTGGCCCAGGGACATTTTGTAAAGACGAGGAACTAGTGAAGTACAACTAGACTGCCATGTTCTGAAACAAGTTGATTAAGGCCTTGCTTTATACTCAAACCAAGTGCGTAGTGAGTTTTATTACGTCAACCACCACCACCACCTCCAAGTTCCCCTCTAAGTCACACACCATCCTGACTTAGAAGTATATCGGCCGTTCCTTCATCGTCGCTGGGTCAAAATCCTGGAACTCCCTCCCTAACAGCACTGTGGCAGTAATTCACCACGTGGACTGCAGCGGTTCAAGAAGGCGGCTCACCACCACCTTCTCAAGGGGCAATTAAGGATGGGCAATAAATGCTGGCCTTGCCAGCGATGCCCACATCCCATGAACAAATAAAAAAACCTCTTAACTGCCCTCTGACATGGCTGAGCAAGCCTCTCAGTTGTATTACGAAGAAGGCTCACCAGCACATTCTCAGGGCAACTCGGGCTGGACAATGAATGCCAGCCTTGCCAGTGATGCCCACATCCCAATAGTGAATGAAATCTTTTTTTAAATTATGCCACGGCGTGTACTAGTGAGATTGGCAGGAAATTTGGGTGCAAATAGACATCAGGAAAATGTGGTACAAATGGGCGAAATTTCTGGTGTAACATTCCCGATTACAACCCCCACTGGAAATCCCATCTCGGAAAATCTTCCCGCAGTTTTAAAGTAACCAGACCCTGCGGAAATCTTCCTTTCTCCTCCGCGTTTCATTTTGAAGTACTTTTACTTTCCTGATTCCCTCGCTGCTTTCCCTGGGGTTTTTTTCTTTTCCTTCCCTTTATTCCTTAATTCTCTGTGGCCTTCAAATGACCCCGTTGAAAATAAACAGGTTAACACACCTCTGCTAAAATAGTAGAGGCAGGAAATTTAGGCGACCCAGGAGGGGCCTGATCCAAATTGTTTCTTCGCAGAAGTTTCGATTGACCCGGTCTGAGATGTTTCAATGTTCTGCAAACCAGCGAGCCAGTTTTGGGATGTTAATCGGGAAGCTACACCCAAAATTTCGCCCATTCGTGCGCACATTTTGCTGATGGCTATTTACGCCCAAATTTTCTGCCAATCTCGCGGCGACCTAACTTTTTTAAATATTTCCGTTCACTATTGTCATGTGGGCATCGCTGGCAAGGCCGGCATTCATTGCCCGTCCCGAGTTGCCCTGAGAACGTGCTGATGGGCCTTCGTCTTGACAGAACTGATCGGCTTGCTCGGCCACTTCAGGGGGCATTTAAGAGTCAAGGGGGGAGAAATTGGGTGGGTTAGCGCCTCCCGTTAGCACCCCCGGAGGGGGCGCCAACGACTCACCGCCCGGGTGCGGTGAGATGAACCACTCCCGCTAACTTGGCCGGGAGGTTTGCGGTGGCGCTAACCGCTAGCGCCATGATCTCCTGCGCCCGGAGATCGTGACGTCACTGCCGTGCGCATCGTCCCCAGTCGCGCGCCAGACCCGAACTTCGGTTCCGCCCCCCTGCAGCATCGCCGGGCGAAGACACCGACGGCTGCGGGAGGCATTGATCGGGAGGCTGGAGCGCTTCAGAGGCACAAGTTAAAGGGGAGGTTGCCGAGGTAAGTAGGAACATTTCTATAATTTTTTTTGCAATTTTCTTCATTTCTGCTGGAGTGCATGGAGCTGATCGGGCCGAATCACGGCCGCCGTCGGGGACCAGCTGACTGGTCCCAATGCATAGCCTGCAGCGATGGCCCTTCCCTTTAAGGGAGGGAAAGAGCCTCGAATTTTGCAGCGCTGCACGGGACATTGTGCGGCACTGCACCACCACCTGTGTCCTTGAGCGCTCCAGGAAGGAAGTCGAGCAATTGATTTAGCGTGCCACCTCCTTCCTGGAGGGCTAAACCCAATTTCGGGAAAGCTGGGAATCATTAGCGCCTGGCGCTGTTTCCCAGCTTTCAAAGGTTACCTCAAATGGGGTGATGACAAATTTCTCCCCCAACCAGTCACGCACCAGCCAGATGCTTCTTTCAAACTGTAAAGGATATTCCAGTGCAAAATAACTGCAGATCGACAAATGTTTGCAGTGTTTTAAAAGCACACCCAACTGTTTCAAAGTCGAAAGGAATTCAGTGCTGAGTCGAGCCACTATCGCGTAGCAGGAGCCAACTGATTAGAGCTCTCGGTGATGGTATCCAGTTGGTGCGGGAGCTGATTGTGAAATTTCAGCACTGAGAGCCAAGTGTGCCTAAGCTGAACCAGTGACTTAACTCGCCGAAAGGGATGCCGCTGACGGTAATGTTAGTAGATGGGCGTCCTTTGCGTTAAGTGGATGTCACCTCACACTCAAAGGGGGCTGAGGCCTGCCATGCACATGTTTCCTTAAAAGGTCAGGGAGCGTGGCTGGTGGGCTTTATCAGGGGCTTTATCCAACGCGGGGAATGGAATGGCAAGCTGCTTGGCTCAGCACGCTGCAGCTGGTCCCGAGAGATTACAGCAGCCTCTGGGGGGGAGGTGAGAGGGTGAGCATTTTCAAAACCGCAAATACCGATTGTTCAGCTAGCAGCTTGGCCAGGTTGAACAGGACGATCTGTTTTTTTGGTTACAGAAAACACTTGCATTCGCAAAGCGCCTTTTTTTGCGACCGCGGGAGGCCCCAAAGCGCTTTACAGCCAACAGAGTACTTTTCTAGTGTAGTCACTGTCGTAACGTAGGCAAGCCAGTGTGCGCACAGCGCGATCCCACAAACAGCAATGTGATCATGACCGGGTTTAGTGATGCTGGTTGAGGGATCAATATTAGAATGGACACTGACTGTCACTTTAATTCACCGCTTCACTCCCGCTCTGATCTCTCTGTCCTCGGCCTCTTACACTGTTCCAATGAAGCTCAACGTAAGCTCGAGGAACAGCACCTCATCTTTCGATGAGGCACTTTACAGCCTTCTGGACTCAACATCGAGTTCAACAATTTCAGATAATTATCCCTGCCCCCATTTTTCATGCAGTATGATTTTTGCCATTCCCATTTGCAACATTTTGGCCTAGAAATTCATTAAGGCGCTGCCAGCTTTGCGGCCAGTTACTGCCTAAAGAGGGCTTCTGCGCCAAAAAGGAGTTTGCGCTGATATTCAGCGCAGCGGTATGGGCGGCGGTAGCCGTTAGCGCTGCGCTGGCACCGATGACGTCATCGGTGTGCGCAGTGCCCTGGTTCCGCCCCGAAACCGGCCCGATCCCTATATTTAGTTGCGGCCGCCTCCTCCGCAGCGGCCGCAAACAGCGACCAGAAAACGGGGCCGTACTGTAGCCTTAGTGGGGCGTTTTAAGGTGGAGGTGCGGCCGGCCGCTTTTTCGGCGGCCGCCTGCCCGCACCTCCTTCCCCGGCCTCCTCCACCCCCCCCCCCGGCATTGCCGGCTGCTTTCCGCGAACCCGGCACTTCTCCGTGGTGCCAGGCTCATTTGCCGGCACTATCCAGCGGCGATCTCCCCGTTGCAGGCAGCTCCCCCTTAAGAGAAGGAGGAGGCCTGCAGTACCGCAGCCTGCCGCTCCGCAGCGGCTGGCGCAGCGGCGCCAAGAGCGCTGAAATCCAGTTTCAGCGCCTCAAGCGGAGGCGGGCACACCCTGGAATAGCGCCCGGTTCCGAATTGGGGCGCAAAAACTGAATATCTGACGATCGCAAATGGCTCCCCGCCCAGCTGGCGGGGCCATAGTGAATTTCTAGGCCTTTATCTTTCCTGCCTCTTACAAAAGTACAGGATGTTCTTTCAATTCTTTCCTCCCCTCCTAAACCACCCCGCACCCCCCCCACCCCGTCTCTGCACCTGTTTAATATTTGTTACATCTCCAACTTTTTCCAGTTCTGATGAAGGGTCCCAGACCTGAAACGTTAATTCTGTTTCTCTCTCCACGGATGCTGCCTGGCCTGCTGAGTATTTCCAGCATTTTCTGTTGTTATTTCAGATTTCCAGCATCCGCAGTATTTTGCTGTTATACTGACAGGGGAGAACTCCCCTTCTCCGGATTTCAGGTTGCCAATCCTCCCGGAGTCTCCATTGAAGATTAATCTCCACCGCGAGCAAAACTGGGATAAAAAATTCCTTTTTTTTTAAAATGGTGTGTCTTTTTTTTCCATTTTCTTCGAACAGTTTCGCTTATTAGTTATTAAAAATGGGAGCTGGAAGGGAAATAGGCTGTCTGGTCGCTCGGGGTGGTTGGAGGGGGGAGGTCATGTGATGAAATCGCCAAGAATACGTTCAACCAGATTTGTCGACCGTACCTTTGTTACTGAGGGACACTGTGGCTGAGGAAAGGAACACGTGTTGAGTGTGGCGGCCAATGTCACTGACGTAAGAAAACTACTAGGCACTTGGTCTAAGCGTTAAACAAAGCTTTAATCAACTGTTTTTCAACATGGAGGTCTAGTTGTGTCCTTCACTAGTTCCTGTTAAAGAATGTCCTGAGCAAGCTGGGCCCATGCCCGAGTATTCCTGGACAGCACCACCCGCAGGCCGCCTATTATTTCATAAGTCATTTCCACATGTATGACAAGATTCATGTCAGTCACCATCAAGCACTCTCAGCTGAGCTCTACGCAGTATAAAAGTTTCTAAAGTTTCACGACCACCGGACGTCTCAAAGCGCCTTACAGCCAATGAAGTACTTTTGGAGTGTAATCACTGTTGTAATGTGGGAAACGCAGCAGACCAATTTGCGCACAGCAAGCTCCCACAAGCAGCAATGTGATAATGACCAGATCATCTGTTTTTGTTATGTTGGTTGAGGGATAAATATTGGGCAGGACACCGGGGAGAACTCCCCTGCTCTTCTTCAAAATAGTGCCATGGGATCTTTTACGTCCACCTGAGAGAGCAGACGGTGCCTCCGACAGTGCAGCACTCCCTCAGTACTGCACTGGATTCACCAGATTCACCAGACTGATACCTGGGATGGCAGGAATGATGTATGAAGAGAGATTGGGTCGATTGGGCTTATATTCGCTGGAGTTTAGAAGAATGAGAGGGGATCGCATTGAAACTTATAAAATCCTAACAGGACTAGACAGACTAGATGCAGGAAGGATGTTCCCGGTGGCGGGAGAATCCAGAACCAGGTGTCACAGTCTAAGGATAAGGGGTAAGCCATTTAGGACAGAGATGAGGAGGAATTTCTTCACCCAGAGAGTGGTGAACCTGTGGAATTACCACAGAAGACAGTTGAGGCCAATTCATTAAATATATTCAAGAAGGAGTTAGATATATTTCTTAAGGCAAGCAGGGACAAGGTACTGAATTTGGATGATCAGTCATGATCTCATTGAATGGCGGAGCAGGCTCGAGGGGCCGAATGGCCTACTCCTGCTCCTATCTTCTATGTTTCTATGGAGTGTCAGCCTAGCTTTATGTGCTCAAGTCCCTTGGAGTGGAAATGTGAAGCCACAACCTTCTAACTCAGAGGCGAGATTGTGCTACCCACTGAGCTGACAGGAAAATTGGCCCAGAACTTCAGGTCTCCACGGGTGAGTACGCACGGGGTACTCACCCGTAGGCCCGATGGAAGTGCCGGTTTCCTGCATGCACTGTGCATGCGTGGGAAACCGGCACTTCCGTTCCCCTGAAAGCAGAGGTTAAGCATGCGCGGGAGAGGCAGCGCGTGCGCATCGAACTTACGTTTTTTTTGCAGGTTTTCCCGGGAGGGTAAGTCTGCAGGAGTTAGACATTTAAAAAGCAGTCGTAAGGCCTGCTTTTCACAAGGTAAGTGGTGAATTAATTAAAATTAAAACATTTTTTCCACAGGTTTATTATTTTTAAATACTTTAAAGAAAGGTAAGTTTATTTTTAGCCCCGTTAGAAAATAAAATTATTTTTTTCAAAAATTTAAATTATTGTTTAAAATAGTTATTTCATGTAATTTATAGTTTATTTAAAAAATGTGATTTAAAATTTTTTTTATTGAAGATTTAGTGATGTTTTGGGGCTCGTAGTATTTATAAGTTTTGACAGCTCTTCTGTCAAACTTATGAATGGGCATTCCCTGCTACCATTGGCTCTCCATGGCCCACGTGATCCCAGGGGACACTTCGAACTAACTGCGCCCCTGGGATACGCAAGCACTGCGCACCGGCAGCTGGAGCAGGCCCAGGATCGGAATTCCACGCGGGCCCACAGCACAACGGCCGGTGCGCTAGGTAAGTGCAGGTCGGGGGCTTGCACCCGCGGGAAGCCTCCGACCCGAATTTCTGGGCCACTATGTTAGTATCGGCAAATAGAGAGAGACAAGAAAGCTAGGTGTGAATTTAAAATCATCAGCATAGGAATGAGGGAGCGGTTGGGAGAAATGTTTGATAGGATGTGTAATGTCCTACCAGAAACGGCAATTGGAGCAGAATTCATAACAGCTTTTGTAAAAGAAAAGTGGATAAGTAACTGAAAAAAGAAAAACTAAAAGGTTCTCTGGGGAAAACTGCAGGGAATGGGACTAAGTGGGAAGCTCTTTCAGCGAGCTGGCAGAGGCCTGATAGAGGCCTCCAGCTGTGCTGTAGAATTCCAGGGTGGAAAGTTTGAAGGGTAGAGATAAGAGATGAGTCTTCTATCAGAGGCGGTTTTTGTATCTGTACTGGAAGGATTTGCAGGCTGATTCACAGTCTGACTGGGAGGAGAATGAATGCTCCTTCCACGGTAATAGCTATCTTTATACCAGCCGATAAGGTGAGTAGCCTTATGCAACAGGACGGTTTTACGGGCTCCCACAACCCGCACGATGGGGGGGGGCGAGGGGGAAAGGAATAATCCTGCTGGATGTCAACTCAGAACTCAGAGCTCTGGTCTCCACTTGCTGGGACTGACTGGAATGAGGTTTGAACCCTGCACCTTCTGACTCAGAGGCAGGAATGCTAAACACTAAGCCAGAGCCTTTGAACCCGACGATAAGCTTTTTCCTTGGGCCCTGACCTGGCAGGCTAGTTAGCCTCCCAAGATATGAGGAGCAGCGTTCAAATCTTGGATAAGCTTCGAGTTTTACAGAGTGGTGAGCAAAAAGGCGTCGGTGAGAATTCACCCAAAGCAAACAGGATGCTGAAAAGCCTTTAGAAGAGACTTGGCTAGCTCGGCACTAAAATGGCAATGATGCTTCTCGGCGAGTGCTGGTCTCCAATGGCACTGTAGCATCCCCCGGGCGGCAGCTCTTTGCGCTGTTACCCACTTTAACCTCTTACCCTTAACATTTCCATTGCAGCCCCACGAACCAGGCCTGGCTCTGATAAGAAGAGATTAACTCGCTAAGGGTGAAAGGTTAATGGCCATTTCACTTAGCACGGAACGGGGAGGCCCATGTCATGCTGCGACATCAACTTCAGACACCTGACAGTGTGGAATGTTTGGAAGCTGTCGGAATTACAACCGGGCAGTGCCATGTTTCATTTAACATTAAACAAAGCCCTGTGAATTAGTCCAGGCCTCTTAAGTACGACTAACACAAGCTTCAATAATCAGTTGGTAGCGGCTAACCTGCCAACTGTCTGCCTCTGGTCCAGACAGTCTGTGTTTACCCATCACCCGCTGTGCTGGCCTACACTGGCTCCCGGACTGGCAATGTCTCAATTGTAAAATTCTCGTCCCTTGTTTTCAAATCTCTCCGTGCCTTCAGCTGCCTAGGCCCCTAAACTCTGGAATTCCCTCCCTAAACCTCTCCGCCTCTCTCTCCTCCTTTAAGACGCTCCTTAAAACCTACCTCTTTCACCAAGCTTTTGGTCACCTGTCCTAATATCTCCTTACGAGGCTCGGTGTCAAATTCTGTTTGATAATCGCTCCTGTGAAGCGCCTTGGGATGTTTTACTACGTTAAGAGTGCTATATAAATGTAAGTTGTTGTTGTTGAAGGCCATGGGATGTTAAACCAGCAGGGAGAAGGCCCATCCTCCTTCCCTTCCCTCAGTGCCACTCCGCGGCTCCTGACCAAGCAATGTTGCTGCTATAAACCATTGTACCAGACTCCAAACCAGGGGCAACAATTCTCACATCAGCCATTCAGGTACACAGGACGTAGAACCTTCATTTCCTTCAGATATGGGAGTGATAAGGACAACGGAACTCATGACAGAGCCCGAGAGTGGTACTGAGGGGATGAAAGGGAGAATTCAGGGGAGGCACTGGGGGGGAGGAGAGTGGGAGCATGGAGTGAGGGGGGGAGTGGCAGAATGGAGTGAGGGGTAGAGTGGGAGCATGGAGTGAGGGGGAGGAGTGGGGCAGCATGGAGCGAGGGGGAGAGAGTGGCAGAATGGAGTGAGGGGGAGGAGTGGGGCAGCATGGAGTGAGGGGGAGGAGTGGGGCAGCATGGAGTGAGGGGGAGGAGTGGGGCAGCATGGCGTGAGGGGAGGAGCGGGGCAGCATGGAGTGAGGGGAGGAGCGGGCAGCATGGAGTGAGGGGAGGAGTGGGGCAGCATGGAGTGAGGGGAGGAGTGGGACAGCATGGAGTGAGGGGGAGAGTGGCAGCATGGAGTGAGGGGGAGAGAGGCAGCATGGAGTGAGGGGAAAGAGTGGGACAGCATGGAGTGAGGGGGAAGAGTGGGACAGCATGGAGTGAGGGGTAGGAGTGGGACAGCATGGAGTGAGGGGGAAGAGTGGGACAGCATGGAGTGAGGGGTAGGAGTGGGACAGCATGGAGTGAGGGGGAGGAGTGGGACAGCATGGAGTGAGGGGGAAGAGTGGGACAGCATGGAGTGAGGGGGAAGAGTGGGACAGCATGGAGTGAGGGGTAGGAGTGGGACAGCATGGAGTGAGGGGGAGGAGTGGGACAGCATGGAGTGAGGGGAAGAGTGGGACAGCATGGAGTGAGGGGAGGAGTGGGGCAGCATGGAGTGAGGGGTAGGAGTGGGACAGCATGGAGTGAGGGGGAGGAGTGGGACAGCATGGAGTGAGGGGAAGAGTGGGACAGCATGGAGTGAGGGGAGGAGTGGGGCAGCATGGAGTGAGGGGTAGGAGTGGGACAGCATGGAGTGAGGGGGAGGAGTGGGACAGCATGGAGTGAGGGGAAGAGTGGGACAGCATGGAGTGAGGGGAGGAGCGGGACAGCATGGAGTGAGGGGGAAGAGTGGGACAGCATGGAGTGAGGGGAAAGAGTGGGACAGCATGGAGTGAGGGGAGGAGCGGGGCAGCATGGAGTGAGGGGGAGGAGCGGGGCAGAATGGAGTGAGGGGGAGGAGCGGGGCAGAATGGAGTGAGGGGGAGGAGGGGGCAGCATGGAGTGAGGGGGAGAGAGGCAGAATGGAGTGAGGAGGAGCGGGGCAGCATGGAGTGAGGGGGAGAGAGGCAGCATGGAGTGAGGGGAGGAGGGGGGCAGCATGGAGTGAGGGGAAAGAGTGGGACAGCATGGAGTGAGGGGAGGAGCGGGGCAGCATGGAGTGAGGGGAGGAGGGGGGCAGAATGGAGTGAGGGGAGGAGTGGGACAGCATGGAGTGAGGGGGAGGAGCGGGGCAGAATGGAGTGAGGGGGAGGAGCAGGGCAGAATGGAGTGAGGGGGAGGAGCGGGGCAGCATGGAGTGAGGGGGAGGAGAGTGGCAGCATGGAGTGAGGGGGAGGAGCGGGGCAGCATGGAGTGAGGGGGAGGAGCGGGGCAGAATGGAGTGAGGGGGAGGAGCGGGGCAGAATGGAGTGAGGGGGAGGAGAGTGGCAGCATGGAGTGAGGGGGAGGAGCGGGGCAGAATGGAGTGAGGGGGAGGAGCGGGGCAGAATGGAGTGAGGGGGAGGAGAGTGGCAGCATGGAGTGAGGGGGAGGAGCGGGGCAGCATGGAGTGAGGGGGAGGAGCGGGGCAGAATGGAGTGAGGGGGAGGAGCGGGGCAGAATGGAGTGAGGGGGAGGAGAGTGGCAGCATGGAGTGAGGGGGAGGAGCGGGGCAGAATGGAGTGAGGGGGAGGAGCGGGGCAGAATGGAGTGAGGGGGAGGAGAGTGGCAGCATGGAGTGAGGGGGAGGAGCGGGGCAGAATGGAGTGAGGGGGAGGAGCGGGGCAGAATGGAGTGAGGGGGAGGAGCGGGGCAGAATGGAGTGAGGGGGAGGAGAGTGGCAGCATGGAGTGAGGGGGAGGAGAGTGGCAGCATGGAGTGAGGGGGAGTAGCAGGGCAACACCTCAGAACACATTCCCAGTCAAAGTATCAAAAATATGTAAGTTGTGCGGGAGGGGCCTGGGGCAGCGTTGCCCCTACACCTCTCTAGAACCTCTCTCTTTGATGCTGTAGCCCCCTTCAGCCTTTTGTACACTAACATTTTGATCTATTCCCTTCAGTACCAATCAAGTAATGTTTAAGTTACAAGCCCATATCCCATTGCCCGCTCCGTGTAATAACTGGTTCCTACGTTGTGATTTTGGGGTCACGAGCTCTGAATGAGAATACTGTGAATTCTGCCTTCTCAGCAAAACGATTCATCTTCATGTTAAACCTTTTTTTCTCCCCCTGTTTATAGAGGGATGGTTTGTAATGTAAAACATGTAACGTTATCACCGTATCCCATGCAATTTGATTTAAAACTGACTTGCGTCATTTCTGCTTTCAATTTTGTGAAGTTTGCAGTTGCTAAACCAAATGGAATGAATGAAGATAAGGAACATGAACAGCACGTTTTCAGAAGGCGACATTCCAGAGCTCCTTGCAACGATAGCTGTAAACTGATTCGGCTAGACGGGGGTCGGTGGGGGGTGGAATTTACACTGCAAAAAGAAATCATTTGCATTTATATAGCACCGTTCACAACCTCAGGTTGTCCCAAAGCGCTTTACAGCCAATGAAGTACTTTTTGGAAGTGTAGTCACTGTTGTAATGTGGGAAACGCAGCAGTCAATTTGCGCACAGCAAGCTCCCACAAACAGGAATGTGATAATGACCAGATAATCTGTTTTTAGTGATGCTGATTGAGGGATAAATATTGGCCAGGACACCAGGGATAGCTCCCCTACTCATCTTCGAAATAGTGCCACGGGATCTTTTTTATGTCCACGTGAGGGAGCAGATGGGGCCTCGGTTTAATGTCTCATCTGAAAAACGGCACACTCAGACAGTGCAGTACTCCCTCAGTACTGCACTGGAGTGTCAGCCTAAATTTATGTGCTCAAGTCCCTGGAGTGAGACTTGAACCTACAACCTTCCGACTCAGAGGCAAAAGTGCTACCCACTGAGCCACAGCGATAAGTTACTAGATAATCTCCTTTTGGTGGTGTTGGGTGAGGAATAAACATGGGCCAAGACACCGGGAGAAGTCCCCTGATCTTCTCCATGGGATCTTTCACGTCCCCTTAAACGGACAGGCAGGACCTCGTCTGGAAGATAGATGCCTCCGCAAGATCCTGCAAATCCATTGGCAGGATAGGCACACCAACGTCAGTTGTTCTCGCTCAGGCCAACATCCCCAGCATCGAAGCTTTGACCATGCTCGATCAGCTCCAATGGACGGGCCACATCGTCCACATGCCCGATACGAGACTCACAAAAAAAGCGCTCTACTCAGAGCTCCGACGTGGCAAGAGAGCCCCAGGTGGGCAGAGGAAACACTTCAAGGACACCCTCAAAGCCTCCTTGAAAAAGTGCAACATCCCCACCGACACCTGGGAATCCCTGGCCCAAGACCCCACAAAGTGGAGGAGAAGCATCCAGGAAGGCGTTGAACACCTCGAGTCTCTTCGCCGGGAGCAAGTGGAAGCCAAGCGCAGGCAGCGGAAGGAGCGCACGTCAACCCGAGCACCCCACCCCACCCGCCCCTTCAACCACCGTCTGCCCCACCTGTGACAGAGACTGTAGGTCCCGCATTGGACTCATCAGTCACCTGCGAACTCATTTTTAATGTGGAAGCAAGTCATCCTCGGTTCCGAGGGACTGCTTAAGAAGAAGAAGATGTTCAACTTTCTGCCAGGCATAAAACTGCTGTTGCGAATGGGCCGACCTTGAATAGAAACTGTCCCAATTTCGCTTCCGTTGCTGTCGAGTAGCTTCCATAACGGGCAGCCGGTCTGCAATGCCAGTTTAGTGCCCGGGCAGTAAGTTGAGAATCCACCCCAGCGGCCAAGGACAGCGCATGTGCTCCCTCAGTGCTGCGCTGAAATATCAGTCCAGACTGTAGACTGTGCTCAAGTCCTAGGGGTAGATCCAGGGCGGGCGAGACAGTGTTGGCGGAGGAAGGGGTGCGGGGGGGGTGGGGGTGTGGGGGAGGGTTTAATTGTTAAAAAATGAGAAACCTGACCCCCAACCCGTTGCGAACGCACCAACCTCCGGTTTAACCGCGGCGGGTTTGGGGGCTGGCCGAGTGATACGCTCCTGAGAGGTGGCTCAGTAATGATAATATTTCAAATGAACTCCACGCCTTAGATTTCTGTCACGGAGCTTGGGAAAACCAGCAGCTAAAGAGAGGCGGGAACCCTGCCTTGTAGGCAATGATGGCTTGTGACTTTGTACAAAGAGCCGAGACTTGAGCTCTGTAAATGTCATTAACTGTAAATAAAATGATCAAATTTTAAAATTAAAAAAAATAAAAATGATGAGGTAGCGAACCAGTCAGAGCTTTGAAGATTAAGTGCCAATGGATAACTACTCACGACTCTTTTTAATTGAAAACAATAAACAGACACCGGGTTAAGAAAAAAAGAGAGGCAGGAGGTCGGGGATCGGGTATCGGGGATCAGAACCCACCGCCCACACCAACCAACCACCCACGGTCCCAGTAGCAGCTGCAGGCACCTTAGCTGGGGCTGCGGCCTGATCCAGAGCACTCCCCACCCCGACTGGAAGCCAAACCTGTCAATCAGGCGAACTTCCGGGCAGGGTATCCCGTCGTTAAAAAGAAATACGCGCAGACCGAAACGCCGCCCGCTCGCTTACCAAACCCGCCCCAGTCAAGGTCGGAGCCATCCCCTTTTTCTTTTTGTTTTGGTAGGGTACTTGAGGTTCTGGAAATCAAGAGGATTCTCAGACCCTGTGATGAATGAATACCAGGACCAGGGACAATGATTCAGGGATGATTGAGGATTAGATTATTGTTCAGAGTGGAGCAGTATTGATAGGGCGATCCTAAAGAACTGCTCTCAGGTAAGCCAAGAGACTAGGATGAAGAGCTATAGGCGAGCTGGTATTTTGGAAATGACAGCTTAGTTCCTCATACAAATACATATTTGTATATCAGCTTATTTATTACAGCCCTGTCATAAGGTTCCGTGTATTGGTTGAATTATTAACGCCCAATATTATTCATAGTAGTGAGGGTACTGATGGCAGGAAACGTTACATAATTTAGAGATACTGTTAGTTACCTGTTTCATTCTAAGGCCATTAATGCTAAACTCAAGACTCCAATGGCAATAGTTGACAGCAGTGAGAAGTGAATTTGGGATAATGGATGGCTGGCAGTGAGATACAAGGCAGTAATTGAATCTCGGCTTCTGCTGATGTTGTATGTCAAGAGAGCGAAGCTTGAGAGATTCATAACGCCTTCAGGACCCTGTGGTTCAATTTCTGCCTGCTGTCTTTTATCATTTCTGAAACATTTTACTTATTGTTTCCAGCTAACTTTTACATCGAATTACATCGAGTGCACAGCACAGAAACAGGCCATTCAGCCCAACTGGTCTGTGTCGGTGTTTATGCTCCACACGAGCCTCCTCCCACCCCTCTCTTCATCTAAACCCATCAGCACATCCTTTCTAATCCTTATAACAACAAAAAATGCTGGAAATACTCAGCAGGCCAGGGCAGCATCCGTGGAGAGAGAAACAGAGTTAACGTTTCAGGTCGAAGACCTTTTGTCAGAACTGGAAAAAAAGCAGGAAAAGGGATAGATTTTAAAGCAAGTTTAGGGGCTGGGAAAAGGGGGAGGGGATGAAAGAACAAAAGGGAAGGTCAGTGATAGGATAGAAAGCCGGAGAGATTAAGAGACATTGAGAGACATTAAGAGATATTCAAGGCGAGAGGAGATGGTAATGGGACAGGTTAAGGAACAAAGGATGGCTCTAGATGAAGTGTGAATTGCGTCTATTCCTTTCTCCCTCCTATACTTATCTAGCTTCCCCTTAAATGCATCTATGCCATTCGCCTCAACTACTCCTTATTGTGGCGAGTTCTCACCACTCACTGGGTAAAGGAATTTCCCCTGAATTCCATAGGGTGTGAACTTCCTGTCTGAAAAACTTATTTACGTTTTGATCTGACTTTAGTATCAACATTTTCCATTATAAATTGTTATGCTAATATTTCCCATTTAATTTTGCTATGTCAACTGTCACAATGTAGCTGCAGGCTTCAGCCACTAGGTGTCACAGAGGAGCAAGTTTCCAAAGCCTCTCCTAACCCTGTTGCCATCTTTTGTAGATAAAAAGAACTTATATTCATCAACTGACCATGGGCATTTTAAAATATGAAAGGCGCTATATAAATGTAAGTTGCCTTAGCGAGGGTGCAACAAAAATTCATTAGATTGATTCCTGGGATGAGAGGATTGCCCAATGAGGAGAGATTGAGTAAAATGGGCCTATATTCTCTGGAGTTTAGAAGAATGAGAGGTGATCTCATTGAAATGTATAACATTTTTAGACGACTTGACAGGGTAGAAGCTGAGAGGTTGTTTCTCCCTGGCTGGAGAGTCTAGAACACAGGGTTACAGTCTCAGGATAAGGGGTCGGCCATTTAGGACTGAGATGAGGAGAGATTTCTTCACTCAGAGGGCGGTGAATCTTTGGAATTCTCTGCCCCAGAGGGCTGTGGATGCTCAGTCGTTGAGTATATTCAAAACTGAGATCGAAAGATTTTTGGACTCTAGGGAATCAAGGGATATGGGGATAGTGCGGGAAAGTGAAGTTGAGGTAGAAGATCAGCCATGAACTTATTGAATGGCGGAGCAGGCTCGAGGGGCCGAATGGCCTACTTCTGCTTCTAATTCTTATGTTCTTAAGTTCTTTCTTTCTACTTTGTTTGTTAGGCACTCCCTTTCCCTCCCATATTCGTGCCCAGTGACACTATTACTGTCTTTTCTTCCCCTGTCAAAATGCCTTCTCCTTCTATCTCCCTCTGATATATTTGTCTACAGTTGTCCTAGTCTGATGTGGTCTAGTCTTAAGGTTCCCCCACTCTGGTCTCCCTGGATTCTGTCACATTCCTTGTTAGTTACTCTACTCTCTGTTTCTCGATGGGGGAGGAGTGTGGTAAGCCCTCTCCTCCCACCTCCCCCTTCACACTCGCTGTCAATCTGTACTCTTTCATTATTGTTTTTATACATCTGTGGAAAAGCTGCAAAAATCTCCAGACTTATAATGGCGCAGTAATATATTATAGCGCGTTATATAAACACCTTTTCAAGCATTTCTTCCAGCAAAATACAGAAGAGCAGAACTGAGAATATACTGCGCCACTTCACTGCAACGCAAACACAGTTACCCTCAGAGACCCTTAATATGTACCAGACTCCTGTCAGTTGTGCTCCGCTAGGAATGCTTCTCCCAACATGAGGCTAAGAACCCGTAAAAGCCACTGGCCGTGCAGCAGACACTGCACTGTGACAGATGCCTGACATACGTGACGATAATGTCACTTTACAAGGTCACCTTCTGGATTCCCAGGGTTGGATCTGACCTAGTAAATCTCTAGTGCATGTATCTCGCGAAATAGCCCTCTATCACCTCAGCGAAATCAAATCAAAGCCCGTACCGTACAAGGTAGTCTGAGTGAGATGCAGATTATAATGATTGGAATTTTCAAACTAAAAGAATCAAAAGATGAATAAATATGACTTTTGTTTTAATGGTACAGGATCTACAGAGGGAGGGTGGGTTTCAGAAGTCTCAGGCTTGACATTTGCTGGATATTGTCTGAAGTGGAGAGCGGCCATCTGACTTTCACTTCCTCCTGAATCTGTAGGGAGGGTAAGCTTTTAGCAATCCTTTCAGACCCTTCCATCTCACTGCGATCCTCTAACTGTGCACCGTGTTTCTTCAGCTTCACTTCCTCTGCAGATATAACACTGCCATTTGCCCTTACAGCTTTTAGCCTCTGCCAAATGAATGCAATACAAATTAAAAATAAACCCTACCACACTGTGCAGCGATTGGTGCTCGGGATATGCGAGCCTTTTTGTCTTAATCTCGTCTCTTGCGAATGTTTCGTTAATTTTACTTTGTTTTTGCAACAGGGACGTCTTTGCTGAATGTCATCTGCATTGATTTCTCGGGGTGCGAGAGAAAGATTTATTCCGTGCACACATATACCTGTACCTCTAAGTCTGTCAATGCAATGTGGGACAATCTTTAATCTAAAAAGGAAAGATGTTTCTCTATCAGAATGCTGCCCGTTGGCCAAAATTCATAACAAAGTGTTTGGAATTCGTCCACTTTTCACTGAATATAAACTCGATGGGTTTCGGAAGTGAGAGAGGGACCAGGGGAGAGCTGTTCGCAGAAAGGTTAACCAGGGAGAGTGAGACTAGGGAAGCCATCCTGAATGGCCTGCAGAAGATGCCATTAATCGGGCCAGGTTACCACACCTTTGGTCAGTCGAGGTATTGTAGCACTCTGGCCTCTGAGTCAGAAGATTGTGGGTTCAAATCCCAGCCCAGAGACTTGAGCACATGACCTAGGCTGGCGCTCCAATGCAGTACTCAGGGAGTGCTGCACTGTCGGCGGTGCCGTCTTTTGGATAAGACGTTAAATCTCTCAGGTGGACGTAAAGGATCCCATGGCATTATTTCGAAGAAGAGCAGGGGAGTTCTCCGCAGTGACCTGAATGTCGCATCGAGGTCCTACAACCTGGGATTGTTCTCCTTGGAGCGGAGAAGGTTGAGTGGAGATTTGATAGAGGTGTTCAAAATCATGAGGGGTCCAGACAGAGTAGACAGAGAGAAACTGTTTCCATTGGCGGAAGGATCGAGAACCAGAGGGCACAGATTTAAGGTGATTGGCAAAAGAACCAAAGGTGACATGAGGAAATACTTTTTATGCAGCGAGTGATTAGGATCTGGAATGCACTGCCTGAAAGGGTGGTGGAGACAGACTCAATCGTGGCTTTCAAAAGGGAATTGGATAAGTACCTGAAAGAAAAACATTTGCAGGGCTACGGGGAAAGGGCGAGGTAGTGGGATTAGCTGAAGTGCTCTTGCGGAGAGCCGGCACAGGCTCGTCGGACTGAATGGCCTCCTTCCGTGCTGTAACCATTCTGACTGGCGTAGGACCCAATTTTCATATTGAAACAACCTTACGTCTGCTTCAGGCAGGCCTTGCGCATCTAATGAGCGGCTGAGGTGCCCCCCTTCCCCCACAACTTTTAACTGCTGGGCACCAGTTTTTTTCACCGCCAGGCTGGAAATCCAGTGCCCGTGTTTCTAGGGTCTGTGGTGCTGGGGTGGTTTGAGATGCACCCGCCTCACCTCCGAAAGCCCACCTCCTGCTGGCTTCTGTCCCTCGTTCCCCCAAACTGTGGCGGACCTGCCAGGCTTGTGCTGCCGTGGATTTTGTGGGGGCCGGGGGGGGGGGGGGAGGGGTTTGCGGTGGGGGCTGGAGGGAACGGAGGTTGGTGGGAGTGCGACCAATTTTTCTTTCCTCCTGTAACAGCCACGAGAAAATGAACTCGATGATGAGCAGCCGGCTAGTTTGTTGTGGGACTGCTGGCCTTTTCAGGGGAATTAACTTAGCAATCCACTGGGCTAAAATTCAGCTTCGGTAAGGGTGCGGGATAGCGGGTTGCCCGTCCGTTATACAAGCCGCCCACTTTGAAGTCAATGGAAAATATATTGGGCTGGCCGTACAACGGATGGGAAAATGCTCTGCGCCCCGCTGATGATTAATTTTGTACGCCAACCGTGGTATATTATTTTTGCTTTTGTATCGGTATATTTGAGCTCAATAAAACCACATTTGCAACATCTACTCTGCCAGCAGCTCTGACATCTAGCCGACAATGTGGAAAACTGCCCAGCTACGTCCTGTCCACAAAATGTAGGACAAATCCAACCTGGCCAATTACCGAGTCTACTCTCAATCATCAGCAAAGTGATGGAAGGTGTCATCGACAGTGCTATCAAGCGGCACTTACTCGCCAATAACCTGCTCACTGATGCCCAGTTTGGGTTCCGCCAGGACCACTCGGCTCCCGACCTCATTACAGTCTTGGTCCAAATATGGGCAAAGGAGCTGAATTCCAGAGGTGAGGTGAGAGTGACTGCCCTTGACATCGAGGCAGCATTTGACTGAGTGTGGCATCAAGGAGCCCTAGTAAAACTGAAGTCAACGGGAATCAGGGGGAAAACTCTCCACTGGCTGGAGTCATACCTAGCACAAAGGAAGGTGGTTGTGGTGGTTGAAGGTCAATCATCACAGCCCCAGGACATCGCTGCAGGAGTTCCTCAGGGCAGTGTCCTAGGCCCAACCATCTTCAGCTGCTTCATCAATGACCTTCCCTCCAACATAAGGTCAGAAATGTGAATGTTCGCTGATAACTGCACAGTGTTCAGTGCCATACACAGCTCCTCAGGTAATGAAGCAGTCCATGCCCGCATGCAACAAGACCTGGACGATGTTCAGGCTTGGGCTGATAAATGGCAGGTAACATTCACGCCACAGAAGTGCCAGGCAATGACTATCTCCAACAAGCGAGAGTCTAACCACCGCCCCTTGACATTCAATGGCATTACCATCGCTGAATCCCCCACCATCAACATCCTGGGGGTCACCATTGACCAGAAACGTAATTGGACCAGCCACATAAATACTGTGGCAACAAGAGCAGGTCAGAGGCTGGGTATTCTGCGGCGAGTGTCTCATCTCCTGACTCCCAAAGCCTTTCCACCATCTACAAGGCACAAGTAAGGAGTGTGATGGAATACTCTCCACTTGTCTGGATGAGTGCAGCTCCAACAACACTCAAGAAGCTCAACATTATCCAGAACAAAGCAGCCTGCTTGATTGGCACCCCATCCACCACCTTAAACATTCACTCCCTCCACCACCGGCGTACCGTGGCTGCAGTGTGTACCATCTACAAGATGCACTGCAGCAACTCACCAAGGCTTTTTCGGCAGCACCTCCTAAACCCGCGTCCTCTACCACCTGGAAGGACAAGGGCAGCAGGCACATGGGAACATCACCACCTCCAAGTTGCCCTCCAAGTCACACACCATCCTGACTTAGAAGTATATCGCCGATCCTTCATCGTCGCTGGGTCAAAATCCTGGAACTCCCTCCCTAACAGCACTGTGGGAGCACCTTCACCACACGGACTGCAGCGGTTCTAGAAGACGGCTCACCACCACCTTCTCACCGGCAATTAGGGATGGGCAATAAATGCTGGCCTTGCCATTGACGCCCACATCCCAGGAATGAATTTTTAAAAAATTTGATGAGAGCGAGTTCCAAAATGACTTACAGTAAACTCTTGTTTAAACGACACTTAATCATCCGGAATTCTTTAATAACCAGCAAAATAGATAACCGGTAATCTTACTGAATCCATCCAGCACTCGTTTTGCCGAGTCTGAGTCTCCCGCGGTGGCCGAGTTAGTCAGTGGTTTTTATTTTTGTTTGTGTTAAAAATTGCCGACCTCTCTGTTATCCAGATTTTTTCATCAACTGGCACCACCCTGGTCCCGTAGGTGCTGGATAAGAAAGAGTTTACTGTTTTCCATTTCATTGACTTTAGTCGAAAGCAAATCAGGCACGGTGTATAATTGGCGGCCAATCCGCTACCTCAATTAGAGAACACGCCATTGAAGTCAACAGAAGGAAAAATCGGGAGGGACGTTATTGGGCAGCCAATCGATATCTCCCACTTTACACTGTTGCCCATAGTTAAAATGATATCCTCAATCAATTTCTCCAGCTTGATTACTGCTGATTGTTCTGTTGCATATGCAAATCTGATCTGTGCAGTCAATTGATTAGATTTTCACATAGATCTTGCAGAGAGCCGGCACGGGCTTGATGGGCCAAAAGGCCTTCTTCCGTGCTGTAACCATTCTATGATTCTATGATCCCGGGTTAAGCTTTTATCAGTATAAGGCTATGGGAAGTACAAGTTACGTAGCAGGTTCTCGTGTTGGTTATTGAAGAAAGTAGGTTATCTGTTGGTGTTGTGGATCTCAAAAGGAATATGGTAAAATTGTGAGTTAACATAATAATAACGAATAAAGCAACAGGGCAGCTTGATTATTGCACAGTAAGGGATTCAGGATCAGAAACTTTGCTGGTTGCAGATATTCCAAATCTTTTCCAAGACTACAGATAGGAAAAGTGGAATCAAGCGCTACAAATTCTAAAGTAGACCTCCATTGGATTGTCTCAAAAAATCATTGCTCCATATCACAGCGTAAATAGACTTTGGATGTACAGGTCGGGCCGAGGAACAGAGTTTGGGCTTTGCACTAATTCGTTGATATTTAGCTCAGTCAGTTGAAAATTCACATGACAGTGCCTTGTGAATTATGAAGCGGTCCTGTGGGTTATTGTGTCAGTTTTCTCTTGCAAGCGTGAATTATTGGCTGAATAATTTATTGTAACGTGTGCTACATTGAAGCTGCAGTGCTGGAGATGGCTGTCTCTTTCAGCTCTCATTCCATATGCAGCAATCTTTGCAACAAAAAAATAGGAAGGAAGTTTAACGCTTTGCGCGTTACTTTTTCTTCATGCCCAGCGGACACAAGAATGTCGCAATATTAACCTTTCTTTTAAATCTGTTCTCGGGATGTAGGTGCTGCTGGCAAGGCCGCACCTATTGTCCATCACCAGTACACTCGAGAAGATGCTGGTGGGCCTTCTCCTTGTGTCTCTGCAGTCCTTGTGGTGATGGTGCCCCCACAAAGCCCCTCGAACCTGTTCCGCCATTCAATTAGGTGACGGCTGATCTACACCCCAGCTCCATTTATCCTTTAATCCATATCGCTTGATACCCTGACTGAACAAAGCTCTGTTAATCTGAGTCTTGAAAAGGTCATTGACCCAGCACCCACGGCCAGTTGGGGGAGAGAATTCCAGATTTCCACAATCCTTTGTGTGAAAAAATGCTTCCTGATTTCACCCCTAAATGGTGTAATTTCAAGATTGTGGTCCCTCATTCTGGATTTCCCACCAGAGGTTATGGCTTCTCTGTATCTACCCTATCGAATCTCTTTATCATTTAAAGACCTTGATTAGATCGCTTGTCAACCTGCTAAACCCGAGGGAATACAAGCCAAGTTTATGCAACCTGTCCTCATAATTTAACCCTTTAAGCCCTGGTATCATTCTGCTGAATCAGCGCTGCAGCCTTTCCAAGGTCAATATATCCTTCCTGAGGTGCGATGCCCAAAACTGAACACGGTCCTCCAGATGGGGACTGACCAAGGCTCTGTACAACTTGTGGTATAACTTCCTCCCCTTTATGTTCCAGCCCCATGGAGGTAAAGGCCAACATCCCATTAGCCTTTTTGATTAATTTTTGTTCTTGTGCACTAGTGATTTGTGTGCCTGGACACCCACATCTCTTTGCTTCTCCAAATTTCCTAATCTTTCGCCATTAGGAAAATATTTCAATTTGTTTTTCTTGGATCCAAAGTGGATGACCTCGCACTTTCTCACGTTGAACATCTGCCACAGTTTTGCTCATTCCCTTAGTCTTTGGCATTCTCCACCCCAGAGGGCTGTGAAGGCTCAGTCATTGATTATATTCAAGACTGCAATCGATAGATTTTTGGGCACTAAGGGAATCAAGGGATATGGGGATAGAGCGGGAAAGTGGAGATGAGGTAGAAGATCAGCCATGATCTTATTGAATGGCGGAGCAGGCTCGAGGGGCCGTATGGCCGACTCCTGCTCCTATTTCTTATGTTCTTCGCCTATTCTTTTGTAGCTTCCTGCTCCCATCTGCACAACTTACTGTGCCTCCTAACTTTGTGTCATCTGCAAACTTGGATATACAACTCTTAATCTAAGTCATTGATATATATACAGGAAACTGTGTGTTACCCGGAGGCTAACTGTCCAGAATGCTCGAGCCACCGGTAAAAATCAGGAGCCGTTTTCGTTAGGTTTTTTTTCTTCTCGTAGGTTTTTTTTCTTCTCGTTGCTTTTTTCCTCAACAGTCAAGCTCTGCAAGGTCTGCTGAAGCTGTTGCTAAGCAACAGGGTTTGTTGACAGATACGGAGCTCAAAAGCTTCTGTATCTTTCAACATCAGCGCTGGAGTGTCCGGCAGTTTTGAGGGAACGGCAACAGCTCGGTCCCGTCGGTGCCGGATAGCACAGTTTCCTGTATGGTGAAAAACTGAGGCCCCAGTACAATCCCTGGGGGGAGCATCACTTGCCAAATCCTGCTGATCAGGAACAATGAAGAAACTGCTGGTCCTAGTCAGGATGGTGTGCAACTTGGAAGAGAACTTTGGAGGTGATGGTGCTCCCATGACTTTGATCTTGGTGGCAGGTGCCGAAGAAAGCTTGATAACCGTAAGCATGATCATTCATGAGCTTAATTAATGATGAGCATAATCATTGTGCGATCAAGTCAAGTTCAAGCAGAGATTATTTTGGACAATACAGGTTGACATGAATTATGAACTAATACTGGGCGGCCTGCTGGTGGCGTTGTCCAGGGAGAGTATAACTACTCGGGCACGGGCCCAGCTTGCTCAGGACATTCTTTAACAGGAACTAGTGAAGGACACAACTAGATCTCCATGTTGTAAAACAGTTGATTAAAGCTTTGACCAAGTGCCTAGTAGTTTTCTTACGTCACAGGTTAAATGGTGGAAGCCATGATATGGCCCATATGAGTTTTAGCTCGGTGTGCCTCTGTTTTCTTCATATTTGATCAGCAACAGCCAGGAATAAATCCAGGCTATCTCACAAATGTGGAATTCAACATTCATGCACAAGAAATGATAATAACAACGGAAAATGCTGGAAAGACTCAGCAGGTCAGGCAGCATTCGTGGAGAGAGAAAAACAGAGTCAACGTTTCAGGTCCGGGACCCTTCGTCAGAACTCAAGAAATAATAACATTGACCCGCTGCTTCTTTCCATTTCTTGAAACGTTACGCACTGTCCTAAATCTGCCCAATTAGCCCCTCTTGGCAATATTACTTATAGCCCACTGTATCGAAGTAAAGAGGTGAGAGGTTCATTTATTGTACGGTGCGTGATGAAGAGTATACATAGATTGTTGAATTTGTGGTATTTTTATTGACGTCACCAACGTCAGTGTTCTCGCTCAGGCCGACATCCCCAGCATTGAAGCTTTGACCACGCTCGATCAGCTCCGATGGACAGGCCACATCGTCCACATGCCCGATACGAGACTCCCAAAACAAGCGCTCTACTCGGAGCTCCGGCGTGGCAAGAGAGCCCCAGGTGGGCAGAGGAAATGCTTCAAGGACACCCTCAAAGCCTCCTTGAAAAAGTGCAACATCCCCACCGACACCTGGGAATCTCTGGCCCAAGACTGCACAAAGTGGAGGAGAAGCATCCGGGAAGGCGCCGAACACCTCGAGTCTCTTCGCCGGGAGCGGAAGCCAAGCGCAAGCAGCGCAAGGAGCGCACGTCAACCCAAGCGCCCCGCCCACCCGCCCCTTCAACCACCGTCTGCCCCACCTGTGACAGAGACTGTAGGTCCTGCATTGGACTCATCAGTCACCTGAGAACTCATTTTTAATGTGGAAGCAAGTCATCCTCGGTTCCAAGGGACTGCCTAAGAAGAAGGATTTTTATTGAGTGATAGAGCAAAATGGTAATAATAGTTCTATATCTCACTGGCACGGAGGAGCATACATGCATAAAGAGGAGCCTTAACCCCGGCCTATCCTGGTTGCACAAGGGTGTCAGGTATATGTATGCCATGCTGCAGTATCACAGTGCATGCTAAGTATTTAAAAGGCTGGACTGGCAGAACAAGTGGTGTTTGCGTCCAAACACTGTACTTACTTCAACAACAATAATTTGCATTTATGTAGCACCTTTAACGTAGTAAAACATCCAGAGATATTTCATGGGGCTGATTAGTGGCAAGTAACATTCGCGCCACACAAGTGCCAGGCAATGACCATCTCCAACAAGAGAGAGTCTAACCACCGCCCCACGACATTCAATGGCATTACCTTCATCGAATCCCACACCATCAACATCCTGGGGGTCAGAAACTTAACTGGACCAGCCATATCAATACTGTGGCAACATGAGCGGGTCAGAGGCTGGGTATTCTGCGGCGAGTGTCTCACCTCCTGACTCCCCAAAGCCTTTCCACCATCTACAAGGCACAAGTCAAGAGTGTGATGGGATATTCTCCACTTGCCTGGATGAGTGCAGCTCCAACAACACTCAAGAAGCTCGACACCATCCAGGACAAAGCAGCCTGCTTAATCGGCATCCCATCCACCACTCCCTCCACCACCGGCGTACCGTGGCTGCAGTGTGTACCATCTACAGGATGCACTGCAGCAACTCGCCAAGGCTTCTTCGACAGCATCTCCCAAACCCGCGACCTCTTCTACCTAGAAGGACAAGGGCAGCAAGCGCATGGGAACACCATTACATCCAAGTTCCCCTCCAAATCACACACACTATCCTGAGTTGGAAGTACATCACCATTTCTTCATCGCCGCTGGGTCAAAATCCTGGAACTCCCTCCCTAACAGCACTGTGGGAGCACCTTCACCACACGGGACTGCAGTGGTTCAAGAAGGCGGCTCACCACCACCTTCTCAAGAGCAACTAGGGATGGGCAATAAATGCTGGCCTTGTCAGCAACGACCAGATTCCGTGAATTAATGAATAAAAATTTTAAAATCAGACATAAATCGACACCAAGCCAAAGAAGGAGACATTAGGACAGGTGACCAAAAGCTTGGTCAACGAGGGAGGGTCTATGGCGCAGGTTAAGAAACATAGAAACATAGAAAAATAGGAGCAGGAGTAGGCCATTCGGCCCTTCGAGCCTGCTCCGCCATTCAATATGATCATGGCTGATCCTCTATCTCAATACCATATTCCCGCTCTCTCCCCATACCCCTTGACGCCTTTTGCATCTAGAAATCTATCTATCTTCTTCTTAAATATATTCAATGACTTGGCCTCCACAGCCTTCTGTGGTAGAGAATTCCACAGGTTCACCACCCTCTGAGTGAAGAAATTTCTCCTCATCTCGGTCCTAAATGTCCTACCCCGTATCCTGAGACTGTGACCCCTCGTTCTAGACCCCCCCAGCCAGGGGAAACATCCTCCCTGCATCCAGTCTGTCGAGCCCTGTCAGAATTTTATACGTTTCCACGAGCTCCCCTCTCATTCTTCTAAACTCTAGTGAATACAGGCCTAGTCGACCTAATCTCTCCTCATACGACGGTCCTGCCATCCCAGGATTCAGTCTGGTGAACCTTCGCTGCACTCCCTCCATGGCAAGCATTTCCTTTCTTAGGTAGCATCGAAACATAGAAAAATAGGAGCAGGAGTAGGCCTAAAGAAAGGAAGAGAAGTAGAGAGGTTTAAGGAGGGAATTCCAGAACTGACGATCTAGATGGCTGAAGACACGACCTCCACTAATGGGGGCGAAGGAAGTGGTGGATACTCAGGAACGCAGAGGTCTCCGAACATCAAGATGAGAGAGAGAGCTGCGGACTGGTCATGTGAACGAAAAATCAGTACCAAAGTGCCCTTCACACTTGCATTATTTCACATTACAATCAATAATTATTTCATAACAGAAGAACAACAACCACATCTGTAATAGAAACAGCTTAAAAAGGTAGGAGTCACGTAAGACCCAGTTAACTGCGCTTCAGATGTAACCTTGCTGTGAAATGTGAGACCTGCATCACTTGGGCTTAAATGGTTCTGCTGTTGTCCCCTGTTGTGTGTCCGCACAGTCTGGCAGCTCAGTATGTCCGCAGCAGCGTGCTGAGGAATGTTTTAGTTGGTCCTGGTTTGGTTTTTAACATTCTTTCTGCCAGTGAAAGAAAACACAGCAATATCTGCTGACACGCAGGCACTCTCCTGCCTGACTTCCCTTGTAGAATCGCTGCAACTCTGACCTCTGACCTCGGCTGTTGCCAGAAATGAGCTTTTGCCATAAGCAGGCGGCTCCAATGTATGAAAATTTCGAAGTCAGGTTTTTTTTTGCAACTTAAAAAAAATGTGAGTTAACTTCAGATAAGCAATGTAAGTGACACGGCGAAGCAAGAACTGATTGCTAAAAAACATTGAATTATCAATACTGTGAGTGAAGCAGCTTTTAATTAAAAGTAGGCCACTTGGGGGGTGATTTTGACTTTGTGCCGTAGTGTAAAATGGGCGCTAGCCAATCGCCATCTTTCACGATTTTACTTTGCATTGAAGTCAATGGTGATCAGTTGTTTGGCACTGATTGCAAACAATGGCCAATTTGTGGCCATTCAGGAAGACATGGCGGGCAGGTCGGCTAATAGAGTCTTTCTTTTCATAAGCAAAGAGCTGCTGTTGGTGGGCTAGTGTACGGGACAATTCACCAGCACACCTTGTACGGATTGCACTAAGTGACTCTCATTGTGCTGATTGATCTGCACGCTTTGCCTTTGTGGAATGAAACAGTTGTGAATTAAACCAACCGACACCTCACCTTGTGTTAACGCGGTCCGCATCCGCCACTTCTTCTTCTTCTTAGGCAGTCCCTCGGAACCGAGGATGACTTGCTTCCACACTAAAAATGAGTTCTCAGGCGGCTGATGAGTCCAATGCGGGACCTACAGTCTCTGTCACAGGTGGGGCAGACGGTGGTTGAAGGGGCGGGTGGGTGGGGTGCTTGGGTTGACGTGCGCTCCTTCCGCTGTTTGCGCTTGGCTTCCGCTTGCTCCCGGCGAAGAGACTCGGGGTGTTCGGCGCCTTCCCGGATGCTTCTCCTCCACTTTGTGCGGTCTTGGGCCAGGGATTCCCAGGTGTCGGTGGGGATGTTGCACTTTTTCAAGGAGGCTTTGACGGTGTCCTTGAAGCGTTTCCTCTGCCCACCTGGGGCTCTCTTGCCATGTCAGAGCTCCGAGTAGAGCGCTTGTTTTGGGAGTCTCGTATCGGGCTTGCGGACGATGTGGCCCGTCCATCGGAACTGATTGAGCGTGGTCAAAGCTTTGATGCTGGGGATGTTGGCCTGAGCGAGAACACTGACGTTGGTGCGCCTATCCTGCCAATGGATTTGCAGGATCTTGCGGAGGCAGCGTTGGTGGTATCTCTTTGAGTGCTTTGAGGTGCCTGCTGTACATGGTCCATGTCTCTGAAACATACAGGAGGGCGGGTATCACTACTACTCTGTAGACCATGAGATTGGTGCTGGGTTTGAGGTCCTGGTCTTCAAACACTCTCTTCCTCAGGCGACCGAAGGCTGCACTGGCACACTGAAGGCAGTGTTGGACTTCGTCATCGATGTCTGCCCTTGTTGACAGTAGGCTCCCGAGGTATGGAAAGTGGCCCACATTGTCCAAGGCCTCGTCATGGATTTTGATAATCGGGGAGCAGTACAGTATGGCGGGGGCAGGTTGGTAGAGGACCTTTGTCTTACGGATGTTTAGTGTAAGGCCCATGCTCTCGTATGCTTCGGTGAAGGTGTTGATGATGGTTTGGAGTTCGACCTCTGAGTGAGCGCAGACGCAAGCGTCGTCTGCATACTGTAATTCAATGACAGAGGATGGGACGACCTTGGATCTGGACTGGAGGCGACGGAGCTTGAACAGTTTCCCGTTTTTTCTGTAGATTAGCTTCACTCCAGCGGGGAGCTTACTGAGGGTGAGATGGAGCATTGCAGCCAGGAAGATCGAGAAGAACATTGGTGCAATGACACACTCCACCACCTAGAAGGACAAGGGCAGCGGACGCATGGGAACACCACCACCTCCAAGTTCCCCTCCAAGACACACACCACCCTGACTTAGAAGTATATCGCCGTTCCTTCATCAGCACTGGGTCAAAATCCTGCATCTCCCTCCCTAACAGCACTGTGGGAGTACCTTCACCACATGGACTGCAGCAGTTCAAGAGGAAGCCCCTCACCACCTTCTCAAGGACAACTAGGGATGGGCAATGAGTGCTGGTCTTTCTAGCCCATAACCCCAGAATGAAGTTAAATTTGATGGAAGGAGTGCCTATGCATAAGACATAGAGATCTAGTCTAAAACGCAAGGGAATTTCATTGTTACACTCCCCCAGGTCCTGTTACCATGCTAGTAGATACAGGGCAGTGGGAGTCAACTTCCACAAAAAGCAGGTGACCAGACAGCTTAAGGGAGTGGCTGGTTCCGCTGAACCTGGGTAGCTATCTGTGGCAAACCCGAATTCGTAACACTGGGTTTCCGCCTCTTCCGAGGGGGTTCCATTGGTCTCCTGCCGGTGCATACTCACAACATTGACTGTTTCCATTTCAGGTATAGTTGGATGGCAGAGCTTGAAAAAGGAACGTGTGGCAAAGTTCAGCCTACACAATATTCACTCCTAACAGTCCATACTCACCTGAAAACGCGGCGTTAAATTGGCAATATTTAAATAAACGGCACAGCGTTATAAAGTTAGTGGGATCTGGTGAGAATTGAAAAGCAAGAATCATAGGAACATAGAAACAGGGGTGGGCCATTCGGCCCCTCGAGCCTGCTCCGCCATTCACTAAGATCCTGGCTGATCTTCTACCTCAACTCCACTTCCTCGCCCGATTCCCATACCCCTTGGAGTCCAAAAATCTATCACTCTCAGCCTTGAATGTACTCAACGACTGAGGATCTACAGCCCTCTGGGTTAGGGAATTCCAAGTTTGTTGATAAAAAAACAGTTAAAAAGAAGGTTTCAAATAATGAAATGTAGGGTGCAGCGTTCGAGAGACAGAGGTTCTTCAGTTGGTCTTTTGGTTCTGCCTTGTTTGGTTAAATGCAGCCTGAGTGAGTCTGAGTGTCTGTTCGGAGTATATCTAACACCTAGCATCCACTATGTAGACAGACTCTGACACTTAAATAGCTTCGACCCCTCTCTCAGCTTCCATTTTCTATTCCGCAAAACGCCCCCTTGGTCCCAGAGGCCACATCACACGGCATTCTTCCATCCGTACGCTCTGATGAAGCCGCCATATCTTATAACTCTTCAAGCGCTCAAAAGCACTTAGCTTACATGCGGCCCGTCCGCTGATTTAAAGCGCGCAATCCATTTTGCAGGTCTTTGGAAGCACGATCTCGAAAACTTCCCAGTGCTGCTCGTGAAAGACGCCTGTTTCGTTGCCGAACCTGCCACAAATTACTTTTGAAGTAGCATCACTTGATTCAGTCCGTTCAGCTCAAACCCCGTTAACACAGTGCGAATTCCATTACCCAAAATGCAGCAAAGGACTTGCAGTCACATAGATTTCACAATCTCAGGTCGTCGCAAAGCGCTTTAAGCCAATGAAGTACTTTCGAAGTATGTACAGGAATCCCTCCCCAACCGCGGTGGGATACGTCCCTGAAAACCCCCTGTGGTTAGTAAAACCGCGGTTGGCAAATTCAGTATAAATGTGTATAAACACAATAACAAAGAATATAAAAAGCATAAAAATCATGTTTTTTACCTTATTCCTAAATTGAAAACCGCGGATACGCGAATTTCACGGCCGCGATTGGCGAAAATTGTCGCAGAGTGGAAACCGTGTATACGTGAAATCCGCGTATGGCAAAATCGCGGTTGGGGCGGGATTCCTGTATAGTCATTGCTGTAATGTAGGGAAAAGCGGCAGCCAATTTTGCGCACAGCAAGCTCCCGCAAACAGCAATGAGATAAATGGCCAGATGACCTGTTTTCAGTGGTGTCGGTTGTGGGGTAAATATTGGTCAGGACACCAGGGAGAACTACCCCCCTGCTCTTCTTTGATTAGTGCCGCGGGATCTTTTAAGTCCACCTGAGAGGGCAGACAGCTCATGGTTTAACATCTCATCCGAAAAACAGCACCTCCGCCAGTGCAGCTCTCCCTCAGCACTGCACTGGGAGTGTCAGCCTGGATTTGGTGCTCAAGTCTCTGGAGTGGGACTTGAACCCACAACATAGAAACATAGAAGATAGGAGCAGGAGTAGGCCATTCGGCCCCTCGAGCCTGTTCCGCCATTTAATGAGATCATGGCTGATCATCCAAATTCAGTACCCTGTCCCTGCTTTCTCCCCATAGCCCTTGATCCCTTTAGCTTTAAGAAATATATCAAACTCCTTCTTGAATATATTTAATGAATTGGCCTCAACTGCCTTGTGTGGTAGAGAATTCCACAGGTTCACCACTCTCTGGGTGAAGAAATTCCTCCTCATCTCTGTCCTAAATGGCTTACCCCTTATCCTGAGACTGTGACCCCTGGTTCTGGATTCCCCTGCCACCAGGAACATCCTTCCTGCATCTAGTCTGTCTAGTCCTGTTAGAATTTTATAAGTTTCAATGAGATCCCCTCTCATTCTTCTAAACTCCAGCGAGTATAAGCCCAATCGAGCCAATCTCTCTTCATACGTCATTCCTGCCATCCCAGGTATCAGCCTGGTGAATCTTCGCTTCACTCCCCCAACCTTCTGACTCAGAGCTACCACTGAGCCACAGGTGGCCCTGTATAACCAGGCGAAGTCGGGCTTCTTTCCTTGTTGGAGTAACAACATATGGACCACATACATTTCCTCTGGACTCAGTCTATTTTGTGTAAAATATAAATCTCCTTCAATACTAACTCTATTGTTGATTCCCGCCTCTCTAAGCTGTCCATAAATTTCACCTTCAATTCCCATTCCACTGTTGGGCCACCTTTGAAATGGTCCAAGTAACGTGACCGCTCCCTTGCTACTCCTCAGCTCAGCACAAAGGGAGTCTGCTTGGATCATTTCTCGATTTAAATCCTTACGTTGTCATGTGTGACACTGGGGGTGAAATTGGACATGACCTGGGAGGTAAAATAAGCCCTATCGCATCGTCCAGGTGCAGTAGGCGGTTAAGAAGGCAAATGGTATGTTGGCCTTCATAGCGAGAGGGTTCGAGTACAGGAACAAAGATGTCTTGCTGCAGTTGTACAGGGCCTTGGTAAGACCACACCTTGAGTATTGTGTGCAGTTTTGGTCGTCTTATCTGAGGAAGGATATTCTTGCCATGGAAGGAGTGCAGCGAAGATTCACCGGGCTGATACCTGGGATGGCAGGAATGACGTATGAGGAGAGATTGTGTCGATTGGGCTTATACTCACTGGAGTTTAGAAGAATGAGAGGGGATCTCATCGAAACTTATAAAATACTAACAGGACTAGACAGACTAGATGCAGGAAGGATGTTCCCGATGGCGGGGGAGTCCAGAACCAGGGGTCACAGTCTAAGGATAAGGGGTAAGCCATTTAGGACAGAAATGAGGAGGAATTTCTTCACCCAGAGAGTGGTGAACCTGTGGAATTCTCTACCACAGAAGGCAGTAGAGGCCAATTCATTAAATATATTCAAGAAGGAGTTAGATATATTTCTTAGGGCTAAAGGGATCAAGGGATATGGAGAGAAGGCAGGGACAGGGTACTGAATTTGGATGATCAGCCATGATCTCATTGAATGGCGGAACAGGCTCGAGGGGCCGAATGGCCTACTCCTGCTCCTATCTTCCATGTTTCTATGTTTCTATGACCGCCTGTTGTAGACTCTTTCCGAACATCAGAGGCCATTGACTTCCACACAACTGAACATGGGCTGTGCTGAATATTGGCCAAGCGCTGCCATTACGCCTGTTTATCCTCCAATCCCATGTCCAATTTCGCCCCTCTCTGTCTCTGATTAATACAGCCGCACCTCCTCCTCTTATTCCGTCGCTATCTCTCCTGGAGGTTTTGTAACCCAGGTAGCCAATTCTGACCCAGCCGCAGCACATTTCATTGCCACTTAATTTAATCAATCATTCCGGCATCTGCGTGAATGTCTTAATGCATTTTTCACCTTCAATGTTCTCTTAAAATTGTCACAGCATCTTCTTCTTAGGCAGTCCCTCGGAACCGAGGATGACTTGCTTCCTCACTAAAAATGAGTTCTCAGGTGACTGATGAGTCCAATGCGGGACCTACAGTCTCTGTCACAGGTGCGGCAGACAGTGGTTGAAGGGGCGGGTGGGTGGGGTGCTTGGGTTAACGTGCGCTCCTTGCGCTGCCTGCGCTTGGCTTCTGCTTGCTCCCGGCAAAGAGACTCAAGGTGTTCGGCGCCTTCCCGGATGCTTCTCCTCCACTTTGTGCAGTCTTGGGCCAGGGATTCCCAGGTGTCGGTGGGGATGTTACACTTTTTCAAGGAGGCTTTGAGGGTGTCCTTGAAGCGTTTCCTCTGCCCACCTGGGGCTCTCTTGCTGTGCCGGAGCTCCGAGTAGAGCGCTTGTTTTGGGAGTCTCGTATCGGGCATGCGGACGATGTGGCCCATCCATCGGAGCTGATCGAGCATGGTCAAAGCTTCGATGCTGGGGATGGTGGCCTGAGCAAGAAAGCGGACGTTGGTGCGCCTATCCTGCCAATGGATTTGCAGGATCTTGCGGAGGCAGCGTTGGTGGTAACTCTCCAGTGCTTTGAGGTGCCTGCTGTACATGGTCCATGTCTCTGAAACATACAGCAGGGCGGGTATCACTGCTGCTCTGTAGACCATGAGCTTAGTGCCAGGTTTGAGGTCCTGGTCTTCAAACACTCTCTTCCTCAGGCGACCGAAGGCTGCACTGGCACACTGAAGGCGGTGTTGGACTTCGTCGTCGACGTCTGCCCTGCATCACTACTATTCTTAGTGCACAATGAAGAAGGTCAAAGGCAAACGTGTTAAAAAAACTACTTATTATTCATCATGAAGAATTGCAAATAGGTGCCGGTATTTTGGAGGCTGTAATCTCCTATAACCTCCTGTAACCTCCCTATCTCTGTAATCTCCTCCAGCACCACAACCCCCCCAAGATCTCTGCGCTCCTCCAATTCTGGCCTCTTGAGCACCCCCGATTTTAATCACTCCACCATTGGTGGTCATGCCTTCAGCTGCCTAGGCCCTAAGCTCTGTGGAATTCCCTCCCTAAACCTCTCCGCCTCTCCAACTCTCTCTTTCCTCCTTTAAGACGCTCCGTAAAACCTACCTCTTCAATCAGGTTTTTGAGTCACCTGCCCCAACATTGCCATATGTGGCCCGGTGTCAAATTTCGTTTGATAATCGCTCCTGTGAAGCGCCTTGGGACGTTTTACACAGGATTACATGGGATACACAGCACAGAAACAGGCCATTCGGCCCAACCAGTCCATGCCGGTGTTTATGCTCCACTCGAGCCTCCTCCCGTCTTTCCTCATCTAAATCTATCAGCATAACCCTCTATTCCCTTCTCCCTCACATGCTTGTCTAGCCTCCCTTTAAATGCATCTATACATAGAAACATAGAAGATAGGAGCAGGAGTAGGCCATTCGGCCCCTCGAGCCTGTTATCCATTTAATGAGATCATGGCTGATCATCCAAATTCAGCACCCTGTCCCTGCCTTCTCCCCATATCCCCTGATCCCTTTAGCCTTAAGAAATATATCTAACTCCTTCTTGAATATATTTAATGAATTGGCCTCTACTGCCTTCTGTGGTAGAGAATTCCACAGATTCACTACTCTCTGGGTGAAGAAATTCCTCCTCATCCCAGTCCTAAATGGTTTACCCCTTATCCTTAGACTGTGACCCCTGGTTCTGGACTCCCTCGCCATCGGGAACATCCTTCCTGCATCTAGTCTGTCTAGTCCTGTTAAAATTTTATAAGTTTCAATAAGTTTCACTATTCGCTTTAACCACTCCCTGTGGTAGCGAGTTCCACATTCTCACCACTCTCTGGGTAAAGAGGTTTCTCTACTTGCGCTATATAAATGCAAGTTCTTGTTGTTCATTTTTTGGACACATGTATCATCTCACAGTTTGTTTCCATATTTTACATTGCCTCATCTGTTTATTTGTTTCCTTATAACGCACCCATTTTCCTACATTTACTTAGGAAAATACAGACATGAATTATCACTTGAAATACGTGCATGGTTTTATTGTGGATACAGCTGCCAATGGGGAGGCCTCAATATTTTGGTTAGGCTTCATTTAAATTGGACCGGCAACTTGCTTGTGCATTAACAGCACTAATCGTCCACTCGCTGATCGGGGGCAGGTGAAGGTGGGGGGGGGGGCGGTTGTGAAATATGGCAACCCATTGAGCGAGTCAAGCCGGTCATTCCAAATTAAAGGTGAGAGCCATGCCAATCGGGAGGGGGGTGGGGGCTGGCAGAAGGTGGGTAAGCTTGGGCGGGAGAATTTATTGGCGGCTGTGGGAGGTACTGTGCTCATCCTGGCTTCAAAAAATGTTCCAAAAAGCATGCAGCACCCACTTTTTTTCCTAGTGGTCTCCAGGCACCCCTTTAAGGGAGGCTGATTTGGCCTAGTTATTATAATATTGTTACAGGCGGTGCTGGCACAAGGACGGCCACCACACGTCTACCCTTCGAAACTACATCAGGATCCTTAGTACATTCCGATTTTTTTTAAATTCATTTATGGCCAGCATTTATTGCCCATCCCTAATTGCCCTTGAGAAGGTGGTGGTGAGCTGCCTTCTTGAACCGCTGCAGTCCGTGTGGTGATGGTACTCCCACAGTGCTGTTAGGGAGGGAGTTCCAGGATTTTGACCCAGCGACGATGAAGGATCAGCCGATATACTTCTGAGTCAGGATGGTGTGTGTGACTTGGAGGGGGACGTGGAGGTGGTGGTGTTCCCATGCGCCTGCTGCCCTTGTCCTTCTAGGTGGAAGAGGTCGCGGGTTTGGGAGGTGCTGTCGAAGAAGCCTTGGCGAGTTGCTGCAGTGCATCTTGTAGATGGTACACACTGCAGCCATGGTGCGCTGGTGGTGGAGGGAGTGAACGTTTAAGGTAATGGATGGGGTGCCGATCAAGCGGGCTGCTTTGTCCTGGATGGTGTCGAGCTTCTTGAGTGTTGTTGGAGCTGCACTCATCCAGGCAAGTGGAGAGTATTCCATCACACTCCTGACTTGTGCCTTGTAGATGGTGGAAAGGCTTTGGGGAGTCAGGAGGTGAGACACTCGCCGCAGAATACCCAGCCCCTGACCTGCTCTTGCTGCCATGGTATTTGCTTATGGTAACCAGGCTCCCACCTGTATCCAGCAGGAGCCTTGGCTGCCTAGTTCAAGGCCCAGACCAAAATGGGAGCAGGTGCAAAAATGGCGGGAAGACAGTGCTAAATTTTCCTTTGCGATCTTGGTCTCTCTACTGCCCCATTCCCCAACAAAAAACAGGGTGGTACCGAGACCCAAATCGCCCTCCCAGAATATATCCCACTCTGCGGTGCTTTATGAGTCGCTGATCTTTCGTACTGCTGCAAGATAGACAGTTTCCTAGCTGATAAGGGAATTAAGGGTTATGGGGAGCGGGCAGGGAAGTGGACGTGAGTCTAGGTTCGGATCAGCCATGATCCTATTGAATGGCGGAGCAGGCCCGAGGGGCCGTATGGCCTACTCCTGCTCCTACTTCTTATGTTCTTATTATGTTCTTATGTAAGATGCCAATAGCTCTCCGGCGAGTTAAACTCGTATAATTAACGGCAAAACTTTCCACTGTGCGTTAATCACAGATTCCAATCATTTTGGGCACAGTCACCGAGGCAAAAACTGCAGGCAACCGATAGGCCGTCAACCCTCCTTCTAAACAAGGAGTAAATGGTGTTGCACTAATATTCAGTGTAACATCAACATTTCCAAAACACTCAAAGTAGCCTTGCACGTTTACAGGTATAAAACTCCCTTATTTCTACTGACATAGAAAAGCAGAGGGTGTTCAGATGCAGACGTTAGACTGGTACCTGTCCTTTCCTTCAGTGGCGGACTACCTCAAAAATGCCCTTGTAGGTACGGAGCTGCCTACCAGCTTCCAGAGGGCCCCTGACGCAATAGGCCTGACTGGTAGATGCGGTAGTCACAGCAACACGAATAATTTCATTGCCTCCTTAAAAGGAGCCGTTTCAGAAATAGATAAGAAGTTAGAATCATACAGCACAGAAGGAGGCCATTCGGGCCTATCGTGCCTGCGCCGGCTCTTTGAAAGAGCTCTCCAATTAGTCCCGCTCCCCTGCTGTTTCCCCATAGCCCTGCAAATTTCTCCTTTTCAAGTATTTATCCAAATCCCCTGTTTGAAAGTTACTATTGAATCTGCTTCCTCCGCCCTTTCAAGCAGTGTGTTCCAGCTCCTAACAACTTGCTGCGTAAAAATAATTGATAACACTACATTAGTGCCTTTGATCAGAAGGCTGTGCCTACGCTGTATTTAACATGTGAGATTAGAGCAGAATTTAACATAGGCTCTTAGATATATACTTCAGATCAAACTGGTTGCACAATGAGCTCTTGCAGACAGTACAGTATTGACAAAATAAACTGGTGACATTTGGGGACACTTAAAGGGTATTGCACATCTGAATGCTTGTAAACAGGAAGTCCTTGACTATTGACGCTGTAAGAATTGCTTATGCTCCTGAGCAACACAGCTAATCAAGGCCAGTGTGAACCTCTCTAGTCCACAGCCTGCTGTATTATCACATCCCCATCTCACCAGCCATCCCTCACACTCACCCTCATCCCGGTGCAATCATACCAACTCACAAGGGTAGGCACTTGGGTGTTTTATCCAATATTCATGTAAAGTTCCTGTTAATGTGGTGTCAAACATTGAAACCTTTATTTTCAACACTTTGCGTTCTTGGACAGATCTGTGTGCACCTTTGGAAGTGGCTGTGATGAAATATATGCCTTCATCAGCCCCTGTGTTTTACCTGCTTTGTATTGTGTGTACCGCCCCCTTTTTCCTATTGTGTGTATTGGCTCCGCCCCTGTCTTTTGTCATATAAAGGTCTCAAGAGCTGTATGAGTCATTCTATCAGACAAATCCGATGTGGAAAGACCTGCAATGTTCTTAGTGATTAAAAGCCTTCAGTTGAATCCTTTAAACTCCTTGGCCTAGAAATTCGGTAGGCTTAGCGCCGCTTTTGAGGCGCTAGAGGGCCTAGCGCCGGAGTTATGGCCAGTTTAGAAATTGAGTGGGTCCCTAAATCGGCGTTAGGCCGTTAGCGCTGCGCCGGCACCGATGACGTCATCGGTGTGCGCAGTGTCCCGGTTGCCATGGTAACCCACCCGAACTCCGAAATTGACTTGCGGCCGCCTCGCCCGTGGCAGCCGCAAGCAACGTTCTGGCAGAGGTGCCTTACTGGACTTTGCGCCGGCACATTAAAGGCCCCGCGGCGGCCGGCCGCTTACCCGCCGGCCGCCTGGCCGCAGCTCCCTCCCCGGACTTCTCCCCCCCCCCCCCCCCCCCCGGGACAGATGCAAGCCCGGCACTTGTCCGAGGTGCCGGGCTCATTTTTACAATGCGCGGCCGGGTGCAGGCAGCTCCTCCTTAAGGGAAGGAGGAGGCCTGCACTTCCCGAACCTGCCGCAGCGCCGGAATAGCACCGCAATTCAGCGCGTAGCGCCAGTTTTCAGGCGCAAACAGCTTTCAGCAGCGCCGGCAGCCGTTTGGGCGCAGAACTAGTGAATTTTTGGCCCGCCCAGCGCGACTTAGCTCCGGCACTAACTTCCGGCGCTAAAGCCGTCGCTGCGCCAAAACCCAATTTCTAGGCCCTTGTCTTTGAGTTATTGATGGCACATCAATTTTAATCACTAAAACACCAAGATGGATCGACTCCTGAAACCAGAGCGCTTGGATCTGGACCCCCGTGCCTCAGACGCAGCCACACAGTTCGGACACTGGTTCCAATGCTTTGAATTTTTCATCGCAAGCTCAGCCACCGCCATAGCAGCCGCGACCGCCACCGGAGACGTGAAACTGGGAATCCTGCGAAACTGGGTGAGTCATCGGGTCTCCCCTCTCATCCAAGATGCCACCAGCTACGGGGATGCCTGCACCATTCTGAAGGCCCACTACGTGCGTCCAATAAACGAGGTGTACGCCAGGCATCTTCTGACTACTCGCACGCAGCGGCATGGTGAGTCACTAGAGGACTTCATGCTAAGCCTAAAAGTACTGGGCAGAGACTGTAACTGTAAGGCCGTGTCTGCCATCGTGTACACGGAGGAGCTGATCCGAGACTCCTTTATTGCGGGCCTCAGTTCAAATTACATTCGGCAGAAACTGTTTGAAAAGGAGGGACTGGACTTAAAACAGGCTATGGGCATAGCGCGATCGCTGGATATGGCCCAGAGGAACTCTGAATCCTGTTCCTCAGGCCACGCGGCCCACTCCGCCTCGTGCGCGCCGTGGGGGCCGCCATCTTGGAGGCCATCTTCACCTCCCAGGTCTCAGGCCAGCCCAGCACCACCGGAGCCCCAGCCCCCACCCAGGAGCCCCACTACTGCCGCGATGCATCGGGGCCCGAAATGCTACTTCTGCGGCCAGGACAAACACTCCAGGCATCTGTGCCCAACGAAGGGCACCACCTGTTTTAAATGCGGGAAGAAAGGACATTTCAGCAAAGTCTGCAGAGGGAACCCCGCCTCCAACTCCGCCACCGCCGCGTGCGCGCTGTGGGGGCGGCCATCTTGGACGCCATCTTGTCCACCCTCATGGAGTCCACCATCTTGCCCCGACTACACAGACCTCCAGGACCCACTGGTGGCCTCGATCACAGTGGATCAATCCAGGCCGCATCCGTTGTCTAGATCGATGATGGACATAGAGGTAAATGGGAACAAGGTTAAATGCTTGATTGACTGCGGCAGCACCGAAAGCTTTATTCATCCTAGCCTGGTAAAATGACTTTCACTAACGATAGTCCCCACACAGGGCAAAATCGCCATGGCTGATAAGACTCATACCTCAAAAATTACAGGTTTCTGCGCGGTTATGTTGTCGGTAAAAGGCACTGATTACAGAGATTTTAAACTATTGATAATGCCAGATCTCTGTGTGAGCGTGATCTTGGGTCTGGACCTCCAGTGCCACCACCAAAGTATCACGCTTACCTACGGTGGGTCCCAGCCGCCCCTCACAGTGTGCGATCTGGCTACCCTGAAGGTCAAGCCGCCCTCTCTGTTCGCCAACCTCGCACCTAACTGTCGACCCATAGCGACCAAGAGTAGGCGGTACAGCTGGGAGGACAGACGGTTCATTGCGTCGGAAGTAGAAAGACTCAAGCGGGAGGGTATCATCGAATGCAGTACCAGCCCGTGGCGCGCCCAGGTAGTAGTAGTTAAGGGTAGCGAAAAGAAGCGGATGGTGATAGATTATAGCCAGACGGTTAATCTATACACCCAGCTAGACGCCTACCCTCTGCCCCGCATAGCGGATATGGTTAACCAAATTGCGCAATACCGGGTGTTTTCCACCATCGACCTAAAATCGGCATACCACCAGCTCCCCATTAGGCCGGAGGACCGTCCATACACTGCCTTTGAGGCAAACGGACGCCTCTACCACTTCCTCAGAGTCCCCTTTGGGGTAACGAATGGGGTCTCGGTCTTCCAGCGGGAGATGGACCGCATGGTCGATGAGAACCAGTTAACAGCCACCTACCCATACCTAGACAACGTCACCATCTGCGGCCACGACCAGCAAGACCACGACTCGGACCTCGCGAGATTTCTGAAAACCGCCCTCAGACTCAATCTCACCTACAACGAGGATAAGTGTGTCTTTAGCACCACGCGCCTCTGTATCCTGGGCTGCGTGGTGGAAAACGGGGAAATCGGTCCGGACCCCGACCGATTGCACCCCCTACGGGAGCTACCCCTACCAAACACTCCCAAGGCCATGAAAAGGTGCCTGGGGTTCTTCTCCTATTACGCCCAATGGGTCCCCAATTATTCCGACAAGGCCCGTCCCCTCCTGAAATCAACGTCCTTCCCGCTCACGGCCGAGGCCCACGCCGCCTTCAACAGCATTAAACACGACATTGAGAAGGCTGCGCTGCAGGCAGTGGACGAAAACATCCCTTTCCAGGTCGAAAGCGATGCGTCTGACTTCGCTTTAGCAGCCACCCTCAACCAGGATGGGCGGCCCGTAGCCTTTTTCTCAAGAACCCTCCAAGGGCCCGAGATCAGGCACTCCTCGGTAGAGAAGGAGGCCCAGGCCATAGTGGAGGCAGTGCGGCACTGGAGGCACTACCTAGCCGGCAAACGCTTCACCCTGCTTACCGACCAGCAGTCGGTAGCCTTCATGTTTAACAACAAACAGAGGGGGAAGATCAAGAACGACAAAATTCTCAGGTGGCGGATCGAACTCTCCACGTTTGAGTACGACATAATATATAGGCCGGGGGCCCTCAGCGAATCCCCCAATGCCCTATCACGAGGGATGTGTGCCAGCATCCAGGGGGACAGGCTACAGGGCCTCCACAATGGCCTCTGCCACCCGGGGGTCACCCGGCTATTTCACTTTATAAAATCCCGTAACCTCCCCTATTCCATCGAGGAGGTCCGGTCGATGACCAGGGACTGCCGCACCTGTGCGGAATGCAAGCCCCGTTTTTTCAGGCCCGACCGAGCCCACCTGATCAAAGCTACACGGCCATTCGAGCGCCTGAGCTTAGATTTCAAGGGACCACTCCCCTCCACCGACCGCAATGTGTACTTTCTCAACATTGTGGACGAGTACTCCCGCTTCCCATTCGCCTACCCCTGCCCAGACATGACCAGTGCCACGGTCATCAAGTGCCTCGGCAACCTGTTTTGCACGTTCGGCATGCCTAACTACATCCACACTGACAGGTGGGCGTCGTTCATGAGCGACGAACTTCGCCAATACCTGCTGTCGAAGGGGATAGCCACGAGTTGGACCACTAGTTATAACCCCCGGGGTAATGGGCAAGTGGAGAGGGAGAACGCGACAGTGTGGAAGGCGGTCACCTTAGCACTAAGGTCTAAAGGCCTCCCCACCTCCCGCTGGCAAGAGGTCCTCCCAGACGTACTCCACTCGATAAGGTCGCTACTGTGTACTGCTACTAACGCCACTCCTCACGAGAAGATGTTTGTTTTTCCCCGCAAATCAACCTCAGGAGTGTCCCTACCCTCGTGGCTCTCCACCCCAGGGACAGTCCTATTACAGAAGCATGTGAGGGGCCACAAAACGGATCCCCTCGTGGAGGCAGTACACCTACTCCACGCAAACCCACAGTACGCGTACGTCAAGCACGCCGACGGGCGTGAGGACACCGTGTCCATAAAGGACCTCGCCTCGGCAGGAAGCGACGACGACCCATCACCACCACCCCCAGAAGAACCTCCACCATCCCCAGGCTCACCACCCCCAGAAGTACCTGCAACACCCCCAGCACATGGGTATGCCCAGGAGGGCACCACGGACTCCCGGTCGGAACCCGAGGTACTGTTGCGACGTTCAGGGAGGACTATCACACCCCCGGACAGACTAAATCTGTAGAAGGGGTGAATGTGATGAAATATATGCCTTCATCAGCCCCTGTGTTTTACCTGCTTTGTATTGTGTGTACCGCCCCCTTTTTCCTATTGTGTGTATTGGCTACGCCCCTGTCTTTTGTCATATAAAGGTCTCAAGAGCTGTATGAGTCATTCTATCAGACGAATCCGATGTGGAAAGACCTGCAATGTTCTTAGTGATTAAAAGCCTTCAGTTGAATCCTTTAAACTCCTTGTCTTTGAGTTATTGATGGCACATCAGTGGCTTAGTGAGTTGCAGTGAATGGTGAGACATAACGGTACCCCCCGCAATGGCGATGAGTGTGAAAGGAATGGCTTGGGCATTGTAGGGATGCTTTATGGTGTTGGTGTGGGGTGGTGCCAACCTGGTGCATCATGTGGCAGCCATATGGGTGTACAGCATCTAGTGAAGTAAATGTGGCCATGGTGAGGCCATCCCTGGTGCCCCGGGCAGCAATGCGGTCGGGTGCTGATGCCCTCTGTCCTACATAGAAACTTAGAAGATAGGAGCAGGAGTAGGCCATTCGGCCCCTCGAGCCTGCTCCGCCATTCAATGAGATCATGGCTGATCATCCAAATTCAGTACCCTGTCCCTGCCTTCTCCCATATCCCTTGATCCCTTTCGCCATAAGAAATATATCCAACTCCTTCTTGAATATATTTAATGAACTGGCCTCCACCGCCCTCTGTGGCAGAGAATTCCACAGGTTCACCACTCTCTGGGTGAAGAAATTCCTCCTCATCTCAGTCCTAAATGGCTTACCCCTTATCCTTAGACTATGACCCCTGGTTCTGGACTCCCCGGCCATCGGAAACATCCTTCCTGCATCTAGTCTGTCCAGGCCTGACAGAATTTTATAGGTTTCGATGAGATCCCCTCTCAATCTTCTAAACTCCAGTGAGTATAAGCCCAATTGACACAATCTTTCCTCATACGTCATTCCTGCCATCCCAGGTATCAGCCTGGTGAATCTTCGCTGCACTCCTTCCATGGCAAGAACATCCTTCCTCAGATAAGGCGACCAAAACTGCACACAATACTCAAGGTGCGGTCTCACCAAGGCCCTGTACAAGTGCAGCATCAGGTGATTGCGGAGAAGGTTGGTGTTGTTGTTGGTGCTGCTGGTGTGTCTGGTGCTGCTGGTGTTGGGGTTGATCATAGTGGGATTCTGAGGACCAAGGTGAGAGAGTATAAAAGGCACTAATGCTGATGGAATAGATGGCAGGTGAAGCAGAAATGACAGAAGCAACCGGTCAATGGTGAGAGAGTTCTTCCAATGAAGTGGGAATGGTTGGAGAGTGGAAAGCCTGCAGAATGTCTGCTGGAAATGGAGTGAGAAAAAGCTTCTGCCTGAGCAAAGTGAATATCAGTCAGGTGGGAGCTTTTACTGTACAATTGACACTGTCAAGTAATCAGCTGGAGCAATGGCCACTGAGCTCATGCCTCAGCTTGACAGCCATGGTCTGCGCACAGCGGGGATCCCATGGTCATGAAGTTAAAGACAAAAGGTAAGTGAAAAAAGGTTGCTAAGCATTTAGCAACTGGATGCTAATCATTTTAGTTAGGTTCCCTGCCGCTGCTGGTCAGGTCTGCTCAGCGTTGACAGACCCAACATTGGGAAAGGCGTGTAGCAGTGGGTTCACAGTGGGGTCCCAAACCGCTGTCAAAAAAAAACACTTTCCAACCTGACTCGCCACCGATCCCGCCCGCAGACACCCCGGAAAATCCCAGCCATAGTCTTCAGCATAGACCTGCCTCCTGATAGAACTGAACTACTCCTAAAATTAGAGCCAGGTCAGTCTGGAGTGAAATCAGGAAGCACTTCTTCACACAAAGGGTAGTAGAAATCAGGAACACTCTTCCCCCACAAAGACTGTGGGCTGCTGGGTCAATTGAAACTTTCAAGACTGAGGTCGGTAGATTCTTGTTGGACAAGTGTATGAAGGGATTTGGAGCAAATGATTGAGGTGTAGATCAGCCCTGATCTAATTACAGGAAACTCTCGATTTACCGGCACCTAAATAACTAGAAATCTCTGTTAACCGGCAAAATTCAGGAGTAGGTTCAGGTAAGTTTTACTTCATATTAGTGGCCGTTCCTGGATCTGTGGCTGTGTAACCGGGGTTCCTGCACCTGTTGCTAAGCAACAGGGACGCCTGTATCTTGTGGCCGGGGTTCCTGCACCTGTTGCTAAGCAACAGGGAAGCCTGGATTTGTTGCTGTGTACGGGGCTCTCGTACCTTTTACTACACCACTCTGTAATCCGGACTTTTTGATAAACTGGCACCACGCTGGTCCCGTCGGTGCCGGATAAAAAAGAGGTTCCTGTAAATGGCAGAACAGGCTCAAGGGGCTGAACGGCCTAGCTCAATCTAGGTGAATAGCCTCTTCACCTTAACTAAGGACAAAGGAAGATTGGTGACCATTTGTTTGCTGTAAATAGGACAACGAACGGCGGTAAACAGCACTTTCCACAAGGGCTGGGGACAGTTTTGTTCATTTATAGTTAAAAGATTTTTATATAACTTTCACTTCCTGCCGACCCAAAAATAGGACAAAGGCCAGCACTTACTTTGGTGGTTGAACTGTTTTTTACTGTTTGGGAAATAAGAGTAAAAGATTAAATTACAGAGCCATTTGTTTCTTTCCCAAGGCCATTAATCACTTCAGGTGGGGGAAAAAAAAACCCAGGAATAATGGTTGTGCCAGTTTAATTTTTTAAGACTTCCGATATTTTTCTGCATCTGTTAATTGAAATCTTTCAACCCAGTTTTAGCGCATTTCAACAAAAAAAATATTTACAACTTGGTATCCTGTCATAAAAAATGAAATAAAGCCTGAAATATTTGTGCAACTTATTTGTATTGGACAGGCCAAGCAGGTCTGGCACGGCGCCTAAACACAGTGAGTGGAAAGGTGGATCTAACCACAAGAGCCTTCATGTGGGAAATTATTAGAAAATGCCCTGTGGATGTAAGTTTAATATGAGGGGCTAAGTCCTTCGAAAACTCATTGTCCATTAACCTGTCCAAACTAATATACTTGTAAAAGAAACAGCTTAAAGAATCACAAGGGGAATATCAGTTCCCCGAGTACTGGATAAATGGTTTAGGCTTTCGAATACGTTCTTTGTTTTTGGAAGTTTTGTTACATTATCGCTTCGAGACGTCGTTAATTTACTCCACGTCCCTTTAGAATGTGCAACTGATTGGGCCGACTATCTAATCGAGGAGGTGTTGACTCTGCCCGAGGTCCTGCTGCCATCTTAAATTTGGGTTCTGCAGACCGATGGCGATGATGCCATTGGCGCCTTGTTATTCGACAACAACAACAACCTGCATTTATGTCGCGCCTTTTACATAGTACGTCCCAAGGCGCTCCCACAGCAGCGTTATCAGACAAAAAATTGACACCGAGGCTAAGAAGGAGACATTGGCCTCTATGTTTATGGGGGGGGGGGGAAGAGGGGGAGCCTGTTTGTCGGGGGGCGCGGGAGGTGGCAGGGTGGGGGGGGACCTTGGAAATCCCAGGAAGGTGGAGTTCCTGCCGAGTTTAATGACAGGACCTTGTTATCATTTTATTGATTCCCTTTCCCAACCGGCAGCCGGCCAGATTGAGAGGCAGGCCGACGGCTCGACACGAAAGCCTGCGGTAGAAGGCCACAGTGGGGGACCCTTGGGGACAGGCCCCGGCAATCAGCAAAGAACAGTGGCGGGGTGGGTAGGGAAGTTGGGAAGGAAGGAAAGATAGAGAGGCATAGGGCTGGATTTTGTCAATGGGGATGTGATGGAGGCGGGACTCCCAATTTCGGGGTTGTAGTCCCGCCTCCATCGATTTGTGGCCAACCCACGCGAATTTCACTTGATTGACCTTGTTGAACCCGCCCAGCGGGCTCAGCAGGCCAATTAAGGGACATCCGGTTACAGGAGATGTCAGGGATTGACATTTCATCTGTCAAGAGCTTTTGACAGATGAAATATCAGCTCTTTGAAGCTGTCAAACACTGACAATCTGTACTCTAAGTTAATTCCTTCCTCTCAGGCTGATTTAGAGATCTCTCCAGAACAGAAAGCAGAGGCTGCAGATTTTGACCACTTGCGGCCATTCTGCTTTCTGTGCCGGTGAGATGAGGGACTCCCGAGACCTGAAGGGAGGAAGCCTGCATTATTAAGTAAAGGTAAGTAAAACTTATTTAAACACTTTACACACACCAAACACACTTACCTCTGCACTCATGCACCCATCACTCACCTGAACACCGGACATCTCGAACCCTCCAAGCCCTTCAGCCCGACGGTCCGCCTCGCTAACTTGTTGTGGTTTGGAGCCATCGGGCAGCCCACACTTCAGAGCTAAAAATAGGGATTAGGCCAAAAGCTGCCTGTTAACTACCTATTAACAGGCAGTTAATTGGCACTAATCCCCTTCCCGCCTCAGGGAGGTGGCTCCCAGCACAGGTCGGGTACCCGCCTCCTGGGAAACGGGCATGGAGGCAGGTTGGGGGCGGGAAGGGTTTGTGCCCCTCGATTCTGTAATTTTCCCCCCACTACCGCCTCTAAACCCGCCTCCACGGGGCTTGGAAATTCGCGCCCATAATGTTTATAGAATGCGTGCTTGGGTGGGAGGGGGGGGTGTCAGCTGATCATGGCAGAAGGTTTGCTTCAGGGGTAGGTGTGGTGGGGGGGAGGTGATGCAGGGGAAGCACACCTGCTCCTCCCAGATCACAAGCAGTGCTATAAAAAAAAAGGCACTTACCTGCTTGATTCGGCTGTTCCCATCTCCATCTCGCTGCCGGGTTTCCCATACCCTGGAAATTTAAATAATTGCATAATTCAAAAAGGATAAAGAAGAGAGCGCTTTTCTATCCCAGTTCACATACCTCCCTGGTCCAAGGGGAAAACAAACCTTGGATTTCCTGTAGCCATAAGCTCAACTAAAGATGCTCCTCCACACAAGTAAAGCTTGTGAGCCTCCTACGCTTGGTACAGGAGCTGGGTAGTTGTCAGGTTAGGAATGCACCCAGTGAAGAACATTCCTACACTGATCGCAGCCCTTACTCAAATGCTCGATAATGTGCTCTTTGGATTAACGTTTCGTTCTGTCGCACGTTTACAGCCTTTCCTTCCTTGCTTGGTGGAATCTGCTTGGGCGGCAAGATAAATAAACAGGTGGGCGGTGGCTGAGGGCAGCTTTCATCCCAAAGGCAAAGTGAACCGACAGCGCGGGCAAAGGTGACACCGCCAATGGACAAAGGCATTCTGCGGAGAGCTGAGGTAAAGCAGAGACAGAGAGGGACAGGGAGGAAAGAAAGCTGAATGAGAAGGGGCAGACAGCTTTAGAAGCAATTGAGCTGAGATTTGAAAGTCTATGTTTATGTCCACAATAGCACACCACACACATCCCCAGTGAGAGTTCTGAAAGCGATATAGAGATGTTAAGCTTTACCAGGTGTCTGTGTTTTTTCATTGAATCAATCCAGACAGCCTGGGATAACTTTTAACTGCATAACCAGAGGGATTCTTCATGTACTTCCTGCAGCTCTCCTAATCTCAGCGCATGCTCAAGTACTTTCTGAGCTTTTGGTTATTTGCCGCGGTTGCAGATATTAAAAGAAATCTGTCGCAATTAAAAATGATAATCGCTGCAGAAAGATCAGGATGTCCAGGGCTGTCCTGGGAAACTGGGGGTGGTCAATTCCGCAATCCTGGGCAAAATGGTTCTGGGATCATTACGTGCGCCAACGTACCCATACAAGCAGGAAAAGAAAGAAAGACTTGCATTTATATAGCGCCTTTCACGACCACCGGACATCTCAAAGCGCTTTACAGCCAATGAAGTACTTTTTGTTTGAAGTGGAGTCACTGTTGTAATGTGGGAAACGCGGCAGCCAATTTGTGCACAGCAAGCTCCCACAAACACCAATGTGATAACGACCAAATAATCTGTTTTTGTTATATTGGCTAAGGGATAAACATTGGCCGGGACACCGGGGAGAACTTCCCCTGCTCTTCTTCCATATGGTGCCGCGGGATCTTTTACGTCCACCTGAGAGAGCAGACAGGGCCTCGGTTTAACATCTCATCTGAAAGATGGCACCTCCGACAGTGCAGCACTCCCTTAGTATTGTACTGGAGCGTCAGCCTAGATTTTTGTGTTCAAGTATCTGGATTGGGACTTTGAACCCACAACCTTCTGACTCAAAGGCAAGGGTGCTACCTAATGAGCCACAACTGAGCTGAACTCACTGGCTCCCGAATGGGGTCGCCAACCCTCTTGGACGTATTCCTGAAGTTTTCATCACATGACCTCCGGCCCGGTCAAACAGCCCTATTTCCCATCTCCAATATTTTTATAACTAATAAACAAACGTGTTTACGGAAAACGAAAAAAAAAATACACAATTTTCTTTAATATCCGCTGTGATTTTTCCTCCTGGTTACAACAGGGTCCAGGAAATTCATCTTCAATTCCTGGAGGGTTGGCAACCCTTGTCCCGAAAGTGCGCTCCCCATATGTATTTCACAAGAACGAGGAGCACCCTGGTTACCTGCAGCCAGAGGAAGTGAAGAGCAGCAGCTTTTAAAGAGCTGCTGCTCGTTGTCTACGTATGTTGCTTGTTTTTGTCCGGCTACTGTGGGACAATGGTATCTCGCCAAGGGACAGAAGTGCCCCCTCCGACGAGGAGATATTGGGGAGCCAAACAATCCGTGACCTCTCCAACACACTCCAAATGTAAGTCAGGCAGGAGTGCACGAGCAGGGCCCCGAATGTGGCCGGGACCCGGTTGTCCCAGGGCTTGCTTTTTCCCCAGGAGTTTCCTGGATGATCTGTGCGGACGGAGCCTTCACCTGCCCAAAGCGTGAGCCAATGACGCAAGATGGGGTGCCGTCAAGGGGCGGGAGCGGCCTACCTCGGGAGCCCACACATCTCCAGCGCTCCGAGAGACCCGGTGTAACAGCAGTCAACCGGCCAATTGGCCGTAATGGACCCTAGCTGAGGTTCCAGGCTAGGACCGTGGCTTGGAGCCAGAAGATTGAAGAGTGATTTGTTTTGCTTTAAAGTGGCCTTCTTACAAAAAGGGCCACTCTGGAGGTTTCAAAGTGGGTTTCAAAGTTCTCTGTGTAGGGGACCCCTCCAAATATTGGCACTCCCCCCAGGAACCCCCTGAGAATATTGGTATGCCAATGGAACCCTCCTCCAAATATTAGCACACCCCTGGGTCCCCCTGACAATATTGGTAGACCCCCAGGGACCCCCTAGAATATTGGTACACCCCTAGGGAACCCCCCATCCCCAACCCCACTTCCAAATATTGGCACACCCCTGTGTCCCCCTGACAATATTGGCACACTCCCAGGAACCCCATAAAAATATTGGCAGATTCGAGGAGACCCCTTCAAATATTGGCACATCCTTAGGGACACCCACGCAAAACATTCCCATGCTTCCTGCAATCCCACTGGGCTAACCTCTGCAAGTCCGATCAGCTACCCAAAGGAACACAGTGGAAAAAGGAAAGAGTTTGTATCAGTGTACAGCAACGGAAATAATAAGTCAACAAACATAGAAACCTGATAGCAGATAGACGAGAATATGAATAACCCCTGGGATTCCCTCATGGGTCCGGGGCGGCCCCAGTTTCAAAAGCTACATTCTAGACAACAAACATCCCTCTTGGAGGCGAAATAACTGCTTCCCATTCAAGTTCCCATTTGAGTCATTTCAAGTGTATCCAGTTACAGCCCTCGTAATTCTCAGCTCCCACTCTTGACTTCCCGTCACCTGCTCGCTCTCAATGGGCCCATTCATTCTGGAGCATGTGCATCCCAAGTTCTTCCGACAACACCGTTGCTGGCTCAGTCGCTACAATACTTTGGGAAGGAGTTTCGAAGTTTTAATTGTCGTCTCAGTCACAAGCACTCTAAAGTGGCCATTGCTGGCACGTAACACACGGTGCGAGGGAACAAGGGGTTTTGTGTATGATGACCTTATAATCCGCTTCCTTTCTTCCCATTCTAAACAAGTGCTGCAGTGAAGTAAGCCGTTCTCATTTTGGCTTGTGACTATCTCAGTGAGACGGATGCAATTTCATACATGCAACCTTCCGAATGACTGTGGACAGGAAATGCTAATCTGGGATGGATAAGAAAAAGGTTGGGTTAGTTCTATCGTTTGCAAAGTTTAGTTACTCGCAAAGGAAATTGTTAATAATGAAAAACACACACACGATCCTGGATGGTTCATCTGTGAAATGACGTCGACGGAAAATTTAAAAAGTTGCTCAGACAAAAACTGAGTAATCATTAAAAAAAAAGGCTCTCGGAAGGTTTGCGACTTTCAGTCCATAAACACGCAACAGTTGTTTTACTCAACGCTACACGAAAGGTGTCTCGTTCGTCCCAGCCTCTAAAAAAACAGTTCTGCCTAATTCTGAGGCCTTCTCGATTATAAAGGGCATCATCAGTATCGCCCTCTGTTTGGGCAACTCTTGCCATTGCTGCCTGTCTCCAGTCTCTATCTAACATTCGTGGACAAGAGGCATTGAATACAAAAACAAAGGAAGCCATGCTTGTCACAACAATGTTTTGAATGTTGATTTGAATTGTCCCACATAGCTTACCGTAGTTGTGATGTGCAATGCACTATGGGAAATAGAGTGCATGAAGTGGAGAAGATTCTCTGGAAAGATGGCTGTTAACTGAACTCTGTTTCCTGCGTACTCTTTAATTGTTATACAAGCAAGATTATTAAACTCTTGAGATTTAACAATGCTAAACCTTACAAATCTCTGGTTAGGCCTCAGCTGGAGTATTGTGTCCAATTCTGGGCATCGCACTTTAGGAAGGGTGTCAAGGCCCTGGAGAGGCTGCAGAGGAGGTTTACCGGGATGGTACCAGGGATGAGGGACTTCAGTTACATGTAGAGATGGGAGAAGCTGGGATTGTTCTCCTTAGAGCAGGGAAACTTAAGGGGAGACCTAATAGAGGTGTTCAAAATGATGAGGGGTTTTGATAGAACAAGTAGGAAGAAACCGTTTCCTCTGGCAAGTGGGTCGGTAACCAGAGGTCATAGCTTTAAAATAATTGGGAAAAGAACTAGAGGGGAAATGAGGAGAAATTTTCTCACACAGAAGGTTGTTAAGATCTGGAACGCACTACCTGAAAGGGTGGTGGAATCAGATTCCATAGGAACTTTCAAAAGGTAATGGGACATGTACTTAAAGAGGAATAATTTGCAGGGTTATCAGGGAAAAAGCTGGGGTACGAGGTATAGAGGCATAGTGGTTATGTTACTGGATTAGTAATTTCAAAAGACTGGTCTAATGATCTGGAGATATGAGTTCAAATCCCTCGATGGCAGCTGTGAAATTTAAATTCAATTAAATAAAAAGCTAGTATCAATAATGGTGACCATAAAACTATCCGATTGTCAGGAAAAACCCAACTGACTCACTAATGTCCTTTAGGGAAGGAAATCTACCGTCCTTACCCGGTCTGGCCTATATGTGACTCCAGACCCACAGCAATGTAGTTGACTTGTAACTGCCCTCTGAAATTGCCTAGAAAGCCACTCAGTTAAGGGAAATTAGGGATGGGTAATAAATGCTGGCCCTCTGGCGACATCCCATGAATACATTTTTTTTTAAATTGGATAGCTCTTTCAAAGGGCCGAATGGCTTCCTTCTTTGCTGTGTTTTATGACTGCTGTTGGTTGTCATCTCCACCCTTGTTGTCTTTTCTTTCTCTTTTGAGGTGGTGAAGCTTTAATATTGTTTTTGCTTCTCCGCTGCCTTTCACATCCTTTATTTAAAGACAGCTTCACCCTCCTGATCCTTCTCTCCAGAGTCTCGTGCAGCCAGTTGTTCCCGCAGCAATTCCCTTCTAATTTAGCAAATCTTAACTCCCAGAGCAGCACAGCCTCTGCCCCCGCACCCCCCCCACCCCCCTCAAGCTCACACATCCTGTAAATGACGTCAGTGTTCATTGACCTATCAACCCTAGCCGGCTTCGTTCAAGCTCTCTTTGCAAATTTCTAAAAGCTTCTCCAAGAGGCAGATTCGTGACATTGCTCCCACCCCGCCCCCACCCAAACAGAAACAAAATCGTTCCTGCAAAAAGGTCTTGGTTGCAGTCCATTGAGTAACACTTTGAAATGAGCATCAAGCCGTATTAAAAAGTGTCAGCCGTGTCTCAGTCGGTAGCACAGCATTATTACCTCAGAAGGTCATGGGTTCGAGACCCACTCCAGAACTTGAGTGCATAATCCAGTCTGACAATCCAGCGTCTTTCAGATGAGACGTTAAACCGAGGCCCCCGTCTGCTCTCCCAGGGGGACGTAAAAGATCCTGCGGCACTATTTCAAAGAAGAGCAGGGGAGTTCTCCCCGGTGTCCTGGCCAATATTCATCCCTCAACCAACACCATGATAACAGATTATCTTGTCATTATCACATTGCTATTTGTGGGAGCTTGCTATGTGCAAATTGGCTGCTCCGTTTCCTACATTACAACAAGTGACCACACTTCAAAAGTACTTCATTGGCTAGAAAGCACTTTGTGACGTCCAGAGGCTGTGAAAGGCGCTGTAGAAATGCAAGTTCTTTCTTTCTTTAATGCGTTGGGATGAAATTCCTGTGTCCGCTATGTTGGCGGAGTTGTTAATCCAGTTGTATGAAGCTGAAATTCACAAAGTGCAATTTCAAGAGACAGGTTGTTATAAATCTCATCATCATGAAGAAACTACTCATGAAATAACGCTGGACGGCCAGCTGGTGGCGCCGTCCAAGGAGTATAAATACTCGAGCGTGGGCCCAGCTTGCTCAGGGACATTTTGTAAGACAGGAACTAGTGAAGTACAACTAGACCTCCATGTTCTGAAACCAGTTGATTAAAGCCTTGCTTTATACTCAAACCAAGTGGGTAGTGAGTTTTATTATGTCACAGGTTACTTGCTGATTATTTTCTGTCTTCAGGGAAGTACCGCCCTGGCACTATGCTCCCATGGTGACCTGATATAAAATTCCTGGGGCGGGGTATTTAAATAATGGGGCAATTGTCTGGCACAGCTGTGGTATCTGCACCGTGATGGAAACCTGGGGTGATTACGGTCTGCTTCAAGTGGAAGATCCAGTCTCCAGATCAGGCTCAGGAAAACGGTAGGAATGTTTTTTTGTCCCACCGAGAGAATGGAAGGGCAGTTGGTAACCATTAACTGATCCCTTTGGATTATTCCCTGCTGGGGCCTTCACCAGGCCCAGATCAGGGCCTGCACCTACTCGCAACCGGCCTCGGCCTTGGTGCACCTATCGGGGTGCTTTCGGGGGAATTCCCATGGTAACCCGGGATTGTCGTCAGGGGCGGGTGGGAAGTAGAAGCGCTTTCCCCTTCATGATCAGGAATTTCTGTGCAATGAAAAATGAGGCAAAAACCCGGCGGATCTGGAGCCCCTCCCCCGGTCACTACTCTGCCAGAATCCAACCCCTGAAAAGGGGCAGAGTTACTTCGACATTCAATACCCTCTCTCCCAGGCCATTCATAGAATAGTACAGCACAGGAGGAGGCCACTCGGCCCATCGAGTCTGCTGGCTCTTTCGAAGAGCAATCCAGTCAGTCCCACTCCCCCGCTCTTTCCCCATATCCCTGCAATTTTTTCTCCTTCAAGTATTTATCCAATTCCCTTTTGAAGGCTGCTATTGAATCTGTATCCACCGCCCTATCAGGCAGCGCATTCCAAATCCTAACCACTCGTTGCATAAAAAAGTTTTCTCTCATCTCGCCTCTGGTTCTTTTGCCAATCGCCTTAGACCTGTGCCCGCTGGTTATCGACCCTTCAGCCATTGGAAACAGTTTCTCCTATTTATTCTATCTAATTGTGATTTTAAACACACCTCCAATCAAATCTCCTCTTAGCCTCCTCTGCTCCAAGGAGAACAACCCCAGCTTCTCCAGTCAATGCGCTACGGGTAACGGGTAAAGCGCGCACAAGGCCCAGGGCCGCCGGTTGGCACTCGCGTCCCGCCAAATGCACTTTGGGCAATCATAGCCCCACCGCCGGCGCGGAAAATCAACCCTACTGTTTGACCCAGTTCAATTTAACCGGCCTCTGCTGCTGTGGTTATTTCCATGGGAACGTTGCTGCTTCCCCGTAATACATTTTGGGAGCACAAATCTCCCAAGTGCAGGAAGTTACTGAAGTCACAAAGTTGCAGCGGAGAGAAAAAGATGCTCTAATGTAGCCCAGGAATGTTGGGACACTTAAAAGAGCACATGGGAAAGTCGGGGGTGTGGGATATAATAACACAGGGCTGCTGCACTGAGACAACACATCCATGTTACAGAGTTGCGAAATTAATATGTGCGCATAATAAAAACAGTTGTCAGTGATCATTTAGTTTGTACACTTTTGTTCCGTACTTAAACAGTTATACATTTGGCTTGTTTCTCGAGAAAGCTGGACATTTCCCTCACATCTTTCCTTCTCTGCTGCATCCTTATCCATAATTAGATGTTTTTTTTTTAATTACTTGGTTCCCATGGTTGCGACTGTACCCACACACAGGAAATTCCAGAAACGAGGAATGTCATCCACTTCTGCCACTGCAGCAAACTCTGTCGATGACAAACCTTAGGGTTGTACTTTCTTTCGAAGAAAGCGAATAACTTTAGGTTTCCTTTCTGGCACTTCCACAGAAGAGCGACAGAAACAAATCTGCTGTATTTCTCCAGTCACAGGGCCCCGCGTGGTTTGTTTATTTTAACACAAAGGAATGCTGTGACATTGAAACAATGTGTGAAGCAACATTTTGACACATTGGCCTCTAAAATCCCTGCGCGTAGGCCCGATGTTAGGCCTCAGGCTTCATTTACTCGAGGCCAGCGAGCTGCAGATACATGCTGGGTGTCGCCAGCGAGGAGGATTTCAATTTCTGGCCCTCCGCATCACCGACAGCGGCCTTCAGGTAGATCCTAGGAGGGGGAAGGAAGGGACTTAGTCCCCTCTCGGTAATAGAAGATCAAGGAAAGAGTTTCGGTGGACAAGCGCTGGTAGAACTCCAGAGTGTCCGAGTAGCAGGGGTGAAGCAATGAGGGAGGGAGGGAGGGAGGGTGCCGATCACTGGGAAGAGAGACGATCAGGAGGAAAGGAGGGGGGCCCATAAAAGGTCTTCGGCACTGCAGTGGAGCCGGGAAGAGCACTCCTGCTCCTCCTGGATCCACATTCAGGCAAGTTTTTAAAAAAATGTACAGGAAACTTTGGTTTATCCAGAGGTTGTATGTCCGGATGCCTCGATCTAACGGCAGAAATCAGCAGCCGTTTTGGTTAGGTTTTTTTTCTTCTCCTAGCATTTTTTTTAACAGTCAGGCTCTGGAAAGCGTCTCTGTAGCTTAGCAACAGCTTCAGAGACGCTTCCAAGGTACGGGCCAAGTGTTTACAAGCTGTTGCTAAGCAACAGTGTTTGTTGTCAGTTACAGAGATGAAAACCTCCGTATCCTTCAACATTAGCGCTGGTCTATCCGGAAGTTTTGATAGATCGGCAGCAGCTCAGTCCCGTCGGTGCCGGATATCGCGAAGTTTCCTGTACCTTTTTTCCTGACCGCGACACCAGCAGCATTAAAGGCAGCCCACTTTTGCACAGGAGACCTGAAACAGGCGTGAGACCCTCTGTTTGGACATGCAAGTCAGGAGTGGGCCCCCGGACACCACTTTTTCTGACTTTACCAATATGGCGGATGGCGCACATCCAGCTGGCAATGAGCTCGTGCACCCGCCCGCCTTATTGTGCCTGAAAAACCGGCGGCATCGACTTTCTAGGCCATTGCCGCCAAGTGCAGAGCTTTAATACACAGAGGTACCATAGCCACCTTCAAAATGGGGATGCAGCTAGTAACTTGAAGCTTGAACACTCACCAAAGGATCCACAGTAACTCCCTTCCCTCACTCTCGCTGAGGGAAGCCCGGCACCAAATGTAGCCACCAATCTTGTAGACAACATTGTGTAAAAAAAACAAAATGGCACCCACAGCATGAGAATTGCTAACATTCTGAATTTCTCAGGTTGATTTCCCCCGCCATTGCAAAGTAAATGTGTACGGGTAGTTTATAGCATGCTGTGCCATGTATGATAGGCGCAAGAACAAACTCTCTACTTGCCTGGATGACTGCAGCTCCAACAGCACTCAAGAACCCAACAACATCCAGGACAAAGCATCCCATCCACCACCTTAAACATTCACTCCCTCCACCACCGGCGCACCACGGCTGCAGTGTGTACCATCTACAAGATGCACTGCAGCAACTCACCAAGGCTTCTTTGGCAGCACCTCCCAAACCCGCGACCTCTTCCACCTAGAAGGACAAGGGCAGCAGGCGCATGGGAACACCACCACCTCCAAGTTCCCCTCCAAGTCACACACCATCCTGACTTGGAAATATATCGGCCAATCCTTCATCGTCGCTGGGTCAAAATCCTGGAACTCCCTCCCTAACAGCACTGTGGGAGTACCTGCACCACACGGACTGCAGTGGTTCAAGAAGGCGGCTCACCACCACCTTCTCAAGGGCAATTAGGGATGGGCAATAAATGTTGGCCTTGCCAGTGACGCCCACATCCCCTGATCGAATAAAAAAAACTTACACATGGAAGGGAAATTGTCCGTTTGGTCAATTGAATCCACTCCTTGCAATTTGCACTGTTGTGGACTTTCTGCAATTATCCCCTTGGGGAAAACAAGCACAGGGGAAGTTTCCACAAACAGTAAACCTGTAACATTTCACCGGAACTCCCTGGCTATATTGAGCAAAGATGCAGAACATCAATCCAAGATTACTGATGTACGAATCAATACCATCCAACCAGGTCGCACTCACTGATGACAATTCCACGTTACCAGTAGAACTGCAGGAATGGTGTTCAATTTGATCACTTATTTGTCCTTATAACCTTCAGTCCTGTCCTTAATCCGAATCTAAATTTGGCTATATATGTTTTTTGTAAGTTCTGAGTTTCCTCTGTCTTTTTGAGAGAATTCAGGGTCCAAATTAGCATTCCTTTCATTTCAATTCTATTCACGTTCTTTATAAGTTTTTTTAGCAGGTCATTAACAGACTCCAAAAATCATTTAACAGTTACAGAAACAGAGCAGGACACAAACCCACAACTTTCTGACTCAGAAGCGAGGGTGCTACCAACGGAGCCACAGCTGACACTGATATGCTGGCATGAAGTGGTGTTAGATTGACTCATTAGGCAATGAGGTAATCTAACAGTATTTAAAGGTGAACCGTGTTCTCTCTCTTGAGACTGGAGCACATAAATCTAGGCTGACACTCCCAGTGCAGTGTTGAGGGAGTGCTGCACTGTCAGAGGTGCCGTCTTTCGGATGAGATGTTAAACCGAGGCACTGTCTGCCCTCTCAGCTGGACGTAAAAGATCCCATGGCACTATTTCGAAGATGAGCAGGGGAGTTCTTCCCCGGTGTCCTGGCCAACATCAACAGATTATCCGGTCATTATCACATTGCTGTTTGTGGGAGCTTGCTGTGCGCAAATTGGCCGCCGCGTTTCCTACATTACAACGGTGACTACACTTCAAAGAAAGTACTTCATTGGCTGTAAAGCGCTTTGGGACGTCCGGTGGTCGTGAAAGGCGCTATAGAAATGCAAGTCTTTCATTTCATGTGAGATTTTTACTTTTTCCAAAACACACGTGTATAGAGTCAGATATCGCTCCATTTTGATGGACAGGTCTCTGTAAGTCCCAGCAGTACTTTAAAAGCAGCACCTGAGACCCAGTCGTTTCCCTTGGTCAAAGCACAGATGATTGACTGTAAAATGATGCCAAGGCTTATAAAAATAATCCTTTCATTGCTAATTCTTCTGGGAGTGTTAGGTTTGTTTAACAAGGCTATAAATAAAATGCACTCATCAGGTCACTACTTCTTCCTGCCATACAGGCTCGCTTGGATCTTTCACTTCTTCCCTTAAATGTTTTGCTGCTGTAACTCTCAGACCCACTCGGTGCGGCAAGAAATAATTGCAATTATTTGCGCTGTTTCCGATCTGAATAGAAATCTTTCCACGAACGTCAAATTCACCCAAACTCCACGCCATACGAAGATATGAAAGTGGTCCATCAAGCCCCACACTCATGATGGCCAGAACACCATGACTAGATATTTCTTCCCTCCCCCACCACCCCCACTCCCATCCGCCCCCCACCCCCCCCCGCCCCTCACCTCTCACCCACCCCCGCAGCCATGTAATCTCCTGGGACAATGATCAATCCTTTGGTCTCAAGAGGGGTGAAACTCTTTCCTTCCCCTCAGCTGACAACTTGGCTGATGGTTAGCTCTCTCACCTCCGAGTCAGATGCTTTTGGCTTCAAGACCCACTCCAGAGGCTTGAACACATAGGGCGCGATCTTGCCAGACCTGGGGAGGCAGATATGGAGGTGGGACTGCCTGGAAAATGGCAGAATTTGGGGGCGGGTGCTCAACCCGCCTCCGTGCCAGCTTGCCAGGAGGCGGGTAGCTGACTCACGCCGGGTCCTGTCTCCTTGGAGGCGGGAAGTGATTACAACCATTTAACTGCCTCTTAACAGGTAGTTAACAGGCAGATAATAGGATTATCACCATTTTGTCCTCACAAGTGCGGGCTTCCCGAAGGCTCCGAACCCTGCCAGGGTCACCGAGGTGAGTACTGGGTCTGCGGGGGTCTGCGGGGTGCAAAAGTGTGGTGTGAAGGTAAGTGATGTGTGCAACTGTGGAGAGGTGAGTATGTGAGGTGAGTGGAAAGTGTTAGAAAAAGTGTACTTACCTTTGTTTCTTCCTGCAGGCTTCAGTCGGTGGGTATGCGGAGAGCCTCGCACCTCTGCGGCAGAGATGACAGATGGCCGTTGCATTCTCCAATGCAACAACCATCTCATTTCTGATAAAGAAAGAGGTTTGATGAGGTCCTGAATTCAAGAACTCATCAAACTACAGAGAATGTCAGTGTTTGACAGCTTCACAGAGCTGTCAAACGATGGCAAGTCATCTGTCAAAACTTTTTGACAGATGAAACGTCATACGCTGACATTCTGACATTCTCTGTAACCGGCTTTCCCTTAATTGGCCTGCTAAGCCCACTGGGCGGGCTTAACAAGGTCAATCAAGGGAAAATAGCGTGGATTGGCCAGAAGTTGATGGAAGCGGGACTACAACCCGACAAGTGGGAGTCCCGCCTCCAAAAGCTCCCCATTGGCAAAATCCAGCCCTTAGTCTAGCCTGGTGCTGCCAGTGCTAGTACCGAAGGGGTGCATTCTTACTATTGCAGATGAAATGTCAAACTGAGGCCTTGTCCGCCTATTCTCTATGCGGTTGAGTGCCAAGGTCCCACGGCACTATTCGAAGAAGAACAAGTGTGACATCCTGGCAAACATTCCTGTCTCATTCAACACTGACCAAAAATAGCTGGTCATTCATCCCATTTGCTGTCTGTGGGAAGTTTCCGCGAATAAGTTGGCTGCTGTGTTTGCCGACAATACTGCCCGCACTTTGTACGTTTGTTGGGATGTGATGAGGTGCTATATAAATTCACTTCCTTCATAAATGATAATTTTAGTGAAAAATTGGATGCTTATCAAAAACCCCATTTTGTGCTCTTGTTCGATTATCAACTGAAGCAATTTCACTCCCAGACTTGCTAAACTAATTAAGTTGACACAATTGTGCCTTGAAACAAATAAGATTTGAAACAAAATCTATACTGTATTAAAAATATCTATACATCATTTTATTAGCTTATGTAAAATTAATAATAATTTCCCTACATTACAACAGTGACTACACCTCATAAGAACATAAGAAATAGGAGCAGGAGTCGGCCATACGGCCCTTCGGGCCTGCTCCGCCATTCAATAAGATCATGGCTGATCTTCGATCTCAGCCCCACTTTCCCACCCCATCCCCACATCCCTTGATTCCCCTAGAGTCCACAAATTCTATCGATCTCAGCCTTGAATATACTCAACGACTCAACATCCACAGCCCTCTGGGGTAGAGAATTCCAAAGATTCACCACCCTCTGAGTGAAGAAATTCCTCCTCATCTCAGTCTTACATGGCCAACCCCTTACCCTGGGACTATGACCCCTGGTTCTAGACTCTCCATCCAGGGGATGGACTTCATTGGATGTAAAGCACTTTGGGAGGTCCTGAAGTTGTAAAGGTTCTTTCTCTAATAGATTGAAGATAGAAGGTAAGCGGTTTTACAGATAACACTTGGCCCGTGTGATCTGCTGGACTGGTTTTGATGGGCTGAGGGGGGTCGGAGAGGAATTTTCGAGAGTATTTTCTTCCCTTATTGGCCCTGCATTTTCTCCGTTTTCTTTGCCTCTCCCAGGAGATTACGTGGCAGCGGGGCGGGTAGTGGGGGAAGAGGGCGGTGGGTAGGAAGTGTATGGTCTTGAGTTTGGGGCAGGCTTGATGGACCATCTGGTCTTTTCCTACCCGTCATTTTTGTATGTTTATTGGGGTAGAATTTCAACCTGTCGATTGGCCTTCCATTGTAGAAGCCGTCCGATTTTTATTTCCATTGAGCCAGTTTTAGGCCTGGGCAGCAAGTTGAAAATTTACCCTACTAAATCCTAGAATTTAACAGCATAGACAAAGGCCATTGGCCCATTGCGCCAGTGCTGGCTCTCTGAAAGAACTCTCCACTTAAACCGAGTGTCCTGCCCTTCGCACGTACTCTTTTGCATGTTTTATTTTCAAATATTAATCCAGTAAGATGCAGTTTCACACCCATGATGCCGTAACTAATATGAGTTTAGCAGTTTCAGTCAAGACTTAGAAGCATAGGAATTGCTAGACGAAAAGTGACCGCGGTCCATTTAGTTCGCCTTCTATCATCCTGGTAGTCGCATGATACAATGATAATAGGGTTGTTGATTAATCACAGCAATCAATCTCTATCAATCAGTCTACAATAGACCCAGACATGAGGCGAGGAAAACCCCCAGTGGTGGAGAGCTTTGGGAGCCTTAGGTCCAAAGTCACCTGTTCCTCCCAAGCACGTTACACGCATTACATGTGTGTACCATCTACAAGATGCACTGCAGCAACTCGCCAAGGCTTCTTCGACAGCACCTCCCAAACCCGCGACCTCTTCCACCTAGAAGGACAAGGGCAGCAGGCGCATGGGAACACCACCACCTCCAAGTTCCCCTCCAAGTCACGCACCATCTTGACTTGGAAATATATCGCCGCGCCTTCATCGTCGCTGGGTCAAAATCCTGGAACTCCCTCCCTAACAGCACTGTGGGAGTACCTTCACCACACAGACTGCAGCGGTTCAAGAAGGCGGCTCACCACCACCTTCTCGAGGACAATTAGGGATGGGCAATAAATGCTGGCCTTGCCAGCGACACCCACATCCCATAAATGAATAAAAAAATAGTTTTACTGGTATCGTTCAAGGGACCTCAAGGGAAGACCAGTAATGATGGACAGGGTTTCCCCCACGGGGATAGATGGGCGAGGAGTCATTCTTGTGTTCCTCTTAGAAACCAACTAGAAAGCAGCACAGCCAGAGAGCCCTGAGAATGGGTTGTCTACCTGCCCCACTCATCTGGGACAGTGGATGGGCTGGGAATGCAGACGGGGAAAGGGAGGAAAAAAACCCCAAATGTTTTGATATTAATAAAACTGCTTCTATATCTATGCAACTAATTTTATGCTGACTGCACATGCAGGAAGTGCATTTTTCTGGGAATCTGTTAGCTATTAAAAATCTTTTTTTAAACTAACTTCATTATTGAAGTGGTCTGACTCTTACCTCAAAAAATAATATTTGACAACTAGACTTGTTTAAAAAAAAAAGAAAGTCGGAATTTCTCATTGCTCTTTGATCGTTCTAGTAACATAAGTTTGCACGCACAGTGGGTGGGGCCTTTCCTCTGTTGGTAGGTGGAATTAAATTAAAATCCCATTGGCCCCCAAAATCCTTCAAGGAGACCGGCTTATCTCCCCCTGCCCCAGACTTCCACTCCTTATGAGGCAAGTGACAGCCATGGACGGAGACTCCGTAATCCAGGAGATCCCGCTTCAGTGGGACCTGGCAAAGTAGTGGAGGTCAGTGTGCCTCAATTCTATTCCCAGGGTCTAGTGGACCTGCAGTACGTAGGAACCTAGGAACGTAGGAACAGGAGGAGGCCATTCAGCCCCTCGAGCCTGTTCCGCCATTCAATGAGATCGTGGCTGATCTGTGACCTAACTCCATATAGGACAGGCTGCTGGCTCGTGCGCTGAACGCTGATTCGTTGAATTCCTTCAGGCAACCTGTTTCTGGCTGGGGTGGAGATCATCTTGGACAAGAGGCAGGTATTGGTAGCGTTAATAAGGGCAAGAGTGGTCTCCTGGTTTTTCGACTCGCCCAGGAGATTACACGGTGGGGCAGGGTATGTATATGTTGTGAAGCACAAGACATCACAAGTGTGTGGGACAAGTTAGTTGGACCAGTAGGTCCTTTCCTTTCTGTCATTTTTTGTATGTTCGCACACCCAATGAGTGGACATATATTGTCCTCCAAAAGGATGTACATGGGCCCTACAAATGGTGATCAGACCAGGCAAGTGGCCTGGACACCCAAAGACCTAAACAAACTCACTCAGATTGGGCCCGTCGTTCAGGGGGGGGCAATAGGACCAATGGGTTGGGGTGGACCTGAGCAAACCTCCCCCTTACCATCCCACCCCCAATAACAGGTGGGCAGGCACCAGTGTTTCTGGCAGGCAGACACTAAGGATCACCCTTGCCCTCCGCTAACAAGGTGCCCTCCCACTAACCCTGAAAACTGCAGGCAGGGCCAATGCAGGAGGGAGCCGGGCAGGTGCGATCCCATCATAACCACCCAGATCACAACCAGAGGACCTTCAGGGGACATTTATTTCTATGGGAGCTTGATCCTAGAATTCCACCTTGGAAACATCAGACCCCGCCCTGAAACACTGCACCTCAAAGAAAGATCGAAAATTTGGGCCTTTTCCTTCAAATTGTTTTATTTGTGTTTCACAGATACCAAGACTCACTCTTTTAACACTTTATTACAATGAGAACCATATTTTCATTTTGTATGATTCGATTTCATGGCAGTAATTGATACTTACCTTGCCCAGTGGAATGATAAAATCCACATGAGAGGAACACGATAACACGCATGTGTGAATTCTCATGTAATCGTTGCCAGATGCACACAGCATTCTCGAATTCACATGAAGATTATGGGAAGGTTAGAGGCAACGTTCACCCCCGCTAAAAGAGTAGGGTGCAACCTTTGACCCCAAGCTCCAACCTTTTTCTTTTTCAAGCACGGAAGCCTGGGCCTATTCAGATGCTAAGAGAAATAAACTCTAAAGCTCAGTCCAAAGTGCAACTGTGCTTTCACGCTAGGCGGCTCTGTAAGCTTCTAAAACTGACAGCGATAAATTTAATGCTGGCAAAATGTGCACCTGGACAGCAGACTGTCTTTCGTGTCATCCAAATACTCGGCCGCCATGTGTCCTAACTCGGACCAGGTCCCGTTCTCCCATCATGGTCCTGTGCTCGCTGACCTACATTGGCTCCTGGTGCACCAACGCCTCAATCTTAATATTCTCGCCCTCGTGTTCAAATCCCTCAATGGCCTCGCCCCTCCCTATCTCTGTAACCTCCTCCAGCCCCACAACCCTCCTCCAGCCCTACAACCCTCCTCCAGCCCCACAACCCTCCTCCAGCCCCACAACCCTCCTCCAGCCCCACAACCTTCTTCCAGCCCCACAACCCTCCTCCAGCCCCACAACCCTCCTCCGGCCCTACAACCCTCCTCCAGCCCTACAACCCTCCTCCAGCCCTACAACCCTCCTCCGGCCCCACAACCCTTCTCCAGCCCTACAACCCTCTTCCAGCCCTACAACCCTCCTCCAGCTCTACAACCCTCCGCCGGCCCCACAACCCTTCTCCAGCCCTACAACCCTCTTCCAGCCCTACAACCCTCCTCCAGCCCCACAACCCTCCTCCAGCCCCACAACCTTCTTCCAGCCCCACAACCCTCCTCCAGCCCCACAACCCTCCTCCAGCCCCACAACCCTCCTCCGGCCCCACAACCCTCCTCCAGCCCTACAACCCTCTTCCAGCCCTACAACCCTCCTCCAGCCCCACAACCCTCCTCCAGCCCCACAACCCTCTTCCAGCCCTACAACCCTCCTCCAGCCCCACAACCTTCCTCCAGCCCCACAACCCTCCTCCAGCCCCACAACCCTCCTCCAGCCCCACAACCCTCCTCCAGCCCTCTCTCGCTCTTTAAAACACACCTCTCTGACCGAGCATTAGGTCACCCATCCTAACGTCTCCTCCTTTGGCTCAGCATTAATTTTTATGTCTGATGACGCTCCTGCAAAACACCTTGGGACCTTTTACTATGATAAAGGTGCTATATAAATGCAAGTTGTTGTTGTTGAGTGGCAAAGATTTTTTTCTTATTATTGAATTTAGTGTAAAGGGTCGCCCAGGCATAGAGCTTGCAGGAAACTCAGGGAGGATCGCACACCAATCATGGAGCCTGTCTGATCTTTAACCCTTAAATGAAATGGATGAAAAATTAGCTAACTCTATTAGGCACTCCCCGCCTGATGTTCCTCTACACCCTGCACCCAGGAGATCGTTTACGCCAAATGCAATAAGAAAACCTGCCTCGTGGTGTTTTCTGAGTAAATGGTTTGGTGGGCAGCACACTCGCCTCTGAGTCAGCAGGTCATGGGTTCAAGTCCCACTCCAGAGATTTGAGCACAAAAATCTAGGCTGACGCTCCAGTGCGGTGCTGAGGGAGTGCTGCACTGTCGGAGGTGCCATCTTTTGGATGAGATGTTAAACCGAGGCCCCGTCTGCTCTCTCAGGTGGACGCAAAAGATCCCGCGGCACTATTTCGAAGAGGAGCTGGGGAGTTCTCCCCGGTGTCCTGGCCAATATTTATCCCTCAATCAACATCACTTAAGAAAAAACAGATTATCTGGTCATTATCATATTGCTGTTTGTGGGAGCTTGCTGTGCGCAAATTGGCTGCCGCGTTTCCCACATTACAACAGTGACTGCACTTCAAAAGCACTTCATTGGCTGTAAAGAGCTTTGGGACATCTTGAGGTTGTGAAAGGCGCTATATAAATACAAGTCTTTTTTTATTATTAGCCCACATTCACAAACAAACCTTAAATATATTTGTACAATAGCAAAATGCTGCAGGTGCTGGAAATCCGAAATAACAACAGAAAATGCTGGAAAAACTCAGCAGGCCTGGCAACATCCGTGGAGAGAACAAATAGAGTCGACGTTTCGGGTCCAAACCCTTTTTCAAAACTGGAAAGGAAATGAAATAGATCGAAAGGCAGGGCTGGGAGAGAACAAAAGAAGTGAAGAGACATTGGCCTAGAAATTCGGTGGGCTGTGCCACCAGTTAGCACCCAAAGAGGGCACTTAGTGGGTTTAGCACCACTGGCCACGCCTCCCGCGAAATTTCGCGGGGCGCTAATGGCGGTGTTAGCCAGTAGCACTGCGCCACCACCGATGACGTCATTGGTGTGCGCAGCGCCCCGCTCACCAAATTTGGTAGCGCCCCCCCGCTGTAAGGCCGGTCGCAATTTGCAACCGGTTCAGGGGGGCCTACCTGCAGCGGTAGAGGCGCGGAGGTGCGGGGCGGCCATTTATTTTTGCTGGCAGCCTGCCAGCACCTCTCCGCGCCGCCGTCCCCGGCCTCCTGAGCACCCCCCCCCCCCGCATTGTGCCGACTGTCTCCCAAGAGCCCGGCACTTCTCCTCAGTGCCGGGCTCTTTTGCCGGCACTCGCGATTGCCGATCACGCTGCAGCAGGCCCCTCCCCTTTAAGAAGGGGAGGAAGGTGTAATGTATATACCTTTAAGTGGGGAACTATCTTTTACAGCTCATGTATACTGCAGTACAGGCAGTAACCACACCTGTATATAGTCCTGAGTAGTAATCTGTACAGATCAGTTCCACTGTGAGCCACATTGAGTAAACACCTGTTGTACCGTTCTCCGCAGTCTGTGTCTTATTATACCCGGACACAACATTGGCGACAAGGCAAGTTCGAACCTACCTGCAACTCTGCATCACCTCCCGGGGATTCGTTCCTGGAGATCAGTGGATTGGAGGTCAAGGCCAGAGACTCGGGCATCGACCACGGGCAACCGCCCAGTCATCCAGCAGAGACTCGAGAATTGCGGGGGAGGCTGTCGAGAGCCAGGCTTGGCTTTCCAGTCGAGGTGGTCCAGCAAAACGGGCTGGCAACAGGTAGTGCGCAGACCTTTCCCGGACAGCGGCGGGCTTGAGCCCGACCGAGCGGCACAGCAAAGGGCTTGAGCAGCATCGACGGGGGAGAGAGAGAGAGGGCAGAGTGCACAGGGCGCAGCCGGTGTTCAGGGGCCGAGCAGCGTCGGAGAGAGGGAGAGAGAGATGCGCAGAAACCCGCGAGGCGCCGCCATTGCCACGAGGACCGCCGAGAGTGGCGTTGGCAGCAGCGCAGGAGAAGTGCGCGAAACCTACAGGGCGCCGCCATTGCCACGAGAACCGCCGGGAGCGGCGTCGGCAGCAGCGGGGGAGGAAGGAAAGCGCGGGAGACGCCATTTTAAGCCATTGGGAGACGCCATTTTAAACCACACCCAAAATGCCGAAGAGTGGCAGTATCACCGCATTTGACAATGAAGTCGAAGATTGGACTACATATGTCGAACGAATAGAGATGTACTGCAAGGCAAATGAGATGTCAGATGACAAGAAAGCGTCGGTATTGTTAAATGTAATGGGTGCAAAGACGAATGGTTTATAACGAAATCTAGTAACCCCAACGAAGCCAATGGAAAAGAGTTTTGAAGACATAGTAACGATACTAAAGCAACATTTAAACCCCACACCGCTGCTGATAGCAGAAAGATTCAAGTTTCACAAACGGAACCAGCATAAGGATGAAAGCAATGCTGATTATTTAACAGAACTGCGCAAACTATTGAAACACTGCCAGTTTGGAGCGGGACTGGCAGATACCTTAAGGGACAAGTTTGTGTGTGGGCTTCAAAGTGAAGGAACCCAGAAACGGCTTTTATCTGAAAAGGACCTTACGCTGGAAAAGGCTTTCAGCATTGCGGTATCATATGAAGCAGCAGCACGGGGCGCTGCAGAGATACAACAGAGACCGCAAGAATATGGCACAAACGAAATGTCATATGGAACAGAGAAGTGCTATCGCTGCGGTAGAACAACACACGACCAGAATGATTGCTGGTTCAAAGACAAAATGTGCAGACAGTGTGGAAAAGTAGGACACATAGCACGAGTCTGCAGGTCGGGAAAGAAAACCAGCAATAAGAAACCTACCAAAGATAAGTACAAGAAGGTACATAAGATGACGGAGAATAGTTTAGACGAACAAAAGAGTGATAACGACTCCGAAAGCAGGGAACTGAGTTGTCTGAAACTACATAATGTGATCACAATGGAGGATCACCGAACCATTTGGGTCACTCTCAAGATAGCAGGAGTCCAGGTAAAGATGGAATTGGACACAGGATCAGCCCTAACAGTCATAAACCGACGGGACTACGAGCGGCTATTCTCACACATACCCTTGAGAGACACAAAAATTATTTTGAAGACGTACACGGGGCAAAAAGTCTACCCCAAAGGAAAAATAAGGGTGACCGTTATGTATAACGGTAAGGAAACACCAAAACTAGACCTGTATGTATTACAAGATGGAGGACGACCATTACTGGGACGTGAATGGATCCGGAAAATACAACTGGATTGGCATTCCATACAGGCACTGACTGTGGCTGACAAAAAGGATGACGACGTCACACCTGGGCGACTGTCAAAGATCCTAACCGACGCGCAAGAAGTGTACCAGCAAGGACTCGGAACACTAAAAGGCATGACAGCGACGATTAAAATTGAAGAAAACTCAAGCCCAAAGTTTTTTAAGGCCAGACCGGTACCTTATGCGATCCGCCCAGCCGTCGAAGCAGAGCTGGAGATTCTGGAACGTTCAGGTGTACTGTCCAAGGTAGACTGGAGCGAGTGGGCTACATCCATCGTCCCTGTGATGAAAAAGTCGTTGAGCAGCACGCCTGGGGAACCAAGGAAGGTTCGCATCTGTGGGGACTTTAAGGTAACAGTGAACCCGATCCTTCACACCGTACAATATCCACTTCCGCGGATTGAAGATATTTTCGCCTCACTATCTGGAGGGAAACGCTTCACTAAGATTGATCTGGCCCAGGTGTATCTGCAAATGGAGGTAGAAGAAGCATCAAAAAAATACCTCACAATCAATACCCATAAAGGTCTCTACCTATACAACCGGCTGGTATTCGGGGTAGCATCAGCTCCGGCTATTTGGCAGAGGGCAATGGAACAAGTCCTGCAAGGGATCCCAGGGACCCAGTGTTATTTGGACGACATCCTGGTCATGGGCGAAAATGACAGTGATCACCTTGCCAACCTGGAGCAGGTGCTCACTAGATTGCAGGAATATGGGCTCCGAGCTAACCGCCCCAAATGCGAGTATTTTAGAAAACAGATCTCGTATTGTGGCCACGTTATCGATAAAGAGGGGTTACATAAGTCCCCAGAGAAGATTGAGGCAGTAGTCAAGGCTCCAGCACCGGAAAATGTGTCACAACTGAGGTCGTTTCTCGGCTGGTAAACTACTACCATAAGTTCTTGCCAAATTTGTCTACAATACTACACCCACTGAACACCCTACTGCAAACTGGGGTGCCATGGAAGTGGAGTGACAAATGTAGACGAACTTTCCACAAGAGCAAAACACGAATCACATCAAAAGAGGTATTGGCCCATTACAACCCAGCATTACCAATTCGGTTGGCATGTGATGCGTCACCCTACGGCATTGGAGCGGTGCTGTCGCACAAATTCTCGGACGGCTCAGAGAGGCCAATAGCCTTTGCGTCACGATCACTAACCTCAGCCGAGCGTAACTACGCCCAGATTGACAGGGAGGCCCTCAGCCTAGTGTGGGGAGTGAAAAAGTTCAATCACTATCTGCATGGGCAGAAATTCACCTTGCTGACGGATCACCAGCCTCTTGTCTCCATTTTTAATCCGAAGAAGGGCGTTCCGGTGATGACTGCGCAACGACTACAAAGATAATCACTTTTTCTAGGGGCACACCACTATGAGATTGAATATAAGGGCACGAAACAGCATGGAAATGCTGATGGGCTATCACGCCTGCCACTGCCTACTGCGGAGGAAGCACCAGCAGTGGGTCCTGTCGAAATATTCCATTCGATTTTAGTTGAATACCTACCGGTAACTAACGCTTGTATCGAAAAGGAAACCCGAAATGACCCGACACTGTCTCGGGTATATGATTTGACGGTGAAGGGATGGCCGGCACATGGCGACTCACTGTTGCCAGCATTCTCGACAAGGAGAGAACAGCTGCCAGTGTGCCAGGGGACCTTGATGTGTGTATCCCGAGTTGTAATTCCACCCAAGTTAAGGGATAGAGTGCTCAATGAGCTTCATGAGGGTCATCTGGGAGGGGTAAAAATGAAAAGCCTAGCCAGGGCTTATGTGTGGTGACCGAGAATCGATAAACAAATCGAGGACCTGACCAAGAGCTGCTCAGGATGCCAGAGAGTCCAAAATGCACTACCACAGGCCCCTCTACACCCATGGGAGTGGCCCTCATCTCCATGGCAACGGGTGCATATTGATTTTGCTGGTCCATTCATGGACTCAATGTTTTTAATAGCCGTGGATGTGCACTCGAAATGGCCTGAGGTCATCAAAATGTCCTCCACCACCACGGAGAAAACTATTGCAGTCCTACGGACCATTTTTGCCAGGAATGGCTTGCCAGAACAGATTTGCACCGACAACGGACCACAGTTTGTGTCCGAAGAGTTCCGGAGGTTCTTGAAAAAGAATGGGGTAAGGCATTACACATCCGCCCCGTATCATCCAGCCACAAATGGATTGGCTGAGAGGTTCGTACAAACCTTTAAGAAGGCAATAAAGGCTATGTACAATGACAACATTCCGCTGCAGCACAAGGTGGACAATTTCCTGTTCGCCTGCCGGAATGCGACACATGCAGTCACCAACCAGGCCCCAGCCATGATGTTCTTTAACCGAAGCTTAAGATCTCACCTGGATTTGCTCAGACCAAACGTACGAAGAGATGTTGAGAGTAAGCAATTCCAGCACATCCATGAGAAGCCAACAAGGAGCTTCAATGTAGGGCAACCAGTCTTGGCCCGCGACTACCGAACAGAAAAATAGCAGCCAGGAACGATATGCACACGGCAGGGCCCACTAATGTACACAGTGGACGCTGGGGAGAGCATCGTGAGATGCCATGCTGACCAGATCCTAGAGTCACAGGAACAAGTCAACCCCATGCCTCGCCCATACGTACCTGGTGATGAACCCGACGTACAGGTCGCATCTACCCCAGAAACAGTAGCATCGGAAGCTGATGAACCAACCGACGACAGGGGGCCAGAATCGCCTCCGCACCAAGAGCAAGACACTCGGGAAAGGTGCTATCCAGAAAGGATCAGGAAGCCTCCCCAAAGACTGAATATATAAATAGACTATTTTCAGCTAATGTTGCATGTTAAAAGTGTTAATTGTAATTAGTTTGATATTTAATTGTTAAATGAGTGTTATGGTACTGTTAATCTAAAAGGGGAGGAATTGTAATGTATATACCTTTAAGTGGGGAACTATCTTTTACAGCTCATGTATACTGCAGTACCGGCAGTGACCACACCTGTATATAGCCCTGAGTAGTAATCTGTACAGATCAGTTCCACTGTGAGCCACGTTGAGTAAACACCTGTTGTACTGTTCTCCGCAGTCTGTGTCTTATTATACCTGGACACAACAGGAGGCCTGCAGTACCGCAGCGCGCCGTGCCACAACGTGTGGCGCTGCAGCACATTGCGCTGCGATTTTGAGTTGCAGTGCCCCAAGAGGGGTGCGGGGCGCCTCGAGTAGCGCTGCGCTTCCATATGGGGTGCTGAAACTGAATTTCCGGCGGGAGTTCGCGACTCCTTCCGGGGCAGTAGTTCCGGTGCCCTGGCGAGACTGGCACCCCAAACGGGGCGCCACTGAATTTCTAGGCCATTAAGAGGTATTCAAAACGGTATTTGCATGGCTTTCCTCCATCTGTTATTTGAATGTAGGCATAATAAGCCCAATGATCACAATAGCTTCCAAGCGAATGATTTTTTTAATTTGTTCTTGGGATGTAGGTGATGCTGGCAAGGTCATATTTGTTGGCCAGCCCTAGTTGCCCTGAGAAGGTGGGCCTTCTTTTTGAAACCGCGGCCGTCATAGAGATGGTGCTCCCACGATGATGCTAGTTCAGGAATATTGACCCAGCGACCACGAAGGAACGCCGTTATATGTCTACGTCGAGATGGTGTGCGACTTGGAGGGGGAAGTTGGAGGTGATGGTGTTCCCATGACTTTACTGCTCTTGTCCTTCTGAATGGCAGAGGTTGGGAGGTTGGAAAGATGTACAAATATATTCAGTGTTTGTCTGATATCGCTAATAACAGCAACTACTAGGCTACTATTTTGTGCCTTTAAATGTCATTGAGAATAAAAAAGTTGGACAAACAGTCTATTTAAGTCCTGTTCGTAATTGGTTTAGCAGGCACTCCTTCAAAAGGGTTATCTTGAGGAAAATAACTAATACATAAAGCCATAAATTATTTAGTTCAGATGACCAAAGCTTTAAAATAGACAGGTTACATAAAGATTTGAGATGCTGATAATTTGGAGCGTTTGGCTTTCCCCAGGCTGCTTAATTTTAGATCCACTTTTAGCCATCCCAGATGAAAGGCCATGAACTGTCAGTGCTCCATTCCCACGATTCTCTGAAGCCCTCCCTCACAAAATGAGCGCGCCAGTCTCCCTCTGATTAAAACTTGAATTGCTTATAGCGGGAGGCGGGATGTACATGAATACCTTTCCACACTGTACAACAACTTGAATTTATATAGCGCCTTTAACGTAGTAAAACGTCCCAAGGTGCTTCACAGGAGCGTTATATAACAAAATTTGTGCAGTAACCTTTTATGTGACATCTTATCGAATGCCTTCTGGAAATCCAAATACACTACATCTACTGGTTCCCCTTTATCCACCCTGTTTGTTACATCCTCAAAGAACTCTAGCAAATTTGTCAAACATGATTTCCCTTTCATAAAACCATGTTGCCTCTGCTTGATTGTCTTGTGATTTTCTAAATGTCCTGCTATTACCTCCTTAATAATGATTCCAGCATTTTCCCAATGACAGATGTTAGGCTAACTGGCCTACAGTTTCCTGCTTTCTGTCTCCCTCCTTTCTTGAATAGTGGAGTTATATTTGCGGTTTTCCAATCCGCTGGGACCTCTCCAGAATCCAGGGAATTTTGGTAGATTACAACCAATGCATCCACTACCTCTGCAGCCACTTCTTTTAAGACCCTAGGATGCAGGCCATCAGGTCCAGGGGACTTGTCGGCCTTTAGCCCCATTAGTTTGCCTAGTACTTTTTCTCTCGTGATAGAGATTGTTTTAAGTTCCTCCCTCCCTATAGCCCCTTGATTATCTATTATTATTGGGATGTTTTTAGTGTCTTCTACCGTGAAGACCGATGCAAAAATAATTGTTTAGAGTCTCTGCCATTTCTCTATTTCCCATTATTAATTTCCCCGTCTCATCCTCTAAGGGACCAACATTTACTTTAGCTACTCTCTTCCTTTTTATATACTATGCTCTTGGAGATCTATGGGTAAAGGGGAACTGGTCCAGATCTGGAAACAAGCTATTGTGGAGCGGGTTGTTGAAATGTGCGTGAATGAAGTAAAATTGCAATCTTCTACTTCTTTCGTATGATAGTAGCAAAGCAAATCAAATGTCAATATCTAGGTCAGATATCCAGGCCAAAGTAAATTGTAATGATAGAAGGGAAGACCCCACTGTGGTGTTCAGCTCATTGCTGTCAAGTGTAGCAATGTCACTCGGATCAACTTGAAGACATGCATCTTAATGTGATTCCTGACCACTCAGTATATTCGTGGCTTCAAGGAAGGTAAATAACCCACAGTTAATGATTTGTGATAGCTTAATCTTTCAGATAAGGTTTGGTTTCTGAAGAGTTGACTTTTTAAAAAAAAATCAGTCCTTTTATTAGCACAAATGGAGCACCCCAAACATTTTCCCAAGCACAACGATTGTCAATACATCCCTAAATAATCCATTGCTTGAAGAGCATTCAGACATTTCAAAGAACCGATAAGACGCTATATCAGGACGAGTCTTTATTTAACAGGTGCCAGCTGTGGATCAGTCTTGGCACCCTCTGCCTCCGAATCGGAAGGTTGTGGGTTCAAGTTCCCACTCCAGAAACTTGAGCGCAAAGTGCATGCTGACACTCCCAGTGCAGTGCTGAGGGAGCGCTGCACTGTCGGAGGAGCCGTCATTTGGATGAGACATTAAACCGAGGCACCATCTGCCCTCTCAGGTGGATATAAAAGATCCCACGGCGCTATTTTGAAGAAGAGCAGGGGAGTTCTCCCCGGTGTCCTGGCCAATATTTGTCCCTCAACCAACATCACTAAAAAACAGGTTATCTGGTCATTATCACATTGCTGTTCATGGGATCTTGCCGTGCGCAGATTGACTGCTGCATTTCCTACATTACAACAGTGACTACACTTCAAAAGGTACTTCATTGGCTGTGAAGCACTTTGGGACATCCTGAGTTTGTGAAAGGAGCTATAGAAATGTAAGTCTTTCTTTCGTTCTCCATTCTGACCCAGATTTATCCTTCATCTCCAGTAATTAATGTTACTTCCGCCTCGTCCTCCAACCATTCAGCTGTTTATCGGTTCACATGCATTTCTCAACGTTGCTCGGTTACATAGAATTTACAGCACAGAAACAGGCCATTCGGCCCAACCCGGTCTGTACCGGCGTTAATGCTCCACACGAGCCTCCTGCCGCCCTACTTCATCTGACCCTATCAGCATAGCCTCTCCCCCTCACGTACTTATCCAGCTTCCCCTCAAAGGCATCGATGCGCTTCGCCTCAACCGCTCCCTGCGGAGTTACGTTACATTACACAGACTCCGAGTGAAGCAATCCGGGGAAACTAACAACTCCAGAGCTCATTCCAACACTATCCCCTGACCAAACACGCACTACGCAATTGGCATTCAGCTGGTTTCTGTAGCTTTGGAGTGTTCTCAGCAAGATGACTGCATCTTGTCATCACTTCAGAGAAACTGAAACGTACAACTTACTGGTTTGTTAATGTTGGCTTGAAAGTCATATCCCCAAGTTTTATATATATAAAAAAAAAATGTTTTAAACATCTGAGGATCAGGAATAGTGTGATCTTATCTGTAAAACATCTGCTGCCAGAAAGTCCAGGCATTTTTCCCAGACCATACAAGGAATAACGCGTGTTACGTATCCTTGGAAACCCGGTTCTCTGCAGCTGTTTTTGGTAACAGTTTACGATTGGTGGACCTTGCTTAAGGGAGCAGGGCTGGGGGGATATCAGCAGTGACCATCCCTCCAGCAAAAAGGAAACGTTTTATTTTTAAATTTGTGTTTGGACTTTTCCCACCAGTTTTTTTTGTGAAACAGGATTCCTATTTTCTTGAGGCTGGATTTAGAATCTTTTTCTTTTTGAAAAAAAGAAAACATAGTCATTATAGACTTCAAAACAATGTAAAGGAATACAGGCAGTTTCACCACTGGTGGTGGTCCTTCACCGGCACAGTGTGGTTGGTCGGGGGGTGCGGGGGTTGTCTTAAGATTAATGGCCCAGAAATTCCGTTCGCAGCCCTGGCTGCGATTTGGAAAAATCTCCGCTTGGACCAGAGGGCTCCCGGGAGGCGCAGAATTCCGTTGCTGTGCCTCTTCAAACTGCCGGTGTGCAGCGCACGCGTATCCCAGGGGCGCAGGTAGTTCGTGCCATGGGGAGCCAATCAGAGCAGGGAATCTCCATTCATAGATTTGACAGGAGGACCGGTCAAATCTATGAATGGAGATCAGCCCCAAAACATAAGTAAAACTTCAAATACATTTTTAAAAAAACATCATGACATAAATCGTGCCATTCATGTAGAAATGACTTATGAAATATACTGGGCGGCCTGCTGGTGGCGCTGTCCAGGGAGAGTATAAATACTCGGGCACGGGTCCAGCTTGCTCAGGGACATTTTGTAAACAGGAACTAGTGAAGGATAACTAGACTTCCATGTTGTGAAACAGTCGATTAAAGCCTTGCTTAATACTCTGACCAAGTGCCTAGTAGTTTTCTTACGTCACATCACATTTTTAAAATGACTATAAATTACATAAATTAACTATTTTAAACAAAAACTTACATTTTTGAAAAAAATAATTAAAGTTTTTAACGGGGCTAAAAATAAACTTACCTTTCTTTAAAGTATTTTAAAATGATAAATCAGTGGAAACATTTTTTTTTACTTTCTTCAACTGGTAGCCTGGTAAAAGCAGGCCTTGCACCTACTTTTCTAGGCGCTGCAGTTTCTGACTTACCTGGACTGCAGCAACTATGAAAAAAACGGAAGTTCCAGGCGCACGCGCTGCCTCTCCGGCGCAGGTGTTTGACCAGTGAAGCCCTTTCTTCACAGAACGGAAGTTCTAGTTTCCAGCGCATGCACAGTGCATGCCAAAAACCGGCACTTACGTTGGCACTACGGGTGAGTACACAACGCGTACACACCCATAGGGAACGGAATTTATGGGCCAATGTCACTAGTGAACAGATGACGTAACATGTTGTCTGCCGGGTGGTTAACCCTCCAGCTGTCTGTCAGCTGTGGCTCAGTGGGCAGCACTCTTACCTCTTAAGCTAGAAGGTTGCGGGTTCAAGTCCTGCTCCTATGAGACTTGAATACCTAAATCTAGGCTGACGCTCCAGTGCAATGCTGAGGGAGGTGCTGCACTGTCGAAGGAGCCGTCTTTCGGATGAGACGTTAAACCGAGCCCCAGTCTGCTCTCTCAGGTGGCAAAGCTCCCATAGCGCTATTTTGAAGAAGAGCAGGGGAGTTCTCCTCGGTGTCCCGGCCAATATTTATCCCTCAATCAATGCTGTTTGTGGGATCTTGCTGTGCGCAAATTGGCTGCCGCATTTCCCACATTATAACAGTGACTACACTCCAAAAAGGAATGTCCTGAGGTTGTGAAAGGTGCTATATAAATGCAAGTCTTTCCTTTTTCCATAATTGTCCTGGGTCTCCAGGAATGAAAGATTAATCTTCCGGACACTGCTGAGAGGAGCCCGGGAGAAAAATAACAGGGGCCTTAAAACAAAATCAGGGCAATAAGGTTGTTTGACTGACGGTCATGAATCATCCAATCGCATAATGGGGAGTCTCTTTGCTTTCCAATTGGCTGTGGGAAGGCGATGCACCATGGGGATGGACGTTGCCGGGCGGCCAATGGCAGGAGCGTGGGGGGGGGGGGGGGGGGCGGGGCGGCTGGAGGCCGAAGGTCATGTGATGTAAGCTCTTGCTACACCGAAGGAATAGCCTTTTTCTGTGCTGTATCATTCTATTTGGCAACCCTGACTGTATTCTGTGAAGTTAAAGCCAAGTAACATGAATCATTTATTTGGTTGGAATTCTCTCATTTTTAAAAATTCGTTCCTGGGATCTGGGTGTCGATGGCAAGGCCGGCATTTATTGCCCATCCCTAATTGCCCTTGAGAAGGTGGTGGTGAGCCACTTCTTGAACCGCTGCAGTCCGTGTGGTGAAGGTGCTCCCACAGTGCTGTTAGGGAGGGAGTTCCAGGATTTTGACCCAGCGACGATGAAGGAACGGCCGATATATGTCCAAGTCAGGATGGTGTGTGACTTGGAGGGGAACTTGGAGGCGGTGGTGTTCCCACCACTTAAAGTGGGAGGCAGCACTTATTTTAGTAATAAGTGCTGGGGCAGACATGTCTGATCCCATGCCTAGAGCAATTTGATCATCAGGGCACAGCAGATACAGGGAAATCCCATGGGAAGGAGTGCCCATTGGTTAAGGAACCCTCCTGATCTTTTGTGCATTTAAATGAATGGGCTGGCGTGTGATCTGCCCAGCCCGATTCATCCGTATTCACTTTGCCCAGGCGAGTCCAATTGCCCCAGTCATTGGATTTGGAGCTCTTGTATGTCAAGCCCATTTTACGTTTTCTTGAAGGGCAGAGTTAGCAGAAGAGCTTCCTTGCATTCATCGTGTGAAAGGCTCCTTCGCACGGCCCCATTCCCCCAGTGATTACTATTGAGGTATGGATCAGCCATGATCTAACTGAATGCTGGAACAGGCTCGAGGGGTTGAATGGCCTTCTCCTGTTTCTATGTATTAATGACTCGACGGCCAATGAAGACATTTTATGTCACCCAGGCAGAAGAAAGTTAAAATAACAACAGAAAATACTGCAAGCACTCAGCAGGCCAGGCAGCATCCGTGAGAGAGAAACAGAGTTAACGCTTCAGGTTTGGGATTTTAAGCAGGTGCAGAGGAACAGCACCTCACCTTTCGATTCGGCACTTTACAGCCTTCTGGATTTAATATTGAGTTCAACAATTTCAGACTATAACCCCTGCCCCCATTTTTCAGGCTGTATGATTCTGCCATCCCCATTTGCAACATTTAATCTCTCCTGCCTCCAACCCAAGCACAGACTGTTCCTTCAGATCCTCCCCCCCACCACCAACCCCCCCCCCCGCCCCGCCGCCTCCCGTCTCTGCACCTGCCTAATACAGTATCTGTTACATCACTAACCTTTTCCAGTTCTGAAGAAGGGTCCCAGACCTGAAACGTTAACTCTGTTTCTCTCTCCACAGATGCTGCCTGGCCTGCTGAGTGTTTCCAGCATTTTTTGTTGTTATTTCAGATTTCCAGCATCTGCAGTATTTTGCTATTGCAGAAGAAAGTTAACTTCACCAAAGGGATGGAATTCAAGATGGTGGGAGGGGGTCCACTGGGGAAAGACGGAGTTACTGTTCCACCAGCTTGATTCCGAACTCCCATTCAATTATCGAAGGAGCAATGGGAAAGTCCTGATGCTGGTTTAAAGCTGCATCATCCCAAGCACTTCTTGATTTTGCTAAAACTGTTATGTATTGTGTGTTCTATTGTGTGTTCTCCTCCCACCTGTGGTGGCGCTGTCACAGGAGATAAATGCTTGGGTGTTCTCTGTTAAGTTTAGCTCTCTTTGTTCGGAACTTGCCAGAACTTCCTTTCCTTCCAATAAAGCACTTCATGTTTGAATCTCTGAGTTCTGAGTCCTAAATTGTGTCTAGGTAGAAAGGTACCGACACAACAAGTGGCAACGAGGAGCGGATGAATCTGCGTACATTACGGGTGCAGTGAGTAAACAGAAAATTTAATTTGAAATGTGAGATGGCTACTATATTAGGAAACATCGGTGATTTTGATGAAAATGTGGAGCAATGGAGTGCATATACGGAACGTTTTGACTATTTTGTATTGGCGAATGCGGTGGCAAATGAAATGGTCATGCCTACCTTGTTGAGTGTAATTGGGCCGAAGACATTCAATTTACTTCGCAGCCTCATGCAGCCAGATAAGCCAGGAACTAAAACATATAAGCAACTAGTGGAAATTCTTGGAGCACATTTTTCACCAAAACCTCTGGTTATTGCTGAGAGATTTAGATTTCACAAACGGAATCAAGAGGAGGGGGAATCAGTGACGATGTTTATTGCTGCTTTAAAAAGGTTGTCGGAACACTGCCAGTTCAAGGAGGTGCTGAAGGACACCATTAGAGACAGACTCGTGTGTGGTCTGCAAAATGCAGCCACACAGAAGCGCCTTCTTACTGAGGACAACCTTACTCTTGAAAAGGCCATTGAAGTTAGTGTCTCCATGGAGTTGGCGGAAAAGGAGGCTCACCAGTTGAGTTCAACAGGGAGAGTTCACAAGGTGTCGTCTGAGCCTAAAGGTGCGTGGAACGGCACATGTTACCGTTGTGGGCAAACGGGTCATCACGCTAATGACTGCTGGTGTACGGAGCTGGAATGCCGAAATTGTGGCAAAAAGGGTCACATTGAACGCGCCTGTAGAGGTAAAAAAAGAACAGACAGAGCTGGGAAGCATGGAAGCAAAATGTCTGTATTTGGACAAGAGAGGAAAAAGAGTGTTCATTCAGTGCAATATGATGGAACAAGCAAAACAGAGGGAAGCGACACCTCTGAGGAGGAAGAGGTGCACATACTGACGGTTGTAGGTGATTCAAATGGCTACTGGGTGTCACCACTGGTGGAGGGACAATCAGTGCGGATGGCTGTGTCCCTTGTTTCAGACACTGTCTACAACAAAATGCTAAAGCATCTTACCCTTCAGCCAACAAACATTGTGCTAAAGATGTATACCGGCGAACCTGTGGCCATGAGAGGCGTCATTGAGGTGACAGTTAAATTGAACGGACAGGCTGCAAAACTGGCACTATATGTGGTAAAGGGAAATTACCCATCGCTACTGGGACGTGCGTGGCTAGAGAAAATCACGCTGGACTGGCCTGCAGTCCGCATGATGTCAAAAGGGGAGTCAGGTCTGGCTGCAGTGTTAAACAAACATGCAGAACTCTTCAATGGGGAACTTGGGAGCATGAAAAAGATCAGCGTGAGACTGGACATTAAACCTGACAGCAAGCCGAAGTTTCACAAAGCCCGACCTGCACCCTATGCAATTAGGCCAAAAGTTGAGGCTAACTTGGAGGCCTTAGTCGAGAATGGAGTCCTGGAGCCTGTGAGCGTGAGCAAATGGGCCACACCCATTGTTCCTGTCCTGAAAAAGGATGGATCTGTTTGAATCTGCGGGGATTTTAAAGTGACTATTAACCCGGTGCTGTCTGCGGAACAGTACCCTCTTCCCCTCATTGATGATCTTTTTACAGGCCTGGCCGGAGGGCAAAAGTTCAGCAAAATAGACTTATGCCAGGCTTATCTACAAATGCATGTCGATGACAAATCAAAGGAGCCGCTGACAATTGTGACACACAAGGGGCTATACAGGTACTGCTGCCTTCCATTTGGAATTACGTCGGCCCCTGCTCTATTCCAAAGGGCAATGGATCAGATTTTGAGTGGACTGCCAGGAGTCCAGTGCTATCTGGACGACATCCTTGTCACTGGGACAAATGAGGAGGATCATCTTCTGAACTTGGATGCGACACTACAACGACTGAAAGAGTACGGACTCAGAGTTCGTAAAGACAAATGTGAATTCTTTCAGTCTTCAGTTGAGTACCTGGGGCATGTGATTGACGCTACCGGCCTGCATAAGGCGCCGTTCAAAGGTCAAGGCGATCGTGGAGGCCCCAGCACCCCAGAATGTGAGCCAGTTATGTTCATTTCTGGGGCTACTTAACTACTATGGGAAGTTTATTCCAGACTTAGCAACATTGCTGAAGCCGTTACATCAGTTGCTATGTCAAGGCAAAACATGGAAATGGACTGAACTGTGCAACAAAGCTTTCGCCCAAGCAAAGAAAGCATTGCTGAAATCGGAGGTCCTAACACACTTCGACCCAAAGCTACCCGTGCAGCTAGCATGTGATGCATCACCATATGGTGTGGGAGCAGTCATATCCCACATCATGCCTTCGGGTGAAGAGAAACCTATCGCCTTCGCATCACGCACCTTGAACAAGGCCGAGAGTAACTATGCGCAGATCGAGCGCGAGGCCTTGGGAATCGTTTTTGGAATTCGAAAATTTCATCAGTACCTGTTTGGGAGAAGGTTCACACTCCTGACGGACCACCGTCCATTGACTTCAATCTTCGGGCCCCACACCGGAATTCCGTCTCTCGCTGCAAGCAGGATGCAAAGGTGGGCTTTGCTGTTGTCAGGACACACATACGACATCAAATATCGCAAATCAGACTTGCACGGCAACGCAGACGGTCCCTCGAGGCTACCCTTGCCTGTTACTCCCCCAGAGCCTCGTCAGATAGACATCTTCTCCTTTAAACAAGTGGAGGGAGCACCTGTCACTGCGGCTCAGGTGCGAAGGTACATCCGCAACGATCCAGTCCTGTCTGAGGTAATGGACGATGTCATTCGAGGGAGAGCTATAGGAGATTTTCTTAGTTTGAAACCTTACGTTTCAAAAAGAAATGAGCTCTCCGTCCAGGCAGGTTGTCTTCTTTGGGGACACCGTGTCATCATTCCGCCACCTCTGAGGGAACCTATACTGCAACAACTTCATACAGGCCACAGTGGGATGGTTTGGATGAAGAAAATGGCAAGAAGCTACTTCTGGTGGCCAGGTCTCGATGGGAATATTGAGGAGAAAGCCAAAACATGTTCCCCATGTCAAAGGGTCCAGAATGTTTCACAGCTGGCAACCCTACACCCCTGGGATTGGCCTGCAGAAGTGTGGCAGCGAGTACATGTGGACTTCGCCGGTCCTTTCGAAGAGAAGATGTTTATGGTGGTTGTGGACGCTCGTAGCAAGTGGCTGGAGGTCGCTGTGATGAGGTCTACCACGGCAGAGAAAACAATTGAGAAACTTGGTGAGATGTTCAGCCGCTATGGCTCACCGGAACAACTTGTAAGTGACAATGGTCCACAATTTGTATCACAGGAGTTTGCAACCTTCCTGCATGTGAATGGTGTCCAACACATCAGGTCTGCGCCCTATCATCCCTCTACTAATGGCCAGGCAGAAAGGTTTGTGCAAACTTTGAAGCACGCCTTGAAGGCATCGCAAGGTCAGGGCTCAATCCACCAACGTCTGAACAGCTTCCTGTTGTCCTACAGGAACGAGCCGCATGCCACAACCAAAACTTCCCCCGCTTCGCTCATGATGAAGAGGCAGTTGCGGACAAGTTTTGACTTACTCAAACCTCCAAGGGCAGAACAGGTTGTCCATTGTCAACAACAAGCTCAAGTTGAAAAGAGAGAGAAAAGAGCCAAGGAGAGACGGTTTCATCCGGGAGAGCACGTCCTAGCTCGAAACTACAACACTGGACCGAAATGGGTTCCTGCTACGGTGATCGCGCAGACGGGCCCTGTGTCTTACACGGTTGAGACTGCTGAGGACGTCGTCTGGAGAAGACACACAGATCAACTGTTGCTAGGAGCAGAGACAGCCACAGAGGCTCCAACGGCTGGTTGGCCTGAAATGTTTCCGGATGATACCGCAAACCAGCATCCTTTGCCACAGTGCTCTTCTCCAACACAGGAAGTCAAAGAGACTGTTCCACCTGTGCAAACTCCTGACTTTCGACTGACACAGGCACCTTCTCCATCCAGGCCTGTGTCAATGCCTACTGCTGTGGAAGCCAGCGATGACCGCCGGTATCCTGTCAGAGAGCGGCGGCCTCCAAGACGCTTGGATCTGTAGGCTTAGTGACTTACCCACAAGACTGGAGCAGAATAAACCCCAGGGTAAAGTTAGGGTTTGAGGCAGTCTACCTCTACCCTAGGTTCGTTGAGTGCATTGAAAGTAACTTACCTGTTGAGGAATAATGTGGACCTTCCATTTAAGAGGGGAGGAAATGTTATGTATTGTGTGTTCTATTGTGTGTTCTCCTCCCACCTGTGGTGGCGCTGTCACAGGAGATAAATGGTTGGGTGTTCTCTGTTAAGTTTAGCTCTTTTTGTTCGGAACTTGCCAGAACTTCCTTTCCTTCCAATAAAGCACTTCATGTTTGAATCTCTGAGTTCTGAGTCCTAAATTGTGTCTAGGTAGAAAGGTACCGACACAACAAAAACCAGTGATAAACATCACTGCCCCCTTTCCCAAATGGCTCAGTGGGTTAATGAACTGATTCATACAGACAAGGAAGGGCCTAAGTTCAACTCTCAGCCCAACTTACAGTACCAAGAGAGTTAACTGATCTCAGTAGGGTTGATGCAACTGGCCTCTGTGGGCTAGGGAGGGAGAATTATCTGACAGGGCTCCTTCTTCTCATCTCTTCGGCAATGACCAAGGCGTGTGCGTGCGGACGTGAGGTAAGGACAGAGATGTCCCCTCCCATTTGAACAGCCCGCCAACACTCACTGTGAGGGCTCGCCAATCAAGAGCAGTGAGGTATCTAAGGTACAATCAATGCCCCCCCCCGCCCCCAACACAAATCAGCACCTCACAGAGAGGATAGCAAAATACTGCGGATGCCGGAAATCCAAAATAACAACGGAAGACGCTGGAAAAACTCAGCAGGCCAGGCAACATCCGTGGAGAGAGAAATAGAGTCAACGTTTCAGGTCGAAACCCTTCGTCAGAACTGAGAAAAAAAAGGCAGGAAATGAAACAAAAGGCAGTTTGGGGGCTGGGAAATGGGGGAGGGGATGAAAGAAGAGACGTTAAGAGATATTCAAGGTGAGACGAGATGGTAATAGGACAGGTAAAGAAACAGACAATGGCTCAAGATGAAGTGTGAAATGCGCTGGCAGAGTGAGAGACAGCTGTCATGTGGGAGAGAGAGAGAAAAAAAGGAAAAGGCACAAACCAAAAGTGTGGATAAAATATATAAAAATATAATAGGGGCCGAGGTTCTGATCTGAAATTGTTGAACTCGATACTGAGTCCGGAAGGCTGTAAAGTGCCTAATCGGAAGATGAGGTGCTGTTCCTTGAGCTTCCATGGAACAATGCAAGAGCCGGAGTACAGTGAGGTCTGAGTGGGAATGGAGCGGAGAATTGAAATGACAGGTGACCGGGAGCTCGGGGTCACCCTTACGGATTGAACGGAGGTCTCTTTACAGAGAGGGGAGAGAAAGCTTAGGGGAAGAAAAAAAAATCAAGAAGACCCGTTAGTAATTGTAATCAGTGCTTAAATACTCCAAAAAATGCTGAGAAATGTGAGAGACCTTGCTTCTTAAAGTGTCAGCTTGGCTCAGTTCATAGTAGTCTCAGCTCAGGGTCTGAGAGTTGTTGGGTTCTAAGCCCCCTCTTCAGCCCATGAGTATATAATCGAGGCTGATGGTTCAGTACTGTACTGAGGAAGTGCTTCATCTAGTTAAAGTGCCACCCTTTCATTGAGATATAAACTGAAGCCCTGGCAGCATGATTCAGGTCGCTGTTAATGATCCCCATGATCACATTTTTTATAGTCCCCAGGACGTCCCAAAGGGCTTTACAGCCAATTAATTACTTTTAAAGCGTAGTCACTCTTGTTAAATAGGGAAACGCAGCAGCCAATTTACGCACAGCAAGGTCCCATGAACAGCAATAAGATGAATGACCAGTGAAGAACATTGAGTTCTCCCAGTGTCTTTGCAAACATTTTTCTCTCAACCAGTACCATTAAAAATCAGATTAACTGCTCATTCATCTTTTCTTGCTTTGCATAGAGTTACTGCTGTGTTGGCCTCCATAGCAACAGCTCGATCAGCTCCGATGGATGGGCCACATTGTCCACATGCCCGATACGAGACTCCCAAAACAAGCGCTCTACTCGGAGCTCTGGCATGGCAAGAGAGCCCCAGGTGGGCAGAGGAAACGCTTCAAGGACACCCTCAAAGCCTCCTTGAAAAAGTGCAACATCCCCACCGACACCTGGGAATCCCTGGCCCAAGACCGCACAAAGTGGAGGAGAAGCATCCGGGAAGGCACCGAACACCCCGAGTCTCTTCGCCGGGAGCAAGCGGAAGCCAAGCGCAAACAGCGGAAGGAGCGCACGTCAACCCAAGCACCCCACCCACCCGCCCCTTCAACCACCGTCTGCCCCACCTGTGACAGAGACTGTAGGTCCCGCATTGGACTCATTAGTCACCTGAGAACTCATTTTTAATGTGGAAGCAAGTCATCCTCGGTTCCGAGGAACTGCCTAAGAAAAAGAAGAAGAAAAGCAACAGTAGGTGCAGTTTTAGCCAATCATTGTATGTGAAGAGCCTTAAGGCATTTCTGAGAGATATGATGAGGTGCCACCTTAATTGCAAGTCTTTCTTTCTGAACCCATTAAAGTTCTGCAGTTGCAGTAAGGCCTGTGAGAAGCAGCTCATTCTAAACTCATTGGATGTCAGCCGTGGCTCTCTGAGTCATGACAGTAGTGGCTTCAAGTCCCACACCAGAGTCTTGAGTGCAAAATCTAGGCTCCAGTGCAGTACTGAGGGAGTAGTGCCAGTGCTGACATCTTTCGGATGAGACATTAAACCGAGGCCCCGTCTGCTCTTTCAGGTGGACGTGAGCGATCCCACGGCACTGTTTCAAAGAAGAGCAGGGGAGTTCTCCCTCAACCAACATTAGTAAAACAGATTATTTGGTCATTATTTCAGTGCTGTTTGTGGGACCTTGCTGTGCGCAAATTGGCTGCCGCGTTTCCCACATTACAACCGTGACTACACTCCAAAAGTGTTTTAATTGGCTATAAAGTACTTTGGGACGTACTGAGGTTGTGAAAGGCGCTATAGAAATGCGAGGCTTTCTGTTTCTTCAAATTGTCTTGGTACACTTAAGATAAGCACTTTGCCATTTTTGTGACAGACAAGTCCACGATGGCTGGTCTCACTTCTACTATCTGAGCAGCACCAACTGTCCATGGATTCAGGGAGCCTTTGATCATTTAGAATTGCAGGCGGAAAATTCTGAAGACATGACGCGCGGTGAGTGGAGTGTGCTCAAGCGGAACAGGTGGCTTTGGACCTCTGGTTCCCAAAGCTCTCCACCACTGGGGGTTTTCCTCACCTCATGTCTGGGTCTGTTGTAGATGAATTGATAGAGATTGGTTGCTATAATTAGCCATTAACTCCATTGACGTTGTATCACGCGACTACCAGGATGGGTGAAGGCGAACGAGATGGACCTTGGTTTCTGTTCGTCTAGCAATACCTAAAGGAAGTGACGTAAGAAAACTACTAGGCACTTGGTCTAAGCGTTAAACAAAGCTTTAATCAACTGTTTCACAACATGGAGGTCTAGTTGTGTCCTTCACTAGTTCCTGTTAAGAATGTCCTGCGCAAGCTGGGCCCGTGCCCGAGTATTTATACTCTCCCTGGACAGCGCCACCCGCAGGCCACTCAGTATTATTTCATAAGTCTTTCTTTCATGAATGACTGATTCATGTCAGGGAGCATCCACAAAATGTAAGTAAATAAACTTCTCACAACTACATCTTAACGACACATCACCAGAAACACTGGGCTGGATTTTACCAACCCTGAGGAGACAGGTTTGGAGGCGGGACTGCTGGGAAAATGGGAAAAATTGGGAGCGGTCCCAACCTCGCTCCCAACCCACCTCTGAACCATCTTCCTGGGAGGAAGGTCACCGACTCGCGCAGGGACCCGTCTCCTCGAGGCGGGAAGGAGATTAGAGCCAATTAACTACCTGTTAACAGGTAGTTAACAGGCAGTTAAGAGGCTTTTCCCCATTTTATGCCTGCTGATGCGGCCTTCCCGATGTCGGGAACCCCGCCAGGGTCAGCAAGGCGAGCAGTGGGTCTGCAGGGGTGAGAGGGGTCAAAATGTCAGCTGTAGAGGTGAGTGATGGGTGCAAGTGTGGACAGGTAAGTATGAGAGGTGAGTGTAAAGTGTTGGAAAAAGATTCCTTACCTTTGCTTCTTTCTGCAAGCTTCAACCTTTGAGGATCCGGAGGTGCCTCATCTCAACGGCAGAGATGACAGAATGGCTGCTGCATTCTCAGATGCAGCAGCCATCTGCTTTCTGCTGAGGAGAGAGTTCTTGGTGAGCCTGTGTGCAAGGGCTCACCTTAGAACAGAGATTGTCAGTGTTTGACAGCTTCTCAAAGCTGTCAAACTTGGGCTGTGGATGATGTGGTCCCAGGCCACAGCTAATACTGTGATGACCCAGTTCCCAGCATCAACAGCAAGATGCTTCTCTCTCTCTCTCCATCTTTTGCTTCTCCTCCTCCTCGTAAGGGAATATCTCTATCTTCCACTCAGCCTACCAACCTCACAGCTGAAACTAGGAACACCGTGGCATGGGGGGGGGGCGGCGGGGTGGTGGATCAAACCAGTGCTCCCCCCATTGAGCTCCTCATTGAACCCCCCCCCCCCATGAGCGTTCCGCCATTGAACACCGTCACTGCAATGCCACCACCGCAATTTTAAAGAAATCTGGTCAACCTCTACTTGCAGAAATAAGTTACAATGGAAGACACACAAACCTGATTTCCAGTAGGAGCAGGAGAAGGGCATTCAGCCCCTCGAACCTGCTCCGCCATTTAATTAGATCATGGCTGACCTTCTACTTCAACTCCATTTACCCGCCTGAGCTCCTTATCCCTGGATAAAATGGTGCTAGATTGGGAAATGCTGATGTACAAAGGAACCTGGGTGTCTTTGTACACCAGTCACTGAAAGCAAACATGCAGGTGCAGCAAGCAGTTAGGAAGGCAAATGGTATGTTAGCCTTCATTGCAAGAGGATTTGAGTACAGGAGCAAGGATGTCTTACTACAGTTATACAGGGCCTTGGTGAGACCACACCTGGAGTACTGTGTGCAGTTTTGGTTTCCTTACCTAAGAAAGGATATACTTGCCATAGAGGGCGTGCAGCGAAGGTTCACCAGACTGATTCCTGGGATGGCAGGACTGTCGTATGAGGAGAGATTGGGTCGAATAGGCCTGTATTCACTAGAGTTTAGAAGAATGAGAGGGGATCTCATTGAAACATATAAAATTCTGACAGGGCTAGACAGACTGGATGCAGGGAGGATGTTTCCCTTGGCTGGGGGGGGGTTTAGAACGAGGGGTCACAGTCTCAGGATACGGGGTAGGATATTTAGGACTGAGATGAGGAGAAATGTCTTCACTCAGAGGGTGGTGAACCTGTGGAATTCTCTACCACAGAAGGCTGTGGAGGCCAAGTCACTGAATATATTGAAGAAGGAGATAGATAGATTTCTAGACACAAAAGGCATCAAGGGGTGTGGGGAGAGAGAGCGGGAATATGGTATTGAGATAGAGGATCAGCCATGATCCTATTGAATGGCGGAGCAGGCTCGAAGGGCCGAATGGCCTACTCCTGCTCCTATTTTTCTAGGTTTCTATGACACACTTACCCAACAAAAATCTGTCGATCTCAGTCTTAACTAGCTCCAATTGTCCCCTAGCATCCACAGCCTTTTGGGGGGAGAGAGTTCCAGATTTCTACCACCCTTTGTGTGAAAAAGACCTGCCTGATTTCTCCCCTAAACGCTCTAATTTTAAGATGATATGCCCTCATTCTTCATTCCACCACCAGAGGAAATAGTTTCTCTGTATCTACCCTATCGAATCCTTTAAACATTTTAAACACCTCAATCAGATCTCCCCTCGATCTTCTAAACTCAAGGGAATACGAGCCCAGTTTATGCAACCTGTTCTCATAATTTAACCTCTAGGCTTTCAACTGCAAATAAAATCCAACCGAAGGAACAGTTTGTAAGCTACAATATCCAGTTAAGTTTCTGCACCAGTATGACACCAGGAGTGGCCCTGTCAAAAGCACTGATAGCCCCTAGCTTGAGTCCTTGAGGAGATAAGAATAATATGCAGCCAAGCCACAGAGGCTTTGCTCGGATCACCGTGTGAGAGGTTTAATAGTGTGACCTTGCTCTCACCTCATTAATCACCTGACTGGAATTAAACACATAGCAAACAGACTGTCTTGTGTTGAAATGTTATTCTTTATATTTACAACATGTTGGCATTTCAACTTTGACCTTTAGAAATTCCACAATCGGAGCATTGACAGATTCCAGACTGTGGACTGGTCCTTATTTACACAGTCTGTAACTGAAATCCGTAACCTCGACTCATTTAGTCCCTGACTACATGATTTTTCTCTGACGGTTATCTTGAATCGTAAATGGGAATAATGGGTACACCTTTTCACCGCCAGCCAATTTTGCCAGGGTTCAATATGCCAAAGGGGAAGACATGGTCCGAGAAATTGATTGACGCCGCTCCCGTTTTACAAGCGCAAAAGTGGGTGCGTCAGCCTCCAACATGGCGGGCAGCTTGTGCCCGCACATTCCGAGCTGGAAGTGCACCGCCCGCCATATTGGTGAAGGCAGAAAAATAAAAAGAGGCGTCCAGGGCCCGCGGGCAGAACAGGCCTCGAGTCCTTTGTATATGCAAGTACAGGAAATTCTTTATTATCCGGCACCCACGGGACCGGCGTGGTGCCGGTTTATCAAAAAGTCCAGATTACAGAGAGGTATAGTTTAAAAGGTAGGAGAGCTCCGTACACAGCAACAAATCCAGGCTTCCCTGTTGCTTAGCAACATGTGCAGGAACTCCGGCCACAGACCAAACATCCCTGTTGCTTAGCAACAAGTGCACGAACCCCAGTTACACAGCCACAGATCCAGGAACTGCCACTAATATGAAGTAAAACTTCCCTGAACCTACTCCTGAATTTTGCCAGTTAACAGAGATTTCCGGTTACTTAGCTGCCGGTTAAAAGAGAGTTTCCTAAGGGGCCGAACGCCTGTTTCACGCCCCCCGCCCCCCTCCCAAAATTGGGCTGCACTGAATGCTGCCGGCGCCGGTACGCTCAGTAAAACCAGTTCCACGCGGGGCCTTAAAGGGACTTCCGCAGGCCGCCACCAACAAGGTCAATTTTAAAAGAAATATTTATCTGAATATAGATCCAAGGAGGTGCAGGAGTGCTTCTCCTGGTTCCACAGCAGTGCCGATGTCTGTCACTGACCACCCCCCCCCCGCCCCAGGATCTACTGGCATTGCCGGCAGTGGCCTGAAAGTCAAATCCGATTCACCCGCAGGCTGGCCTTGTGTAAATAAGGCACGGGGCCCAATATCGGGTGTACGACGTGCCTACCCGATCCAGCACAGGGTTCGTTACCTGCACCCAGTTCCGAGTGCCTTGGGTTTAGTGAGTCTTTAAAGCTGCCTCTTTGTCAAAGCTCAGTTTCCAGAGCCAGTGCTCCACAATCATTGCCAAATAGCAGCGCATGGGCCTGTAGATCCAATGGACGGCACAGGCACAAGTGTGGCCCAGTACACTGTCGGTGCCATTTGAGCCGTGTCCGCTGTGGCTCAGTGGGTAGCACTCTCACCTCTGAGTCAGATAGCTGTGGGCTCAAGCCCTGCTCCAAAGACTGGAGCGTAAAAATCTAGACTGACACTCCCAGTGCGGAGGGAGTGCTGCACTGTCGGAGGTGCCGTCATTCGGATCAAACATTAAACCGAGGCCCCGTCTGCTCTCTCAGGTGGACGTAAAAGATCCCATGGCACTATTTTGAAAAAGTTATCCCCGGTGTCCTGGCCAAATATTTATCTCTCAATCAACATCACAAAAACAGATGATCCGGTCATTATCACATTGCTGTTTGTGGGATCTTGCTGTGCACAAATTGGCTGCTGCGTTTCCTACATTTCAACAGTGACTACACTTCAAAAAGTACGTCTTTGGCTGTAAATCACTCTTGGGACGTCCTGAGGTTGTGAAAGGCGCTATTATGAACAACTTTTTTTCTTTTATTTGACATCTCAGGCAACCCTTCTTTCTTTCTGCTCGTCCTCCTCCAATAAGTTGAATACGAGGGGAGCACCGAAAGCGACTTCTGTTGTGGAGAACGCACTGTTCAATAGAAACCCAGCGACACTACAGCTCCATTCAGTATCCAGACAGAAGAGGCACTACCTCAAACAAAACATCCATTTCAAGGCGTCTCACTTGTGATGTGTGAAGACTGGAACTTGCTGGTCGAGCCTCTTCAGCACCAGTTGTCAAAGAATCGTCGAGCGAGCAAGCCTGGCTTATCTACAACAGCATGGCATCATCAATACTTTAGGCCATGCAGAAACCCAATGTGATGGACTCCTTACATTCCTGAGCAGCATCATGCAGTTACCACCGACATAATGCTGTAAGCCAACAGACACTTCTAGGCTGTCGACATTCAACTGGAATGCCTATGATCTGGAATTCACTGCCTGAAAGGGTGGTGGCTTCAACAGTAACATTCAAAAGAGAATTGGATAAATACTTGAAGGGAAAACATTTACAGGGCTATGGGGAAAGAGCAAGGGAGTGGGACTAATTGGATAGCTTTACCAAAGAGCCAGCACAGGTATGATGGGCCGAATGGCCTCATTCTATGATTCTATGAAATGTCCCAAGTCCTTTCACTGAGGCGTGAGGAAAATGGATGCTGTGCAAAAGAGAGATTAGATGGTGTGACCAAAAGCTTGGTCAATGAGGTGGCTTCTAAGGAGGATCTTAACGCAGTACTGGGAGGTATAAAGGTGGAAGGGTTCAGGGAAGGAATTCCAATGAGTGGGAGCTAGGTGGCTGAAGGCACGACCACGACTGCGGTGAAAAGTAAGTGATTCCAAAGAGCATTTGGAAAGCACAATATACAGACTCTCTGCATAGCACACAACTGGCTTCTTAAGAGGCCTCTCTCTCTAGTAGGTCTCACTTCCATACTATAATCTTCATGTGTTAACAGCATCATTTCAGTCTAAGCAAATTAAACGAGTGTTTCTTCTTATATTCATTCCTGAGATGTGGGCGTCGCTGGCAAGGCCAGCATTTATTGCCCATCCCTAATTGCCCTCGAGAAGGTGGTGGTGAGCCGCCTTCTTGAACTGCTGCAGTCCGTGTGGTGATGGTACTCCCACAGTGCCGTTAGGGAGGGAGTTCCAGGATTTTGACCCAGCGACGATGAAGGATCAGCCGATATATTTCCAAGTCAGGATGGTGTGTGACTTGGAGGGGATCTTGGAGGTGGTGGTGTTCCCATGCGCCTGCTGCCCTTGTCCTTCTAGGTGGAAGAGGTCGCAGGTTTGGGAGGTGCTGCTGAAGAAGCCTTGGCGAGTTGCTGCAGTGCATCTTGTAGATAGTACACACTGCAGCCACGGTGCACTGGTGGTGGAGGGAGTGAATGTTTAAGGTGGTGGATGGGGTGCCAATCAAGCGGGCTGCTTTGTCCTGGATGGTATCGAGCTTTTTGAGTGTTGTTGGAGATGTACTCACCCAGGCAAGTGGAGAGTATTCCATCACACTCCTTACTTGTGCCTTGTAGATGGTGGAAAGACTGGGGAGTCAGGAGGTGAGACACTCGCCGCAGAATAACTAACCTCTGACCTGCTCTCTACTGTCTTCAGCAAGAGAATCTATTGTCTTCAGTGGGAGATCGTTCAAACACCAATCAGAAGCCTCATGTAACTACACCTCTAATTAGATCCAAATGCAACTGTGATTCAATAAACGTGTGCATTCCACAGTCATGTGGGAAAAGTGAAAATGTAAGAAGACAGAAATAGTTGAAAAGAGACAGAGAGGAAGGAAAGATTCATTGGCCCGCAAATGTGCTCAATGTCTTTAGTGGGACTTCAGTTTGACGGTGGAAATCTTATTATGTCCTCACCAATTTTCCGTCTTTACAATTATCCACCAAAGTTATTCCAGGGGAGAGCCTTATGCAAGATATTGCCTCACTCCACTGGCCATTAACCATATTTTCCTCCTGTCTGACATAAGTTAACCTCATAGCTCATGAAAGATTAAATAACATGGCTATTATTTGTATTGGACTTGCCTTCATTCCCATGCCTGTTATTGATAGAATCATAGAATCTTACAGCACAGAAGGAGGCCATTCGGCCCATCAGGCCTGTGCCGGCTCTTTGGTAGAGCGATCCAATTAGTCCCACTATGTTTGCCCACAGCCCTGCCGATTTTTCCTTTTTAAGTATGCGTCTGAATCCCTGTTGAATCTGCCTCCACCGCCCTTTCACACAGTGCATTCCAGATCATAACAACTCGCTGTGTAAAAAAAGTTCTCTTCGGCTCTCCCTTTGTTCTATTGCTGTACTGTGTATGTAAGACCTAAATATGTTGGCTCTTGATTATCCACCAGTTTGAATTATTCACTGCTGTAAGGGGCTGATCCTTTCCATTATGGCGGATAATGGAGGTTCATCTCTACTTTCACCAAGTTCAGCTGGTTCCCACGCTGACCTACGTTTGGTTCCTGTTCCCTCAACACCTCAAATCTTAAATTCTCATCCTCATGTTTAAACCCCTTTATGGCCTCACCCCCTTCCCTCTGTCCTGGAAATTCCTGGGTCCTGTTCCATTGGTGTGAGTATGGCAGAGTGAGCAGAAACCCTGCTCACCCCTGACCCAGGACGGAGACTCCCTCCCAATCCTTACCACTCTGCACCTGAAGTCTCCCTGAGGCCTAACTGAGCTGAAGAAACAATTTCTTTTTGAAAGCCTTGGAGAAGGTGATTGATCCCGCCTTGTGTTTGATGACCTTATTCTAGTCACTATTCGGGACCTTCAAAGGCCTCAAAGGGACTTTCATGAGCTGTCAAGAAGGGAGAGATTGGGTCGACTAGGCCTGTATTCACTGGAGTTTAGAAGAATGAGAGGGGATCGCATTGAAACGTATAAAATTCAGACAGGGCTAGACAGACTGGGTGCAGGGAGGACGTTTCCCCTGGCTGGGGGGTCTAGAACGAGGGGTCACAGTCTCAGGATATGGGGTAGGACATTTAGGACTGAGATGAGGAGAAATTTCTTCACTCAGAGGGTGGTGAACCTGTGGAATTCTCTACCACAGAAGGCTGTGGAGGCCAAGTCATTGATTATATTTAAGAAGGAGATAGATAGATTTCTAGACACAAAAGGCATGGGGAGAGAGCGGGAATATGGTATTGAGATAGAGGATCAGTCATGATCATATTGAATGGCGGAGCAGGCTCGAAGGGCCGAATGGCCGACTCCTGCTCCTATTTTACTATGTTTCAACTGATAGGAGTTCTGCTGAGGCCTTTCAAGGGCGCAATTTCCTGACATAGCCCAAAAGTTCTGCCTGACACGGCCCCTTGACGTTAGGAGGGTGGGCAGATCAGCCACGCCCTCACCCTACCCCCCACCCCCACCCCCACCACCCCGAACAGAATGTAAAGGCCAAGTCTAAATGGGCGGAATCCCAGTGGAGCCAAGCTCCGGCCTATATTATGTTTCCCCCGGGTGGAAGCAGGACTTGCACCCTCTCGCAATCCAGGAATTTTGGGGCCTATCTCAGTAACCTCCTCCAGCCCTACAACCACCCGCCCCCCACCCCCACACCCAAACACTGTTCCTCTTAATCTGGCCTCATCTTCTTTGGCTCGGCATCTTATTTTTCACGCCTGTGAAACACCTTGAGACGTTTTTCTATGTTAAGGACACTTTCTAAGTGCTAGTTGCTGTTGCTGTTCTTTGAGCACTCTTTGCCTGGGGGGCGCACAAGATAGGGGCAGAGATACTCCTTCTAAACATGTTTCATTAAAAAGTACAAGCAAAGGTCACATCAACATGCTTTGAAAGGCAACCAGAGCAAATACTTAATACAGCTAGTTGAGAGTATGGCATTCGCCTACCAATGCAACAGACCACTATTGACATTCCACTTGGTGAGTTGTTTATGCTTTCTGAACAACAGTAATCAAATCCATATTACATAGCTTAATGTTTCCCTGGCTATCATCCACATAGTCAGCGCTAGTCAATACCCGTGCTGCAACTCCACTTCCCCATATCTCCAAGAAAAGCAACATCATGGTGCCTCCTTTGACTGGGGGCAGGCAGGGTTTCATAGAATCATAGAATCATGGAAAGTTACGCCACGGAAGGAGGCCATTTCGGCCCATCGTGTCCGCGCCGGCCAACAAAGAGCTATCCAGCCTAATCCCACTTCCCAGCTCTTGGTCCGTAGCCCTGCAGGTTACAGCATCCCAAGTGCGCATCCAAATACTTTTTAAATGTGGTTAGGGTTCCTGCCTCTACCACCTTTTCAGGCAGTGAGTTCCAGATCTGGAGTGGGACTGTGAACTCACAACCTTCATGACTCAGAGGCGATGGCGCTATCAACTGAGCCACAGTTGACACTGACTAACAAAGTAGTGTTCAAAGAAAATTAATCAAACGTGCAATTTTTGTTAATGCCAGTGTCTGGGAGATTAAGTATTAATTCCTGGAGACTCCTGGACAATCCTGAAGGGTTGGCGACCCTAGAGCCATACCAATACTGTCAGTGTATACAACAAAATCCTGAGGGTAAAGAGGAAGAGAAAGTCCTTGGAGATCAAGAATTTGCTTCCACCATTACATAGGATTACATAGGATATACGGCACAGAAACAGGCCATTCAGCCCAACAGTCCATGCCGGTGTTTATGCTCCACACGAGCCTCCTCCTGTCTTTCCTCATCTAAATCTATCAGCGTAGCCCTCTATTCCCTTCTCCCTCATATGCTTGTCTAGCCTCCCCTTAAATACATCTATACTATTCACTTCAACCACTCCCTGTGGTAGCGAGTTCCACATTCTCACCACCCTCTGGGTAAAGTAGTTTCTTCTGAATTCCCTATTGGATTTCTTGGTGACTATCTTATATTGATGGCCTCTAGTTATGCTCTTCCCCACAAGTGGAAACACTCTCTCTGTATCCACTATCAAAACCTTTCAAGATTTTAAAGACCTCTATTAGGTCACCCCTCAGCCTTCTCTTTTCAAGAGAAAAGAGACGCAGCCTGTTCATCCTTTCCTGATATGTATACCCTCGCATTTCTGGTATAATCTTTGTAAATCTTCTCTGCACCCTCTCCAGTGCCTCTATATCCTTTTTTTAATGTGGCAACCAGAATTGTACACAGTATTCCAAGTGTGGTCTAACCAGGGTTCGATACAGGTTTAGCATAACTTCCCTACTTTTCAATTCTATCCCTCTAGAAATAAACCCTAGTGCTTGGTTTGCTTTTTTATGGCTTTGTTAACCTGTGTCGATACTTTTAATGATTTGTGTATTTGTACTCCGAGATCCCTTTGCTCCTCGACCCCATTTAGATTCTTATTTTTCAAGTAATATGCGACCACCCTATTTTTCTTTCCAAAATGTCATACTTCACGTTTATCTGTGTTGAAATTCATTTGCCAATTATATGCCCATTCTGCAAGTTTATTAATGTTCTCCATCTCCACCGGAGAAGTCAGTGCTGAGCCTTATCCAGGGGACAGCAAACCTTACTAGCCACAATGTTCAGCTAATTACTATTTTCATAAGTAATGAATTTACACAGCACCTTTCATGACCTCAGGACAGTCCAAAGGGCTTTACAGGCAATGAAGTAGGTTTGAAATGTAGTCACTGTTAGAAGTTCTGAAGTTGCTAATGTCACTGTTTGGACCAAAGGACGGCAGAATGCATGGGAAGAAGATGAGTTATTGACCCAGAAATTCGGGTCCCAGCGCGTGAGTACGCACGGGGTACTCACCCGTAGGCCCAACAAAAGTGCCGGTTTCGTGCATACACTGCGCATGCGCGGGAAACCGGCACTTCCGTTCCCCTGAAAGAAGGGGTTGACAGGTGGAACGCGTGCGCCGGAGAGGCAGCGTGTGCGCATCGAACTTACGTTTTTTTTGCAGGTTTCTCCAGGAGGGTAAGTCTCCAGCAGTTACACTTTTAAAAAGCAGGAGCAAGGCCTGCTTTAAACAAGGTACAGGAAACTTTCGATTAACCGGCACCTAAATAACCGGAAATGTCGGTTAACCGGCAAAATTCAGGAGTAGGTTCAGGTAACTTTTATTACTTGCCTTGCTCCATGTGTTGCTGTGCAAGGGTGTGGCTGCAGCTGTTGCTAAGCTACAGAGACGCTTGCAACTTGTGGCCATTGTTTTGAACCTGTTGCTAAGCAACAGGTTTTGTTGCTTTATACGGAGCTCTCAGCTCCGTATCTTTCACTATAGCATTCGGTTATCCGGAATTTTTGATGAACCGGCACCACGTCGGTCCCGTCTGTGCCGGATAAAAAAAAGTTTCCTGTAAGTGGTGAATTAATTAAAATTAAAACATTTTTTCCACAGGTTTATTATTTTTAAATACTTTAAAGAAAGTTAAGTTTATTTTTAGCCCCGTTAGAAAATGTAATTAATTTTTTCAAAAATTTAAATTATCGTTTAAAATAGTTATTTCATGTAATTTATAGTTATTTTAAAAATGTGATTTAAAAAAAAATGTATTTGAAGTTTTAGTGAAGTTTTGGGGCTTATAGTATTTATAGGTTTGACAGCTCTTCCTGTCAAACTTATGAATGAAGCGTTCCCTGCTGCCATTGGCTCTCCATGGCCCACGTGATCCCAGGGGACGCATCGAACTAACTGCACCCCTGGGATACGCAAGCACTGGAGGAGGCCCAGGATTGGAATCCCACGCGGGCCCACAGCACAACGGCCGACGTGCTAGGTAAGTGCAGGTCGGAGGCTTGAACCTGCGGGAAGCCCCCGACCCGAATTTCTGGGCCATTGTATTCGATGATCCTGCAACTTCTATGCAGGGGGGCCACACTCATGGACATGGGTTGGAGATTGTAGCTCCAATTTTCTGATCTCTATCCCCACGAGGGTGGCTTCCCAGCGAGACTGCAGGAAGAACCTGAAGTTTACCTCGAATGTGGTTGCAGTAGACTAGGAGGTCAAAAGGGAAAGGTCAAAGCTACAAAAAAAAGTGGGGTGGGTGAGTTGAAATGACAAACAACAGGGCGGTCAGGAGTCAGCTTGAGGGCAATATGGGAATTTTCAGGAAAGTCAAATTTAGTCTCCCCAATATGAAGGAGAACATTCCTTAACCAATGGATGGGGACAAGGATTAAAGAAACGAAATAAAATACGATTGGTGTCAGTGTAGCACTTTCGCCTCTACGTCAGAAGTTTGCGGGTTCTAAGTCCCACCCCAGAGACTTGAGCACAAAATCTAGGCTGACACTCCAATGCAGTGCTGAGGGAGTGCTGCACTGTCTGAGTTGAATCAAGGTCTTATTTACCCTCTCAGGTGGACGTAAAAGATCCCACGGCATTATTTGAAGAAGAGCAGGGGAGTCTTGGCCAATATTTACCCTTCAACCAACATCACTAAAAACAGATTATCTGGTCATTATCAGTTTGCTGTTTGTGGGAGCTTGCTGTGCGCAAATTGGCTGCTGCATTTCCCACATTACAACAGTGACTCCACTTCAAAACTTCTTCATTGGCTTGTAAACTGCTTTGGGATGCCCTGAGGCCATGATAGGCGCTATATAAATGCAATTTCTTTCTACTTCCAACACATTAAAAGCCTGTCGATTACAGATTCTAGGACTGGTCTTTTGCTGGAAGAATCCACTTATAGAAAGAAAGTGGGATTTTACTCATTTATGAAGAAATGTTTATTCTGTGAATTGGTGTGTCAGTGTTAAAAATAATCATGCGCAGGAAGTGTTGATTTTTATAAGAACATAGGAAAATAAGAAATAGGCCCCTCGAGCCTGCTCCGCCATTCAATTAGATCATGGCTGATCTTCAACCTCAACTCCACTTTCCCGCCCAATCTCCATATCCCTCGATTCCCCTAGAGTCCAAAAATCTATCGATCTCAGCCTTGAATATACTCAAAGACTCAGCATTCACAGCTGAATTCCAAAAATTCACGACCTTCTGAGTGAAGAAATTCCTCCTCATCTCGGCCTTAAATGGCCGACCCCTTATCCTGAGACTATGACCCCTAGTTCTAGACACTCCAGCCAGGGGAAACAATGGGGGTGATTTTCATTCAGAAGTCAGGAAGGAGGCAGGACTACAACTTTCGGGGTTGTAGTCCCGCCTCCATCGAGATGCGGCCAATCCACGCGATTTTAACTTGATTGACCTTGTTGAGCCCGCCCAGCGGGCTCAGCAGGCCAATTAAGGGCCACCCGGCAACAGGTGACATCACAGACTGAAATTTCATCTGTCAAGACGTTTTGACAGATGAAATATTAGCGTTTCAGAGCTGTTTGAAGCTGTCAAACACTGACAGTCTTACTTCTAACCTGAGTCCTTCTACACAGACTCAGTTAGAAATCTCACCGGCACAGAAAGCTGCAGGCTGTCACTTTTGACAGTTCGCAGCCATTCTGCTTCCTGTGCCGGTTAGATGATAGACTCCCGAAACCTAGAGGAAGGAAGACTGAAAAGGTAAGTACAGGTAATTTAAACTTCTTTACACACTTTAGACACACCAAACACACTTACCTTTGCACTCATGCACCCATCACTCACCTGAACACCGACATCTCGACCCCTCCTAGTCCTTCAACCCGACGGCCCAACTCCTGTAACTTGGCGTGGTTTGGCACCGTCGGGAATCCCACACTTCAAGCTTTAAAATAGGGATTAGGCTAAAAACTGCCTGTTAACTACCTGTTAATTGGCACTAATCCCTTCCCGCCTCGGGTAGGCGGGTCTCAGTGCGGGGCAGGTACCCACCTCCTTTGAAACTTACATTGAGGCGGGTTGGGGGCAGGATGGTGTCGGGACACCCGAATTCGGGACTTTAACCCTCCGCACGCCTCCAATCCCGCCTCCACGGCCCAATGAAAATCGACCCCGACCTCTCAGCATCTACCCTGTCAATCCCCTTCAGAATCTTGTATGTTTCAATGAGATCACCTTTCATTCTTCTAAACCCCAGACAGTGTGTTCATGGGCAATAGTGAAGATACAGAGCGATATAACATTGTCATTGGCACTTTACAAATGCCGAAACCTCGTCTCTACTTGAAGCCCATCAAACAGTGGGATGCTATGACAGGAACCTAGCTACATAATTCTCATTCAAAATGAGCTACCTGCAGTTTTAAGAATTCTATGTATTCTAATTCGAATCAGCATGTAGAAACCTGCCTAGCAACACTATTAAAAAAAAAACTTCTTAGGAGGTAGTCTAATATTATTTGCTTTAAAATTATTCCACCTTGCACTCTGATGATTTTTATTTAATTTGTGCAAGACAGGCTCCCCCAATATTTTAAACCCGATGAACACATATACTATAAACACAAAACCATGGCAGTTGTGTATTATTTTTGCATACTCATCTGATATAACAGCCACAGCTTGCATTTATGTAATAACAACAGAACGTGCTGCAAACACTCAGCAGGTCAGGCAGCATTGAGGAGAGGGGAAACTGTAAATCCTTCAGAAGGGTTCGACTCGAAATGTTTTGCCAGCCCTGGGGAGGTGGGTCTACCGGGAAAATGGCAGAAACTGGGAGCGGGTGCCGAGCCCGCTCCCAACCCGCCTTCGTGCCATCTTCCCGGGAGGCGGGTCCCCGACTCGCGCAGGGACCCGTCTCCTCGAGGCAGGAAGGGGATTAGAGCCAATTAACTGCCTGTTAACAGGTAGTTAAAAGGCTTATCCCCATTTTACCCACACAAGTGCAGGCTTCCCGATGGCTGCGAACCTCGCCAGTGTCAGCGAGGCGAGCCGTGGGCCTGCGGGGGTGAGAGGGGACGAAAAGTGCGCTGTGGAGGTGAGTGATGGGTGCAAGTGTGGAGAGGCAAGTATGAGATGTGAGTGAAAAGTGTTAGAAAAACTTTCCTTACCTTTGTTTCTTCCTGCAGGCTTCAATCCTTGGGGTTCCGGAGGTGCCTCATCTTAACGGCAGAGATGACAGAATGGCTGCTGCACTCTCAGATGCAGCAGCCCTCTGATTTCTGCTGAGGAGAGAGGTTTTGGTGAGCCTTCAGTACAAGGGCTCACCTTAGAACAGAGATTGTTAGTGTTTGATAGCTTCTCTAAGCTGTCAAACGCTGACAATTCATCTGTCAAAAATTTTTGACAGATGAAACGTTATACGCTGACATCCTCTGTCACTGGCTTTCCCTTAATTGGCCGGCTAAGCCCATAGGGTGGGCTTAACAAGGTCAATCAAGGGAAAATAGCGTGGGTTGGCCGGATGTCACTGGGGCGGGACTGAAACCCGACAAGCAGCAATCCCGCCCCCAACGCGTCTCCATTGATAAAATCCAGCCCATTCACTCTGTTTCTCTCTCCACGGATGCTGCCTGACCTGCTGAGTGTTTCCAGCACTTTCTGTTGTTATTTCAGATTTACAGCATCCGCAGTAGTTTGCTATTGCATTTATGTAGCTCTTTCAACGTAGTAAAACATCCCAAGGTGCTTAACCCACTCACCATTATGTAGATGGGTCACTTATGATGAGTTGCTGCACGCTGTTAAATACCACTGGTGGGCTTTCTATATCCTCTACCTTTATCTCTTTTAAAGGTTGTTTGCTTCCAGCTTGAGGGTGAATTCTTTTGGCAGCCTCCCGTGCTTTAGAAGTGCTCGAAGAACGTTATCAATTTCTTCCATGCTCTAAATTTGGATGAAGAAGATTATGCGCAATTTTGCATGCCTGTCGACGAGAACACGTAGATTATGTGATTCGGGCTTGATTTACCCGGAGCCAAACATTAATTTTTCTAAACTGCCGAGATTTAGTGTCAAGAAGCAAGGACAAGAGTGCTTCACAGTGAACAAATTACTTTTGTTAAGTGCTGTCGCTCCTGTTTTGTAGGCACTCACAACAGCGGATCTGTGCGCAGCGACTCGCCAAGGCTTCTTCGGCAGCAACTCCCAAACCCGCGACCTCTACCACCTAGAAGGACAAGGGCAGCAGGCGCATGGGAACACCACCACCTCCAAGTTCCCCTCCAAGCCACACACCATCCTGACTTAGAAATATATCGGCCGTTCCTTCATCATCGCTGGGTCAAAATCCTGGAACTCCCTCCCTAACGGCACTGTGGGAGTACCTTCACCACACGGACTGCAGCGGTTCAAGAAGGCAGCTCACCACTGTGGTGTATGTAACCGTTCCACCTTTAAGAGAACTATTTTAAGAGATGCACTACTTTATCTTGGCTGCTGTATACTGTAATACCGGTGGTGACCACACAGGTATATAAGTGCTGTGTAATGATTTATTGGGCAGTTCAGCCTGATCTCCGACTAGTAAAGACCTGTTGAATTTACTCTTGTGGTCTGTGTGCAGTGATTCTTATTAACAATAACTAGAATACACAGACTTAACAGTGGCGACGATGACGATCTTACCCTGCGGCAGAGATATATCCAAGGCAGTTTAACGGGCGTCGAGAAGAGGCATCCGCCCTCATCATCCTGCTGAGAAAAGACTCGGGTCTGAAGAGCAAGGAAGAATCCTGGCACGAAGCCTTCCATCAGCAACAGGCAGTGATCATCCCTTCTATCACGGTGGTGGGTAAGCCGATCAGCGACGAGCAGCAAGTCGGCCACGTTAGCTGTGAAGTAGGGGAGGGAAAAACAGAGGATATAAGGGCGGAGAACTCGACCACGGCCGGGGAAAAGAGCCGGACAGAAGTCGGGGCCAGAGGCGCTGAGACTGGGGCAGCGTAAGGCACGGGAGCCGCGGTGAATGCAAACGCAGCCGGTGTAAAAGACCGGGCTGCAAGCGGGCTGGGAGATGCAACAGCGTCGAGAGAGAGCTCGACTGCGACCAGGGAAAAAGGCCGGGCAGCTACCGAGGCCGCGAGGCGCGGGATAAAATTTTAAAAAAAACGCGGAGAACTCAGCCGCAGCCGGGGGAAAGGACCGGACTGCAAGAGGGGCTGGGAGGCACGATTTGAGAACCGCTGGGGAGGGCGAACGCAGCAATACGGCAATCGCCATTACAGCCAGCGGGGGAGAAAGGCAAACGCGGGAAGCCGCCATTTTCGTAGGCGGGGGAAGAAGACAAGCGCGGGAAACCGCCATTTTGAAAAAAATAAAAATAAAAATTTCTTTTTGTTTCTCAAGAAGATTGCGAGGATGCCTAAGTGTGGTAACATCAACGATTTCGATCCTGATGTTGAAGATTGGGCCATGTATGTAGAACGCATAGAGATTTATTGTAAGGCAAATAAAATATCAGATGAAGATAAAGCACTAACCTTACTAAACTCAATGGGTGCGAAGACATACGGGCTATTGAAGCATCTTCTATCACCAGCTAAACCGGCGGATCAGGCTTTCGCTAATATTGTTGCTGTCCTGAGAAATCATTTGAACCCCACACTGCTGATGTTAGCGGAACGATTTAAATTTTATGTGAGAACGCAACTGAAAGAGGAAAGCAACGCGGAGTATTTAATTGAACTGCGTAAGCTAGCGAAATACTGTCAGTTTGGGGTAAGACTGACAGAGGCACTGAGAGACAAATTCGTGTGTGGATTGTCGAAAGAAGGAACACAAAAGCGGCTGCTTGAAGAAAATGATCTTACACTTGATAAGGCTGTCACTATTGCAGCATCGCACGAAGCCGCAGCGAGAGGCACTGCGGAAATGCAGCTGAAGGCAGCGGTACTCAGCGTAGATCAAATGGCTTTGGGTACGGTGAAATGTTATCGTTGTGGAAAGACAACACACGATCAGAACCAATGCTGGTTTAAAAATCAGGAATGTAGAAAATGTGGCAAGCTTGGTCACATAGCTAAAGTATGCCGGTCAGGAAAGAAGACCAGCAACAAAAAGTCACCGCAGGAAAAGTGCAGAAAGGTACATAAGGTGGCTGAGAAGAGTTCGGATGAACAGAATTCGGATTCAGACTCCAACAGCAAGGAACTGGGTAGTCTGAGAATTCACAATGTGAGTAAGGAAGCTGACCTACAAACTATCTGGGTCACACTTCAGATAGCAGGAGTCCAAGTGAAGATGGAATTGGACACCGGATCGGCGTTGACGGTCATGAATAAGCAAGATTACAAAAGGTTATTCACACATATTCCCCTACGGGATACGGAGATAGTATTGCAGACATACACGGGGCAAAGAGTATACCCCATCGGAAAGATAAAAGTCAAGGTGGTACACAAGGGCAAAGAACACCAAGGAATGGACTTATATGTACTACCTGAGGGAGGTCCACCACTTCTGGGACGGGAGTGGATCAGGAAAATAAATATGGACTGGCACTCCCTAAAAGCAATAACGGTAGATTCCGGAAAAAAAGATGTCAAACCTGAACGATTGTCCAGAATATTGGATGAGGTTAAAGAGGTGTTCCAACAGGGACTGGGAACACTGAGAGGAATTACGGCAAAAATCAAGATTGCAGAACATGCAAACCCAAAATTTTTCAAAGCCAGACCGGTACCTTATGCGATACGACCTGCTGTGGAAGCTGAGCTGGAAGGGCTAGAACGTTCAGGAGTACTGTCTAAGGTGGACTGGAGTGAGTGGGCCATGCCCATTGTTCCCATCATGAAGCGTTCATCGAGTAACAAGCCAGGGGAACCGGGGAAGGTCTGCATCTGTGGAGACTTCAAGATCACGGTTAATCCGGTGCTTCACACGGTGCAATATCCGCTTCCGCGGATTGAGGATATCTTTGCTTCATTGTCTGGCGGGAAACACTTCACCAAGATAGACCTGGCGCAAGCGTACTTACAGATGGAAGTTGAGGAAGAGTCGCGCCAGTATCTCACAATCAACACGCACAGAGGCTTGTATCGATATAATAGACTGGTTTTTGGAGTGGCTTCGGCTCCAGCAATTTGGCAGAGGGCCATGGAGCAGGTATTACAGGGAATTCCAAGCACTCAATGTTACTTGGACGATATCCTGATTACAGGAGATGACGATGAGGAACACCTTGCAAATTTGAAACTGGTGCTCACCAGATTGAAGGGATATGGACTTCCAGTTAATCGCCAGAAATGTGAGTTCTTTCAGAAATGGATCTCGTACTGTGGTCATGTCATTGACCAGGAGCGGCTGCACAAGTCACCTGACAAGATCGAAGCTGTTGTGAAGGCTCCCGCTCTGGAAAATGTATCCCAGTTGAGGTCGTTCCTAGGGTTGATTAACTATTACCATAAGTTTCTGCCAAATCTATCCACGGTGCTGCACCCGCTGAACGCTCTTTTGCAGAAAGAAGTACCATGGAAGTGGAGCGAGGACTGTAAGAAGGCCTTTCGCAAAAGCAAGGCATTGATCACCTCAGAGGAAGTGTTGGCTCACTTCAACCCAACGCTACCTATTCGTTTAGCTTGTGATGCTTCTCCTTATGGTATTGGAGCAGTACTCTCACACAAGTTGCCAAATGGCTTGGAAAGGCCAGTCGCATTTGCATCCAGATCATTGACCTCCGCTGAGCGCAACTATGCTCAGATAGATAGGGAGGCTCTCAGCCTTGTGTGGGGAGTAAAGAAGTTTAATCATTACCTGCAGGGCCAGAAGTTTACACTGCTGACAGACCACCAGCCGTTGGTATCCATTTTTAACCCTAAGAAGGGTGTTTCGGTGATGACAGCACAGAGGCTCCAGAGATGGTCCCTTTTCCTAGGGGCACATCAATATCAGATAGAATTCAAAGGTACAAAGCAGCATGGTAATGCTGATGGGCTGTCGCGCCTGCCACTACCTACTGAGGAGGAGGCACCGACGGTTGACCCGGTGGAGTTATTTCACTTGACCATCATCGAATGTTTACCTGTCACCAATGCAAATATTGAAAGGGAGACTAGGAATGACCCAACACTGTCCCGGGTCTACGAATTGACAGTAAAGGGATGGCCAGCCCATGGTGATCCACTGTTACCGGCATTCTCAGCAAGACGAGAACAGCTGTCCATCTGTCAGGGAACATTGATGTATGGAACAAGGGTGATTATCCCTCCTAAGTTAAGAGAGAGAGTTCTAAAAGAACTGCATGAAGGTCATCTGGGGGGAGTCAAGATGAAAAGCCTTGCTAGGCCTTATGTGTGGTGGCCGGGTATCGACCAACAGATAGAGGATCTGACGAAAAGCTGCTCAGGGTGCCAAAAAGTCCAAAATGCACCTCCAATTGCACCGCTGCATCCATGGGAATGGCCTTCAACCCCATGGCAACGTGTACATATTGACTTTGCTGGTCCATTCATGGATTCCATGTTTTTAATTGCGGTGGACGCACATTCTAAATGGCCAGAAGTGATTAAAATGACTACCACTACCTCGGAGAAGACGATCGCGGTGCTAAGAACGATATTTGCAAGAAATGGATTGCCAGAGCAAATATGTTCAGACAACGGACCACAGTTCGTGTCAGAGGAATTCCAGAAATTCCTGAAGAAGAATGGGGTGAAACATTATACCTCTGCCCCATATCATCCAGCTACGAATGGGCTGGCCGAGAGGTTTGTACAGACGTTCAAAAAGGCAATAAAGGCCATGAGCGAAGATCAGATTCCACTGCAACACAAGGTGGACAATTTCCTATTGGCATATCGAAACGCCACCCATGCAACAACAAACCAAAGTCCTGCCATGATGTTCTATAACAGGAGGTTGCGGTCCAGGTTGGACTTGTTAAAACCAAATGTGCGGAGGGAAGTCGAAAACAAACAGTTCCAGCATATCAATAACAAGCCCACTCGGAGTTTTGAAATAGGACAACCGGTGTTAGCCAGGGACTATAAAAACGAGAAATGGCAATCTGGAACAATTCGGGCCAGACAAGGACCCCTGATGTACACAGTAGATGTTGGTGAAAATGTAATGCGACGTCATGCTGACCAACTGGTGGGATCGAGAACAAGGGTCGAGCCCATGGTTACGACAGAGACAACCGTGGAGGAAGTTAGTGAACCTGAAGCATCTACTTCAGAAGTGAATATACCTGATGATGATGTCCTATCCATAGGGGATCAACTAGATGAGTCACCCCAGCAACGAGAACCAGAGACCCCTGAAAGGCGTTATCCGTCTCGGATCAGGAGGCCTCCTCAGAGACTGAATCTGTGAACTGTTTTTACATGAAGTTGTGTATATATGTTATTATGTTATGTTTAATGGGGAATATATACTGTTAAGCTAAAAAGGGAGGATTGTGGTGTATGTAACCGTTCCACCTTTAAGAGAACTATTTTAAGAGATGCACTACTTTATCTTGGCTGCTGTATACTGTAATACCGGTGGTGACCACACCGGTATATAAGTGCTATGTAATGATTTATTGGGCAGTTCAGCCTGACCTCCGACTAGTAAAGACCTGTTGAATTTACTCTTGTGGTCTGTGTGCAGTGATTCTTATTAACAATAACTAGAACACACAGACTTAACAACCACCACCTTCTCAAGGGCAACTAGGGATGGGCAATAAATGCTGGCCTTGCCAGCGATGCCCACATCCCATAAACGAATAAAAACAAAAAATCCCACAAACATCGACGGGACGATTGATTGGTGAATCTATTCAGGTGGAAGGAGGAAGGCTGGCCAGGGAGATCTCCCGAATGGTTTTTGAACAAGTGACAGGCGGGTAGGGGCTCAGAATAGCTTCTCATCCAATGGAAAGCACGATAACGACAGCTTGGGTTTATATATTGCACCTTCAATGAAGTGAAATGGCCCAAGGCGTCACTACTGCCTCATTGCTGGACTGAAGTCTATTGGGAGGCTCAAGCACATGGCCTTCTGACTCAGAGGCAAGAGGACTAGTACTGAACCAAGCTGACCCTTGACCCTCCATCACCTGAGTCAGGTCTCCATAGTCAACCAGATGTCTTCCTATTTCTATGAAGTGGACTAAGCTTTCACCCACCACTTCACTTCACTCATTGGGACTGACATGAATCTTGTCATTCATGTGGAAATGACTTGTGAAATAACACTGAGCGGCCTGCTGGTGGCGCTGTCCAGGGAGAGTATAAATACTCGGGCACGGGCCCAGCTTCCTCAGGACATTCTTTAACAGGAACTAGTGAAGGACACAACTAGATCTCCATGTTGCAAAACAATTGATTAAAGCTTTGTTTAATGCTTAGACCAAGTGCCTAGTAGTTTTCTTACATCAGGGAGTTATTACAATTGAATCACCGAATAAGTGTTAATAGGACATTCTTTTGCCATTCTTTCCTCTCGCTCCTCCATCCCATAATATCTAAGCTATCCTAAGGAGGCTAGCATGATGGGAACTGCCAGTGTCATTACTTTCCGCTAACGGTGTGCTTGAGTGATGTTTGAAATTTGAGCAACAGGATGCTTTATTACTAATCACGGAACTGGACAACAATCTCTAAAGCTCGAGGAACAGCACCTCATCTTCCGATTAGGCACTTTACAGCCTTCCGGACTCAATATCGAGCTCAGCAATTTCAGATCATAACCTCGGCCCCCATTACATTTTTACTTAGATTTTTTATCCACACCTTTGTTTTGGCCCTCCCCCCCTTTTTCCCTCTCCCACGTGGCAGCTGTCTCCCATTCTGCCAGCGCATTTCACACCTAATCTAGAGCCGTCTTTTGTCTCCACTAGTCCTATCACCATCTCGTCTCGTTTTGAATACCTCTTAATGTCACTTCACTTTTCTTTTGTTCTCTCCCAGCCTGGCCTTTTAATCTGTTTAATTTCCTGTGCTTTTTCAGTCTTGACAAAGGGGTTCGACCTGAAACGTTGACTCTATTTCGCTCTCCACGGATGTTGCCTGGCCTGCTGAGTTTTTCCAGCATTGTCTGTTGTTATTTCTAATTCTCATTCTTGTGTTCGAATCCGTCCATAGCATTGCCATTCCCTATCTCTGTAACCTCCTCCAGCCCTACAAACCTCCGTGATCTCTGCACACCTCCAATTCTGGCCTCTCGCGTATCACCAATTTCCATCGCCCCACCATTGGAGGCTGTGCTTTCAGCTGCCTGGCCCCTAAGCTCTGAAATTCCCTCCCAAAAACCTCTCCACCTCTCTCCCCTCATTTAAGATGCTCCTATAAAACCTTTCTCTTTGACCAAGCTTTTGTTCACCTGTCTTTATATCCCTTTATGTGGCTTGATGTCTTTTTGTTCGATAACGCTCCTGTGAAGCACCTTGGGATGTTTTACTATGTTAAACCAGCTATGTAAATGCAAGGTTTTCTTGTTGCTGTTGTTTAAAGTTGGATTCTCAAACAGCTAACTTCTTACAATTGTGGAACTTCGGTTCAATTCATATTGAGGATTGGACGAACCGTCACAATACCTTGAGTTGGCCAAGAGGAGTTGCTTCAGGTAGCATGAGGGGGCGATTTTGTCAATGGGGGCGTGTTGGAGGTGGGACTGCTGCTTGTTGGGTTTTAGTCCCGCCTCCATTGAATTCTGGCCAACCCACGCTATTTTCCCTTGATTGACTTTGTTAAGCCCGCCCAGCGGGCTCAGCAGGCCAATTAAGGGGAAGCCGGTTACAGAGAACGTCAGCGTATGACGTTTCATCTGCCAAAAATTCAAGACTCATCAAACCTCTTTTGTGAGCAGAAATTAGATGGTTGTTGCATTGGAGAATGCAGCAGCCATTCTGTCATCTCTGCCGGTGAGGTGCGAGACTCTCCGCATCCCCAACTGTTGGAGCCTGCAGGAAGAAACAAAGGTAAATAAACATTTTCTATCACTTTTAACTCACCTCACATACTTCCCTCTCCACACTTGCACCCATCACTTACCTTCACAGTGCACTTTAACACCCCTCTGACCCCCACAGACCCACTGCTTGCCTCAGTGACCCTGGCGGGGTTTCCTGACATCGGGAAGCCCGCGCTTCTGGTGGAAAAATGGGGATAATCCTTTTAATTGCCTGTTAACAGGCAGCTAAGTGGCTGTAATCCCCTTCCCGCCTCCAGGAGCCATCTTCCCAGGACCATTCAGCCCTGACTCCAGCCTCCTGTGCATCCCGCCTCCCTTCATCCCACCATTGGTGGCAGAGCTTTCAGTTGCCTTGGACTACCCTTCCTAAGAACTTCTATCTCTTGACTTCGGTCTCTAGATAGCTAGGGTAGGCTGACAGGAGAGCTTTTGCTTCTCTCAGGGGAGGGACGCAAACCCCCACCCCCACCCCTCCCACCACCCTTGGGCCACATTTGATAGACTTTCCAACATCTTTGCAATGGCAGGTACCTTAGACATGCCCCATACTAACTCGGGAACCTGCCATCGTCAAGCAAAGAGGGGACCTTCCCTTAACCCCAGAAAGTCCATTAGGGTCATCCTGCGAAGATGGCATGGAGGCGGGTTGGAGGCGGGATGGGCACCCGCCCCCAGATTCTGCCATTTTCCCAGCAGTCCCGCCTCCAAACCCGCCTCCCCAGGGCTGGCAAGAAAAGGGGCAAAGCAGCTACAAGAGGTTGGCGATTGGAAGAAACGGGGCAGGAGAGAGGGAGATGAAGAACCAGATTCAAGAAGCAAACACCATCTGAAGGGAGTAACTTGGAGTTACAGTTTAAAATGCAGATACAATGTGCAGCTCCGTAAGGGTGCATTTGCACTAACTGTAGGGTCAGCGCTTTCACAGTCGTGCTGTGGTTGAAGTATGAATGAAGGTTGAATCTGGTGTCAGGAGCCTGACATGATGCCGCAGTGAAGCTAGAGGAGGGAGCATCTGATTTACACTCCACAACTTTAGCATTGGTGTGAAGCTGAAACCAAACTTGTTGGCCCCAAAGATCAGCAAATGGGCACATCTTGGTGTAAGTGCCAAGCTGTGTCCACTGGGAACTTCTGCCGATGACCCTAATGGACTTTCTGGGGTTAAGGGAAGGTCCCCTCTTTGCTTGACGATGGCAGGTTCCCTAGTTAGTATGGGGCATGTCTAAGGTACCTGCCATTGCAAAGATGTTGGAAAGTCTGTCAAATGTGGCCCAAGGGTGATGGGGGGGGGGGGGGTGCGGGGTGGGGGTTTGCGTCCCTCCGCTGAGAGAAGCAAAAGCTCTCCTGTCAGCCTACCCTAGCTATCTAGAGACAGAAGTCAAGAGATAGAAGTTCTTAGGGAGGGTAGTCCAAGGCAACTGAAAGCTCTGCCACCAATGGTGGGATGAAGGGAGGCGGGATGCACAGGAGGCTGGAGTCAGGGCTGAATGGTATATGAGGAGATGTAAAGAAAGAAAAGAAAGACTTGTATTCATATAGCACCTTTCACGACCACCGGTTGTCGCAAAGCAATTTACAAAGTACTTTTTGGAGTGTAGTCACTGTTGTAATGTGGGAAATGCGGCAGCCAATTTGCGCAGAGCAAGGTCCCACAAACAGCAATGTGATAATGACCAGATAATCTGATTTGTTATGTTGATTGAGGGATAAATATTGGCCAGGACACCAGGGAGAACTCCCCTGCTCTTCTTCAAAATAGTGCCATGGGATCTTTTACGTCCACCTGAGAGAGCAGACAGGGCCTCGGTTTAACGTCTCATTTGAAAGACGGCACCTCTGACAGTGCAGCACTCCCTCAGCACTGCACTGGAGTGTCAGCTGAGATTTATATGCTCAGAGGGGGTTGTGGAGGTATTAAGCTGTATTAGTTCTGCCTGCAAAGCCACTAGTCTGGGTGACCAAGCAAAAGGCAATGGTTTCCTCGTGCCAGTGCCTTTGTCTGCCTATTTCCTATTTTCAGTTCTGCCTGGCCTTACTGGTTCTGCCCTGGATCCCTAAATGCCCTCCAAGAAATCTAGGCTGGCACAACAATGCAGTACTGAGGGAGTGCAAGACGTATAAGATCCCACGGCACTATTTCGAAGAAGAGCAGAGGAGTTCTCCCCGGTGTCCTGGGCCAATATTGATCCCTCAATCAACATCACTAAAAACAGATTATCTGGTCATTTTCACAGTGCTGTTCGTGGGAGCTTGCTGTGCGCAAAATGGCTGCCGCGTTTCCTACATTACAACAGCGACTACACTTCAAAAAGTACTTCATTGGCTGTAAAGCGCTTTGGGACGTCCGGTGGTCGAGAAAGGGGCTATAGAAATGCAAGTCTTTCTTTCTTTCTTTCTCCACTTAGTATTTCCATTTGCTTTTCCTTCCCTGCTGTCCTTTCCACTTCCTTTTCACATCGCTGGTTACGTACACTCAGCCAACGTACTTCTCCCCTTCTTTACAGCACCACCAAGTGGCAACTTGGTTGCTAGCACAAGCAATGCTCTGTACAAGAACTAAAAACAATCGTAATGTGTGGCCCAATGCAACAGCTCCTACTGGACTTCGAGGCATCAGTCTGAATCTAAACTGACGCGATCAGTGGACTTTTTCATCGACTCTACCCGAGTCCAGTTATTTTACTTTGTTCCTTTCTCTTTTGGACAATTTCTGTGTCGCACAACCAGTTTATAATCTTTAAGGCGATCTGTCTTATTCAAAAGGAGGGAGACAAAGAATGCTTTTCAAAAAAGCAGCACTGCTTTGCTTAAAGCCTAGATGGAATCCATCAAACCTGATGGTCTGCTTCAGACTTTAATCCTCCCTCCCCCAGTCCTTCATTCAAGTAATCCCTTGCTCAGAGGGGGCCTGGAGTAGAAAGGATGTGAACAAATCTTAAGATTAGCTGGACTTGGCTATTTTGATCGAAAGCAGCCAAATTGTGCTTGGTTAGGTCAAGCTTGTGTAACCTCTTTTCTGTGTTTCTTTTTTCTTTCAGACGAAATGAAAAGAGGGAATTTATATCGCACTTTTCACGTGCTCAAGACATCCCAAATCACTTCACAGCCAATTAATTGCGTTTGACGTGCAGTCACTATTGTTTTGTAAGAAAGCATAGCAACCAATTTGCAAACAAAGATGTCCCACAGACAGCAATGAGATAAATGGCCAGGTAATCTATTTTTGGAGGTGTTGATTAAGGGATAAATGTTGACCAAGGCACTGGCAGAACTCGTACGATAGCAAAATACTGCAGATGCTGGAAATCCGAAATAACAACAGAAAATGCTGGAAAAACTCAGCAGGCCAGGCAACATCCGTGGAGAGAAATTAGAGTCGACGTTTCGGGTCGAAACCCTTCTTCAAAACTGGAAAGGAAATGAAATAGATCGAAAGGAGGGCTGGGGAGGGAGCAAAAGAAGTGAATAGACATTAAGAGGTATTCAAAATGAGACGAGATGGTGATAGGACTAGTGAAGAGACAAAAGACGGCTCTAGATTAGGTGTGAAATGTACTGGCAGAATGAGAGACAGCTGCCATGTAAAAAAAAGAGGAAAGGGGGGGGGGGGCGGAGGGAAAACTCAAAACAGAACTCCCCTGCTGTTCTTCGAATAATGCTATGGGGATCCCTTATGCCCCACCTGAACAGGGCAACAGGGCCTCAGTTTAACGCTTCAGCCCCAAGACTCTGACCATCCCTCAGTACTGCACTGAATTGTCAGTCTAGATTACGTGCTCAAAGTCTCTGGAGTACGGTTCACGGCCTGCTGGCTCAAAGGCGAGATCGCTACCAGGAACTCAGTTGCCTCTTTACTATGTTGCTAGGGATGGGCAATAAATGCCGGCCTTGCCAGCGACGCCCACATCCCATAAACGAATTTTAAAAAATGGTACTGAGCTGCGGACAAACAGGAGCGTTTTATGGCTTCAATATTGGCCCAGAACTTCGGGTCCCCACGGGTGAGTACGCGCTGGGTACTCACGCGTAGGCCCAACGAAAGTGCCGGTTTCGTGCATGCACTGCCCATGCGCGGGAAACCAGAACTTCCGTTCCCTTAAAGGAAGGGGTTCACAGGTCGAACGCGTGTGCCGGAGAGGCAGCGCGTACGCCTGGAACTTCCGGATTTTTTCCAGGTTTCTCCGGGAGGGTAAGTCTCCAGCAGCTACGCTTGTAAAAAGCAGTCGCAAGGCCTACTTTTAACAAGGTAAGTGGTGAATTAAGTCAAATTAAAACATTTTTTCCACAGGTTTATTATTTTTAAATACTTTAAAGAAAGGTAAGTTTATTTTTAGCCCCGTTAGAAACTGTAATTAATTTTTTCAAAAATTTAAATTATTGTTTAAAATAGTTATTTTATGTAATTTATAGTTATTTTAAAAATGTGATTATTTTTTAATTTATTTGAAGTTTTAGTGATGTTTTGGGGCTGAATTGTATTCATAGATTTGACAAGTCTTCCTGTCAAATCTATGAATGGAGATTCCCTGCTACCATTGGCTCTCCATGGCCCACGTGATCCCAGGGAATGCTTCGAACTAACTGCGCCCCTGGGATACGCAAGCACTGCGCGCCGGCAGTTGGAGCAGGTCCTCCACTGAACTACGTCTTACAGTGATGGGTGTCTATTTGATATGAAACACTTTCTTTTTCACATGAATTTTGATTTTACTCGTCTGTGTGGAGGACTTAATCAGGCCTTGTCTATGGGCAGTACAGTTCATTCTCCCAGTGAAATCACAGGGCAATAACATTTAGCATCAGGACTAATCTCAAATCTCTTGACTACTTCCTGAATAGCGAAGGCCATGGTCGGTAGGCTGCACAATTGTTGTCTTCAATGAACCTCCCAGCCCCAGTCAATTATCCTCCATCTTGGCAACAACTCCTGCTTCAGTTTGCTTTTAACAAGGTCTGTAATGCCAACATATCAAATGGACGACTGCAAGATCTGGTACTCCAGAGGACAGACCCTTCCAGTGAGGACAGACCCTTCCAGTGAGGACAGACCCTTCCAGTGAGGGAGACCCTTCCAGTGAGGACAGACCCTTCCAGTGAGGACAGACCCTTCCAGTGAGAGAGACCCTTCCAGTGAGGACAGACTCGTCCAGTGAGGACAGACTCGTCCAGTGAGGACAGACCCTTCCAGTGAGGACAGACCCTTCCAGTGAGGACAGACCCTTCCAGTGAGGGAGACCCTTCCAGTGAGGACAGACCCTTCCAGTGAGGGAGACCCTTCCAGTGAGGACAGACCCTTCCAGTGAGGACAGACCCTTCCAGTGAGGGAGACCCTTCCAGTGAGGACAGACCCTTCCAGTGAGGGAGACCCTTCCAGTGAGGACAGACTCGTCCAGTGAGGACAGACTCGTCCAGTGAGGACAGACCCTTCCAGTGAGGACAGACCCTTCCAGTGAGGGAGACCCTTCCAGTGAGGACAGACCCAGTGAGGGGAGACCCTTCCAGTGAGGAGAGACCCTTCCAGTGAGGACAGACCTTTCCAGTGAGGACAGACCCTTCCAGTGAGGACAGACCCAGTGAGGGGAGACCCTTCCAGTGAGGACAGACCCTTCCAGTGAGGACAGACCCAGTGAGGACAGACCCTTCCAGTGAGGACAGACCCTTCCAGTGAGGACAGACCCTTCCAGTGAGGACAGACCCTTCCAGTGAGGACAGACCCTTCCAGTGAGGACAGACCCTTCCAGTGAGGACAGACCCAGTGAGGGGAGACCCTTCCAGTGAGGAGAGACCCTTCCAGTGAGGACAGACCCTTCCAGTGAGGACAGACCCTTCCAGTGAGGACAGACCCAGTGAGGGGAGACCCTTCTAGTGAGGACAGACCCTTCCAGTGAGGACAGACCCTTCCAGTGAGGACAGACCCTTCCAGTGAGGACAGACCCTTCCAGTGAGGACAGTCCCTTCCAGTGAGGACAGACCCTTCCAGTGAGGACAGACCCTTCCAGTGAGGACAGACCCTTCCAGTGAGGACAGACCCTTCCAGTGAGGACAGACCCTTCCAGTGAGGACAGACCCTTCCAGTGAGGACAGACCCTTCCAGTGAGGAGAGACTCGTCCAGTGAGGGGAGACACATCCAGTAAGGTCATCTCAGGAAATAATGAGCATTCAGCCTGAAGTATTCCAGGATTTCCTGCGATGCCCTTCCTAAGAAGAATGGATTGTAGAAACACCCCTCAAAGGTCTGATTTTTGTATTGGGCAATAAATGCAGTTACTCAAACTGTAACTAACCTCCTGTAGAGCCATTCTGCTTTCTAATGCTTTGGAAATCCAACTGAAGAGTTGCCTCGTGACATGTACACGGTCTGCTTCTCAGTATTGTCAGTGGGTGAACTGTGAAACCAGCCCATACTGCATCACATAGTTTGTGTCTTGAAAGGTCTGATGTAAAACCGACATGATATATATTCCCAAAATATATATAGAATAGCATGCTAGAGCTGAAAATATTCAAAGCTTTCAGATATGACATGTTCAATAGAGTTTGCATCATCTCAATTGCCCACTCCTACAAGACATCTAATGGAAAAAGGAAATACATTTAACTCAGGCCAAATAGCAAGCGTAGACTTCATCCTAATAACCTACTCCTCCAATCCAAGACTGAACATCAGTAGCTTGAGAGCAATGTACCCCTCCATTCCTACTTCCTAACTATATATGTCCCAAAGCAGCTAATTATTATCTTCATAAGTGATGAAGCACAAGTCAATTTGTCAATAAGAGAATCCTCTCTTAGAAATTAAATAATATCTTTCATGACATCGCAAAGCACTCCACAGCCAATGAAGTACTTTTTGAAGTGTAGTTACTGTTGTAATGTAAACGCAGCAGCCAATTTGCGCACAGCAAGCGCCCACAAACAGCAATGTGATAATGACCAGATAATCTGTTTTTAGTGATGTTGGTTGAGGGACAAATATTGGCCCCAGGACACCAGGGATAACTCTCCAGCTCTTCTTCAGAATAGTGTCACGGGATCTATTTACATCCACCTGAGAGAGCAGACGGGGCCTCGGTTTAACGTCTCATCTGAAAGACGGCACCTCTGACAGTGCAGCGCTCCCTCAGTACTGGAGTGTCAGCCTAGATTTTTGTGCTCCAGTCTCTGGAGTGGGGACTTGAACCCACAACCTTCTGACTCAGAGGCGAGAGTGCTGCCCACTGAGCCACAGCTGACACATTTTTGTACATAGCAAAGTCCCACAAACAACAATGGGAGAAATTAACAGATAATCTCCTTCAGTGATGTTGGTTGAGAGATAAATGTTGGTCAGAATAACTTCCCCACTCTCCTTCGAATAATGCCATGGGATCTTCCACTTCTACCTGAGAGAGCAGACGGGGGCCTCGGTTTAACATCTCAACCAAAAGACGGCACCTCCGACAATGCAGCACTCCCTCAGTACCAGGAGTGTCAGCCTAGATTTTTGTGCTCAAGTCTCTGGAGCGGGACTTGAACCCACAAAATTCGATCTCACAGCTGAAAGATCTACCTCTGAGCCAATATTAATTTACGAGTATATAACACATCTGTATGAAATTCCATTGCCTGCTGATCTGATGCAGCCTCCGTTTGCTTTCAATGGATTCATGCTTCCGTTAAAATAATGCGCAAAGCAATAGCACATGAACCTGTTAAGCATTGCCACACCAATAGTCACTATGGGCAATTTCAAAGTCATGTCAGAAAGAACAGCCTCTGGATTTTGTGAATGAAGACCTGGAGTGGGGCTTGAACCTACGATCTCGTAATGCAACAGCAAGAACATTAGTAACTGAGCCAACCTGACATTTAGCTCGAAAACATGCACATAATTTAGACAGAATACGAGATTGGAGCCGGTGGTGTAGATGAAGATTTCACAAGAAAAAGGAGGGCAACACTTTCCCTTTCACATTTACAGCTCTCCTCAATGGGACCACATCCTATGACTTGGTCAGTTGATTTTGATTAACGCCTAGTTGTGGGAACATAACCACACACTTCAATATAACCAAAAATGCTTGGGCTGCAGAGACAACGACCAGAATTTTTCAGGGGTGGGGGGGTCAGGGGGCGCGTTTGGTGGCGGGGTCGGTAGGGACCCCGCTGTCAACCCGCCTCCACGCTAGTCTCCCAGACTTTGGGTCTGTCGTCGCAGAACAGACTCGACACCAAGAGGCAGGGGAGGCAATTTACATCATTAGCTGGATTATTAAGAGGCAGTTCATTATTATTTTAAGCTTACCTTTAGATTTTTAGAGTTCGCCAATGGCTTCCTCGCTGCTCGGGGATCAGGTCAGGTAAGGAAGTCGGGTGTTGTGTCAGCGTGGGATGAATTACTAACTTGACAGCTGCAAATGGTCTATAATAGCTCCCATTTCATAGGTCTTCACTTTCCAAGGTTAGAAGCTGTTACTGCATTTGGAAGACAGATTGAGCTTTATGCAGCTTGCAAGTGTTTGGAGCAAATTCTCTATCCAGGGTCACCTCATTGGAACAACCTCTCTCACCATTGACAGATCGCTTCTGTCATCACAACCTCACCTGCCATCTATTCCATCAGCATCGGTGCCCTTGAAAAAAATCTCACCTTGGTCCTCAGAATCCCAACATGATCATCCCCAACACCAGCAGCACCAGGCACACCAGTATCACCAACAACAACACCAACCTTCTCCGCAATCACCTGGTGCTGCACAGGACAGAGGGCATCAGCACCTGACCACATTGCTGCCCGGGACGCCAGGGATGTCCTCACCATGGCCAGATTTACTTCACTTGACGCTGAATACCCTGGTTGCCACATGATGCGCCAGGTTGGCACCACCCCACACCAACACCATAAAGCATCCATACAATGCCCAAGCCATTCCTTTCACACTCATCACCATTAGTGGGGTACCATTATGTCTCACCATTCATTGCAACTCACTAAGCTACTTCCAAAGGTGCACACAAATCTGTCCAAGAACGCAGTGTTCAAAATAAAGATTTCAATGTTTGACAGCACATTAACAGAAACTTTACATGATCATTGGCTAAAACACCCAAGTGCCTACCCTTGTGTGTTGTTAGTTGGTATGATTACACTAGGATGAGGGTGAGTGTGAGGGGTGGCAAGTGAGATGGGGAAGTGATAATGTAGATAGAGAGGGATGGGTGGAGGTGCAAGGTAAGTTGGTGTGAGTAGGGATATGCAGGAGTAGGGTAGGGAAGGCAGAGTGATGGGGATGTGATGAGTGACACAGCAGGATGAGGTTGAGTGTGGCTTTGTACTAATGTTTCATGACCTACTGAGATCATTGAAAGGTTTGCACCACTGCAGCCTGGTCCACCTGACCACATCCCTGCTTGTGCCCTCCTGTGCAATGTGCAACCAGGCTGCATTGATCTCCTGGGGAGGTCTCTTCCGCCCATGGGAAGGGAAGAGGACCTCCCTGCATACATATATAAGCATATGGAGGGAATCATGGGAGAGCCTGGGTGCAGTCGTGCACCTCTGTGCAGTGATTGTCAGTGTTTGCAGCACCTCAATGCTGTAGAACACTGACAGCACAACTGTCAAAATCAAGTGACGCCATCAGACCCGCTTCCTCCAATTGGCCGGGAAACACGCTGGGCGGACTTAGCTAGTCCAATTAGCGTAAAATTCTTTTCAGAGAGTGGGATGGAGCCAGCAGTGGGGTCGCACCCCGCCACCGACACCGGCCGCCCCGGACCCGCCTCGGTAGGCGAAATCGCGGCCTATGTTATAACAAGGGCCGAGTAATGAAATTGCAGAAAACCTTTCCCACAGTGAAAGACACCCATTCCCTTACATCTATAAGGGGTGATTCTCTGAGCGTATGCTTCCCATGGCGGGTGGCATGCACAGGAAGTGCCGGATGGTCATTTGGGGGCGACAATGTTGTGCCCCTATCGCTGACCACGGCTTCTCCACTGGGAGTGAGGAATCACCCATAGAGTTAAGGAAATTCCAACAAGCCTGTGGAACTCAATGGAATAACTCTCCTGCTATTGTATCACAGTATGATACAGCACAGAAGGAGGCCATTCGGCCCATCGTGCCTGTGCCAGCTCTTTGAAAGAGCGATCCAATTAGTCCCACTCCCCCCTGCTCTTTCCCCTTAGCCCTGTAACATTTTTTCCCTTCAAGCATTTATCCAATTCCCTTTTGAATGTTACTATTGAACCTGCTTCCACTGCTTGCTAGTAAACTTGCTGCCTGTTTACAGTGAAAGACCGAGTATTAATAGTTAGCGTGGAGGGAATGTGTCCTGCCTTTTTAAACGTTTCTTAAGGCAAGTGGTATTTATGATGCATCATTTTAGAAGGATGAAGGCAAATTGGCCGTGAGTTTCCTCAGACCTTGGCCAGGAAAGCGGCACAAATCCCGACTATTGGCGTAAAGGAGCTTCCGTCACAACTACGGTGCAGTTACGGCGGAACAGCAGCAGAAAGTCGGAGGAACTTCGGGGCCCATAAGATAAGCTAGCAGTACAAGGCAATAGTTGGGCGGTGCACGTCTCTAATTTTTTTTAACCTGTCCTTAGCCTCGTTATGGCAGGTACGAAAGTGAAATGTATTTGGGGGATGCATGAGGAGATCACTGATACCGGAGAGGAGACGTACACACAGATGTCTCAAGAGTGAGGATATGACACCATCTGTAGGTAGATGTGTGAGTTTTGAAGGACGAGGGTGCCTGACCAGAATACTGGCTAATAGAGTTCATGCAGAGTGCCACTTGTACACCTGCGAGGGGTGGACTTTTCACTAGTGAACTAACAGCAAAAACAAAATAACAACAAGTTCCTCTCTCATTCTGACGTTCATATACTCTGCAGAGTATGGAGACCCGCCAATGACTCATGTGTTCAGTTACGTGGAGAGACTGGAATTGTTCTCCTCGGAGCAGAGGAGGTTAAGGGGAGATGTAACCGAGGTGTTCAAAATCACGAGGGGTTTGATAGAGTGGATAGGGAGAAACTGTTTCCACTGGCAGGAGGGTCGGTAACCAGAGGACACAGATTTAAAATAATTTTTAAAGATTGGTAACAGTCGCGTCTCACAGAAGTGCCAGGCAATGACTATCTCCAACAAGCGAGAGTCTAACCACCTCCCCTTGACATTCAACAGCATTACCATCGCTGAATCCCCTACCATCAACATCCTGGGGGTTACCATTGACCAGAAACTTAACTGGACCAGCCACATAAATACTGTGGCAACAAGAGCAGGTCAGAGGCTGGGTATTCTGCAGCGAGTGTCTCACCTCCTGACTCCCCAAAGCCTTTCCACCATCTACAAGGCACAAGTCAGGAGTGTGATGGAATATTCTCCACTTGCCTGGATGAGTGCAGCTCCAACAACACTCAAGAAACTCGACAGCATCCAAGACATAGCAGCCTGCTTGATTGGCACCCAATCCACCACCTTAACATAGAAACATAGAAGATAGGAGCAGGAGTAGGCCATTCGGCCCTTCGAGCCTGCTCCGCCATTCAATGTGATCATGGTTGATCATCCAATTCAGTACCCTGTCCCTGCCTTTTCCCCATATCCCTTGATCCCTTTAGCCTCAAGAAATATATCCAACTCTTTCTTGAATATATTTAATGAACTGGCCTCCACCGCCCTCTGTGGCAGAGAATTCCACAGGTTCACCACTCTCTGGGTGAAGAAATTCCTCCTCATTTCAGTCCTAAATGGCTTACCCCTTATCCTTAGACTATGACCCCTGGTTCTGGACTCCCCGGCCATCAGAAACATCCTTCCTGCATCTAGTCTGTCCAGACCTGACAGAATTTTATAGGTTTCGATGAGATCCCCTCTCAATCTTCTAAACTCCAGTGAGTATAAGCCCAATCGACACAATCTCTCCTCATACGTCATTCCTGCCATCCCAGGTATCAGCCTGGTGAATCTTCGCTGCACTCCCTCCATGGCAAGAACGTCCTTCCTCAGGTAAGGTGACCAAAACTGCACACAATACTCAAGGTGCGGTCTCACCAAGGCCCTGTACAACTGTAGCAAGACATCCTTGTTCCTGTACTCGAACATTCACTCCCTCCCTCCACCACCGGCGCACCGTGGCTGCAGTGTGTACCATCTACATGATGCACTGCAGCAACTCGCCAAGGCTTCTTCGGCAGCAACTCCCAAACCCGCGACCTCTACCACCTAGAAGGACAAGGGCAGCAGGCGCATGGGAACACCACCACCTCCAAGTTCCCCTCCAAGTCACACACCATCCTGACTTAGAAGTATATCGGCCGTTCCTTCATCGTCTCTGGGTCAAAATCCTGGAACTCCCTCCCTAACAGCACTGTGGGAGTACCATCACCACACGGACTGCAGCGGTTCAAGAAGGCGGCTCACCACCACCTTCTCGAGGGCAATTAGGGATGGGCAATAAATGCTGGCCTTGCCAGCGACGCCCACATCCCATGAACGAATAAAAAAGGACACAGATTTAAGGTAATTGGCAAAAGAGCCAAAGGTGAGATGAGGAGACATTTTTTTACGCAGCGAGTTGTTATGATCTGGAATGCACTGCCTGAAAGGGCGGTGGAAGCAGATTCAATAGTAATCTTCAAAACGGAATTGGATGAACACTTGAAGGGGAGAAAATTTGCGGGGCTATGGGGAAAGAGCAGGGGGGGAGTGGGACTAATTGGAGAGCTCTTTCAAAGAGCCGGCACAGGCACAATGGGCCGAATGGCCTCCTTCTGCGCTGCAGTTCTCTATGATTGTACAAAACAATAATCAAGTATAAGTCACATGATGCTATAACCCGCGGTTATAACACAGCATTCTATGTGTCACAGTAATTGTTTCTGAGGTACAGCTGCTCTCACTTGTTGACAGGCTGGGTCCCATGATTCCCATCAGGAGTACAAGTGAAGATTTTACACTTTAAACAAACAGAACGAAAAAGTCCTGATTTATTACATCAAATAACAGGCTGGGGACAGAGTTAAAAGCTGTAACTCAATCTTGTGTTTATATAACGTGTATAAACCGTTCAACCCTCAGAGTCGCAGTCTGTGACAGCAACTCATCGGTTAGGGGCCTCATTGGCTCCCCGCCCCTCCCCGCCGTTTATTATTCTATATACATTATCAATCAGAGCATCGAACTGCTATTTAGAAAGCGGCCGTTTTCTCAGCTGCCGAGCTGTAACCGGGACCGAGATCGTGCTCTCCGGGGAGTGGTTCAAAGCACGATAAATATTCCTTCAAGTGGCCTGTTTCTCTCCCATACACTGCACACACAGCAGACAAGAATCTCAAAGATTTATGCCTTTACATGACCTGTTACATCACTGGAGTTCATTGCTCATGTTGCCTTTATTGGAACCAGCTGCCTGCTCTTTTGAAATAACAATGCAATAATTGCACATTTTTGTGGTTTCTCTATATGCCTGACCTCAGTTACAAGATCCTAATATCTTAGCTGCGGCCTTTTACTGCTCAGACTTATCGGACAGCAATATTTATTTGGGGGGGAGGGGGTGGTTTTGGGGGCCGGTTAGTTTGTTTCAACCATTTTCTGACCCGTTCAACGTACACAACTTAACGTCTGCACCAAAAAAGCTGCACCTGAATTAGGACTGATTTCAGCCTCCTCCACCAGAACATCGGATAGGCTGTTGCTGGTTTTTGTTGCTGCCGAAAACCCCACCCCCTTGCCGCTAATTTCAGTGCAAGATGTTGGCATCCTGTTTCGGCGGGGCTGAGCTTCAGGTCCTACCCTTCAGCAGGACCACTCACTTCCAACCCTGCAACTTCACCTGCCTCTGCCCCATCGCCACTGAAAGCCTAGACTTGACTTCTCCAGCTTGCTCCTTGCTGGCCTCCCATCCCCCTCCTTCCATGATCGCCCACTTGTCCAAAACTCGGCCATCCTGTCCCGCATCAAGACCCACTCACACATTAACTCCATCCTTAGTCACCTACATTGGCTCTCTGTCTCTAATACATTGAATTTAAAAACCTCATCGTCATCTTCAAAACCCTGCATAGCCTTTCCACATCCTATCCCTTAGGTCTCCTTCAACCTTCTACCCCAGCCTCCTCCAACCTTCTCCCCTAGCATCCTCCAACCTTCTCCCCTAGCATCCTCCAATCCTCTATCCAGCCTCTTCCAACCTTCTATCCAACCTCCTCCAAACTTCTATCCAACCTCCTCCAACCTTCTATCCAACCTCCTCCAAACTTCTATCCAAGCTCCTCCAACCTTCTACCCTAGCCTCCTCCAAACTTCTATCCAACCTTCTATCCAACCTCCTCCAACCTTCAATCCAACCTTCTATCCAACCTCCTCCAACCTTCTACCCCAACCTCCTCCAACCTTCTACCCCAGCCTCCTCCAACCTTCTATCCAACCTCCTACTCCAGCCTCCTCCAACCTCCTACCCCAACCTCCTCCAACCTTCTACCCCAGCCTCCTCCAACCTTCTACCCCAGCCTCCTCCAACCTTCTACCCCAGCCTCCTCCAATCTTCTACCCCAGCTTCCTCCAACCTTCTACCCCAGCCTCCTCCAACCTTCTATCCAACCTCCTCCAACCTCCTACCCCAGCCTCCTCCAACCTCCTACTCCAACCTCCTCCAACCTTCTACCCTAGCATCCTCCAACCTTCTATCCCAGCCTCCTCCAATCTTCTATCCAACCCCCTCCAACCTTCTATCCAACCTCCTACCCTAACCTCCTCCAACTTTCTACCCCAGCCTCCTCCAACTTTCTATCCAACCTCCTCCAACCTCCTACCCCAGCCTCCTCCAACTTTCTATCCAACCTCCCCCAACCTTCTACCCCAACCTCCTCCAACCTTCTATCCAACCTCCTCCAACCTTCTATCCAACCTCCTCCAACCTTCTATCCCGACCTCCTCCAACCCTCTATCCTGACCTCATCCTGGAAGTGAAAACCTTCGATTCATTCCGGATCCTGTGAGATGAATGAAGACCAATTTTTTTGCGTGCAAGCCATAAATTGGGCGCACTGACCTCAGTGACCAAATTCCCAATATGTGTGAAGCTCAGCGCAAGAAGCACTAAATGGTGAAATCTATCCTGATTTTTTTTCTGGATGGCCATACCTTGAGATGGACCGATCTTGTGATGTGCCAGTTGACACCAGGCAGGACCTTAAGTCAAGAAGCTTCATAGCTTCCTTTACGTATTGTTCCAGGTTGATGCAGCACCGGGAAGTAATGCGAGATTCAGACAGTGTGTCAGCAGTGCGCAGGAAGCATGTTGCCTATTAATATGTTTAAATAATATCGATTATTCTATAATGGAACTATATGGCTTGATTGTCCTTTGACGTGCTCCAGGGTAAAATAGCAGAAAAGCTATCGTTTCTTGAGGATTTTGAAGCAAAATAAACATCTTGTTCCATGTTCAAAGGGAATGGCAGGAATTCAGAATAAAAATTGCAATATCTCTCCAGCAGGGTCCACGGAAGCAGTTGAAAACACTTCTGTCAACGAGTGTCAGCAATAAACTGCTGAGGTCTATCTGTAATCAAGCTCAGGAGTCTCATAACCATTAGAATGAAAGAGAGAACATTTCAAACAGTGTTTAACCCTGCCTTCGCTGTAAGCAATTCCTGAGGGATACATTTTCAAGCAGGCTTGGATGTAATCCATATTAATAAGAATATACAAACATAAAAAATAGGAGCAGGAGTCGGCCATAAGACCCCCTCGAGCCTGCTCTGCCATTCAATAAGATCATGGCTGATCTTCAACTTCAACTCCACTTTCCCACCCGATCCCCATATCCCTTGATTCCCTTAGAGTCCAAGAATCTATCAATCTCTGCCTTGAATATACTCAATGACTCAGCATCACAGCTCTTTGCTGAGGGAATTCCAAAAATTCACAACCCTCTGAGTGAAGAAATTTCTTCTCATCTCAGTCCTAAATGACCGACCCCTTATCCTGAGACTATGACCCCTAGTCTCCAGCCAAGGGCAACAACCTCTCAGCATCTACCTTGACAAGCCCTCTCAGAATCTTATATGTTTCAATGAGATCACTTCTCATTCTTCTAAACTCCAGGAAGTATAGAGCCATTCTACTCAATCTCGCCTCATAGGTCAACCCTCTCATCCCAGGTGTTCATCAGAAAAAGGGGAACGCGCTGCTCATGATTTCCCAGCATGCACTGACCGCAAGCGGCATGCGCTCAGAGACTCAGTCCTTTGGACTTAACTCCCCCAAAATCTCTCTACAACTTTGCGTCAGCTTGGCTCGGTGTAGCGCTCCCACTCTGAGTCAGAAGATCATGGATCCAAGTTTCAATCTAGGACTTGAGATCCTAATCCTGCGCTAGCAACTCAGTGCAGCACTGAGGGAGTGCTGCACTGACACAGGTGCCGTCTTCAGGAGGAGATGTTAAACCGAGGACCTATCTGCCTGCCCAGGTGGATATTGAAGATCTCCTGCCACTATTTGATGAAGAGCAGTGGAATTATCCTTGCCAATTATCCTTCCATTTGGCACTCCATTCCTTGCTGTTTATGGGACAGAAATTGGCTGCTGTGTTTGCCTACATGACAACAGTCACTGATTATTACCCTTACTATTGACAATTTATTGTAGGGAATTCCTTATTCACCACAATGGCCTCAGATGATGAAGAAGAGCAGGGGAGTTCTCCCCAGTGTCCTGGCCAATATTTATCCCTCAACCAACATCACTAAAGTAGATTATCTGGTCATTATCACAATGCCGTTTGTGGGAGCTTGCTGTGCGCAAATTGGCTGCCGTGTTTCCTACGTGACTGTACTTCATCGGCTGTAAAGTGCTTTGGGATGTGAAAGGCGCTATATAAATGCAAGTCTGTAGGAATGTCTAGTTCCTATCAAGAGACTGAGGTCGACTCAGGCGATCAAACAAACAATGTTTAATGTGAAACTAATTGAGTTTAACAAACAGATGCAAGAAAACTACAAATACAGGTCTAGTCAGTTCGGAAGCTCCATGAGGACTGCTTGGACGGTCCCGCGGCTGGCATCATGACGTCATCACATTTTTCCCGCCGATGGGGAATCACGCTCTTAAAGGGACCGCGCTCTGTACATGCAAACAGTATATACAAAGATACAGACTCAGGCTGTAGTTAACATATTGTTAAAGGGAATTATATACATTTGATCGGAGTCCCTTAGTGGCTCCGCCACAAGTCTTTCTTTCTTTCAACAAGTGCAGCCTCTGAAACTGAATGTTCTTCGACTTGGTCACGTTGCATGTTCCCACTCTGCACGCCATGTGCTTTATCCCAGAAATTTCCATGACTATCAATAATTAACTGATTTTTACAGTTTGGTGTTGAAGAAGTATGTGTACCAGACTCAAACACCCCAAATTACTCATTGGTTTCATTGGGCCCGAGGCTCGTTAATGGCTTTTTTCCATAATTCATTCCATGATGCTGCTCACGACAAAGGCCAAGAGCCTCATTTTATTTTAATTAGAACAGGATTAGCTATTTTCCCTTCTTCTGGTGCCATTTATGTGCCCGTTAAGATGCGAAAATATGTCTTCTGTGCCTAATTTCTCCGGTATTCCATCTGGTCCTGTTTATTTTAATTAGAATCCAGATACTCTAGATTTTTGTTTTTCCTATGCTCTGTGGACAGGCTTCCGTACCTGAAAAACTGCAGTACGAGAGTACTGTCGGCATCTCAAATGGTGAAAACTGCTGTGGGCAAATAATATACTAGTTCCTACACTGCTGCAACACTTGCCAAACTTGGCTGGGATCTGGGACTATGATTTATATAATAATAGTATTAAAGTGATTATACTGTTATGTCTAACAATGCAATAAGATGTGAAGCCACACATGTAGGCGTATGTCATGCCATTGACGCTGGCCTTTGCACGCCAGTTGGAATTAGATTTAAAGAACAGCTCAAATGAGCATTAAGTGTCAGCTGTGGTTCAGTGGGTAGCGCTCTCGCCTCTGAGTCAGAAGGTTGTGTGATTTCAAGTCCCACTCCAAGAGCCTGAGCACAAAGAAATCTAGGCCGACACTCCAGTGCATTATTGAGGGAGTGCCACACTGTCGGAGGTGCCGACTTTCAGATGAGACATTGAACTGAGGCCACGTCTGCTCTCTCAGGTGAACGTAAAAGATCCCGCGGCACTATTTTGAAGAAAAGCAGGGGAAGCTCTCCCCGGTGTCCTGGGCCAATATTTATTAAACCCACAACCTTGTGATTCGGAGGCGAGTGCACTACCAGCTGAGCCACGGCTGACACCATTTCAAAGAAGAGCTGGGGTATTCTCCCCAGTGTTCTGGTCAATATTTACCCCTCCTCATTGGCTGTGAAGTGCCTCGGAACGTCCTGGGGTTGTGAAAGACGCCATACAAGTGCAAGTCCTTTCTTTAATATTTTGGGTAGGAGTTTGGATTGCCGCAGTTACGCAGTGAACCGCTCGCAGCTATCAATACAGAGTTATTTCAGGGCCTGCCCTTCCAGGACCTGGGCCAAACCCAAACTGGCGAGCCTTGTGCCACAAACTCGGCATTCATAGCATGTGCTGGATGGTGGACTGTTCCCCATCAGTTGCTATGGTAGCGTTCCAATACGGGCTGGTAGGCTTTGGGCCTCTATTGCTGGTGCAATCAACCTGTTCATCGGGACCAAGTCATAACCCCAGCCACGATACACTGCACATAGTCAATTAATCCTCCCAAGCCTGCAGGCTTGTCTTAAAACCTTTTGGAACAGCAGCCTGCAGTCTCGGGGTAACAACCCAGAAGTCATTCTTTAGCTTTACTTTCTTTCTGCTGTTATTTCAAGAGTAAAGTGCACTGTTGAGGTTCGAACGGCACACATTTCCTTCGAGGTCCGAAGGGCCAAGGTGTCACCGTAAGACGTTCAGAGTGAGGGCGCGGGGACAACAATGGCACTTGGAACAGGAGCTTATGAATCAGATGTTCGTTAAACCTAATAAAATAGATCGGTGCATTGTCGTGTTAATGTTGCAGCAGGGAGTTTGTTCCTGGATTGCTGCAGGAATGAAACATACCCCACAGCTCCATACCAGAATGATACTGGCCCTTAAAGTTTGGATAGCTAATTCTGGGAGAGGAAAGGGTGACAGTAGACAGATATAGTAAAGTGTCCGCTGTGACTCAGTGGGTAGCACACTCGCCTTTTGAGTCAGAAGGTTGTGGGTTCACGTCCCAGAGACTTGAGCACATAAAGCTAGGCTGACACTCCAATGCAGTGCTGAGGGAGTGCTGCACTGTCGGAGGCGCCGTCTTTTGGATGAGACGTTAAACCGAGGCCCCGTCTGCTCTCTCAGGTGGACGTAAAAGATCCCCTGGCACTATTTTGAAGAAGAGCAGGGGCGTTCTCCCCGGTGTCCTGGGGCCAATATTTATCCCTCAACCAACATAACAAAAACAGATTATCTGGTCATTATCACATTGCTGTTTGTGGGAGCTTGCTGTGCGCAAATTGGCTGCCACGTTTCCGACATTACAACAGTGGCTACACTTCAAAAGTACTTCATTGGCTGTAAAGCGCTTTGAGGCGTCCGGTGGTCATGAAAGGCGCTATATAAATGCAAGTCTTTCTTCTTTCTTTTCTAAAAACACTTGTCATATGATGTTTAACTGGTCATGTGGTGACGTAATAATCAGCCGACGTCAAGTAATTTGTCCATTTTAAGTATTAACGTAATGAGATTGGAATCACATAATGCAATATTAATAACAAATATTGGACCAATACAATAAACAGGTTGATTCAACTAGCAGACACATTTCATATGACCTTTCATATGACACATTAATGCATTCATAGTAATAACACACAGCACAATATCAACCCCGTGTTTACAAGCTATATATATGTCACTCAGTTCAGCACAGACTCTTTCTCAGTTAGGTCTGAGCAATATGCAGAATATTACACTCTTCTGATCTTATTCAGGCTTGTGCGAAAGCAATGCGTCATCACAGTTTGTTTTCACATCTTCCTCTCTGCTGAGAATGTTGAACACAAATGTATTTAGCTGTAGGGGAGATTGAGTTAAATAGAACGACACACAACACACCTTACTGAATGTTAAGGTGATCTGAAGATATCCAGTAAGTATTAGTTTAGGATGATTACAACAGCACTAACGTGCATTTAAATAGCGCCTTTAACGTAGTAAAACGTCCCAAGGTGCTTCACAGGAGCGATTATCAAACAAAATTTGACACCGAGCCACATAAGGAGATATTAGGACATATGACCAAAAGCTTGGTCAAAGAGATAGATTTTAAGAAGTATCTTAAAGGAGGAGGAGAGAGGTGGAGAGGTTTAGGCAGGGAATTCCAGAGCTTACAGCCTAGGCAGGCTGAAGGCACGGCCACCAAAGGTGGAGCGATTAAAATCGGGGGTGCTCAAAAGGCCAGAATTAGAGGAGCGCAGAGATCGCGGGGATGTAGGGCTGGAGGAGATTACAGAAATAAGGGTATTACTTGTGACTCGCATCAAAAAGATTGTAGAATGTTTTACTGTCACCATTCTTTAGAACATTTTCAATTGGTGCCTTGATCAGTCTGAAAAATACTGAGCCAACTTTATCTCTGTTCTAATAACAGAAAATTACGGCAACAGTCAGCAGGTCAGACAGCATCTGCAGAGGCAGAAACAGAGTTAAGGTTTCTGGTCGACGACCTTTCATCAGCTCACCCTCTGTCGCTGAAGCCTTTACATCGGAAGGAACATAGGGAAGGGAAGGCCATTCAGCCCCTCGAGCCTGATCCCCAAAGACTTTCCACCATCTACAAGGCACAAGTAAGGAGTGTGATGGAATACTCTCCACTTGCCTGGATGAGTGCAGCTCCAACAACACTCAAGAAGCTCGACACCATCCAGGACAAAGCAGCCCACTTAATTGGCACCCCATCCACCACCTTAAACATTCACTCCCTCCACCGTGGCTGCAGTGTGTACCATCTACAAGATGCACTGCAGCAACTCGCCAAGGCTTCTTCAGCAGCACCTCCCAAACCCGCGACCTCTTCCACCTAGAAGGACAAGGGCAGCAGGAGCATGGGAACACTACCACCTCCAAGTTCCCCTCCAAGTCACACACCATCCTGACTTAGAAGTATATCGGCCGATCCTTTAATCGTCGCTGGGTCAAAATCCTGGAACTCCCTCCCTAACAGCACTGTGGGAGCACCTTCACCACACGGACTGCAGCGGTTCAAGAAGGCGGCTCACCACCACCTTCTCAAGGGCAATTAGGGATGGGCAATAAATGCTGGCCTTGCCAGTGACGCCCACATCCCATAAAAACGAATTTAAAAAAAATTAGATCATGGCTGACGTGCATCTTAACTCCATTCACCCGCCTTGGTTCCGTAACCCTTAACACCCTTGCCCAACAAAAATCTAGCAATCTCAGTCTTGAAATTTTCAATTGAGCCCCCAGCCTCATTAAGCTTTTTAGGGGAGAGAGTTCCAGATTTCCACTACCCTGGAGTGAAATGACTCACCCTCTGATTGCTTAGGAACTGTCCTCTCTCCCACCCCGTTTTAAAAAACAAATTGTAGGCAGGGCAAGTAAATTGTCCGATCATATCATCCTAATTTCTGCACTTTTGTGCGATTTTCTGCCCCGGTACCGCAACATTGTATAAGGCCTGGAGAGTGTGAGACTGGCAGTTTAAGGGTGGACCTGCCCAATATCGAATGACTTGCTGCAATAAATCTCTCTCCCCTAACTGTACGTGGCAGCTTGAGGCTAGTAACACTCGAGCGTGAAGGGGTCTGATAGAATTGAGTTATACTGACAGATTTTGCGTTGTTCACCGCCCAGGGATAACGGAACAGATCTCTGCTCACCGACGGACCGGGATTAGGGGGCAGCTGAAGTCTCTGATAACCTTAAGTAGTTCACCAGCGGGAAACTCTTAACATTTTTCTTTCTACCAGGCAGCGTGGCAACGCATGTTAATCTCGAGGTGTGAGACTGTATCCTGGCGGTGTCCTCAAACTGTGCAGTATAATTGGCCTATTTGAAAATTGAGTCAGTGACAGAAGTAACCCATTGAAATACATTTTGACACTGGATTTTCAAAGCCTCGAGAGATGCTGGGCTTGGGAGAATTTGCTGTGCGCACCCCCTACTGGCAAAATCTGCAATGACATCATTAACCGAAGCCTATTGCCGTGGTTAATAAGAAGCTGGTGCTGTTTGTTAAAATAGATTAGCTGATCCGTTCCATCATGCAATAGGATGTTTCTATCTTCCTATGTTTATTCCTCTGTTCCTGTGTTCCTTTCTTCATTTATTCCTTTGTTCCTATATTCCTCTGTTCCTCTGTTCCTGTGTTCCTCTGTTCCTGTGTTCCTATATTCCTCTGTTCCTATATTCCTCTGTTCCTATATTCATCTGTTCCTGTGTTCCTATATTCCTCTGTTCCTCTGTTCCTCTGTTCCTGTGTTCCTCTGTTCCTATATTCCTCTGTTCCTGTGTTCCTGTATTCCTCTGTTCCTCTGTTCCTGTGTTCCTATATTCCTCTGTTCCTATGTTCCTGTGTTCCTCTGTTCCTCTGTTCCTGTGTTCCTATATTCCTCTGTTCCTATATTCCTCTGTTCCTATATTCCTCTGTTCCTCTGTTCCTGTGTTCCTCTGTTCCTCTGTTCCTATATTCCTCTGTTCCTCTGTTCCTATATTCCTCTGTTCCTCTGTTCCTCTGTGTTCCTATATTCCTCTGTTCCTCTGTTCCAATATTCCTCTGTTCCTATATTCCTCTGTTCCTATGTTCCTCTGTTCCTATATTCCTGTGTTCCTATGTTCCTCTGTTCCTCTGTTCCTCTGTCCCTCTCTTCCTCTGTTCCTCTGTACCTGTGTTCCTATATTCCTCTGTTCCTATATTCCTCTGTTCCTCTGTTCCAATATTCCTCTGTTCCTCTGTTCCTGTGTTCATATATTCCTCTGTTCCTGTGTTCCTATATTCCTCTGTCCCTCTGTTCCTCTGTTCCTCTGTTCCTATATTCCTCTGTTCCTGTGTTCCTATATTCCTCTGTTCCTCTGTACCTGTGTTCCTATATTCCTCTGTTCCTCTGTTCCTATATTCCTCTGTTCCTATGTTCCTCTGTTCCTATATTCCTCTGTTCCTCTGTTCCTATATTCCTCTGTTCCTATGTTCCTCTGTTCCTATGTTCCTGTGTTCCTCTATTCCTCTGTTCCTCTTCCTCTGTTCCTCTGTTCCTCTGTTCCTGTGTTCCTGTGTTCCTCTGTTCCTCTGTTCCTCTGTTCCTCTGTTCCTCTATTCCTATGTTCCTCTGTTCCTCTGTTCCTGTGTTCCTATATTCCTCTGTTCCTGTATTCCTATATTCCTCTGTTCCTCTGTACCTGTGTTCCCATATTCCTCTGTTCCTCGGTTCCTGTGTTCCTATATTCCTCTGTTCCTCTGTTCCTGTGTTCCTATATTCCTCTGTTCCTCTGTTCCTCTGTTCCTCTGTTCCTCTTTTCCTCTGTTCCTATATTCCTCTGTTCCTGTGTTCCTCTGTTCCTCTGTTCCTGTGTTCCTATATTCCTCTGTTCCTGTGTTCCTATATTCCTCTGTTCCTGTGTTCCTATATTCCTCTGTTCCTATGTTCCTTTGTTCGTCTATTCCTCCGTTCCTCTGTTCCTATAGTCCTCTGTTCCTCTGTTCCTGTGTTCCTATATTCCTCTGTTCCTATATTCCTCTGTTCCTCTGTTCCAATATTCCTCTGTTCCAATATTCCTCTGTTCCTATATTCCTATATTCCTCTGTTCCTCTGTTCCTCTGTTCCTATGTTCCTATGTTCCTATGTTCCTCTGTTCCTCTGTTCCTATGTTCCTCTGTTCCTATGTTCCTCTGTTCCTCTGTTCCTATGTTCCTCTGTTCCTCTGTTCCTATATTCCTCTGTTCCTATATTCCTCTGTTCCTATGTTCCTCTGTTCCTATGTTCCTGTGTTCCTCTGTTCCTCTGTTCCTCTGTTCCTATGTTCCTCTGTTCCTATGTTCCTCTGTTCCTATATTCGTCTGTTCCTATATTCCTCTGTTCCCCTGTTCCTCTGTTCCTCTGTTCCTCTGTTCCTATATTCCTGTGTTCCTGTGTTCCTATGTTCCTCTGTTCCTCTGTCCCTCTCTTCCTCTGTTCCTCTGTACCTGTGTTCCTATATTCCTCTGTTCCTATATTCCTCTGTTCCTCTGTACCTGTGTTCCTATATTCCTCTGTTCCTCTGTTCCAATATTCCTCTGTTCCTGTGTTCATATATTCCTCTGTTCCTGTGTTCCTATATTCCTCTGTCCCTCTGTTCCAATATTCCTCTGTTCCTATATTCCTCTGTTCCTATATTCCTCTGTCCCTCTGTTCATCTGTACCTGTGTTCCTATATTCCTCTGTTCCTATATTCGTCTGTTCCTATATTCCTCTGTCCCCCTGTTCCTCTGTTCCTCTGTACCTGTGTTCCTATATTCCTCTGTTCCTATATTCGTCTGTTCCTATATTCCTCAGTTCCCCTGTTCCTGTGTTCCTATATTCCTCTGTTCCTCTGTTCCTGTGTTCCTATATTCCTCTGTTCCTCTGTACCTGTGTTCCTATATTCCTCTGTTCCTCTGTTCCAATATTCCTCTGTTCCTATATTCCTCTGTTCCTGTGTTCCTATATTCCTCTGTCCCTCTGTTCCTGTGTTCCTATATTCCTCTATTCCTGTGTTCCTATATTCCTCTGTTCCTCTGTACCTGTGTTCCTATATTCCTCTGTTCCAATATTCCTCTGTTCCTATATTCCTCTGTTCCTCTGTTCCTATATTCCTCTGTTCCTATGTTCCTCTGTTCCTCTGTTCCTATGTTCCTCTGTTCCTATGTTCCTCTGTTCCTATGTTCCTCTGTTCCTGTGTTCCTATATTCCTCTGTTCCTCTGTTCCTATATTCCTCTGTTCCTGTGTTCCTATATTCCTCTGTTCCTGTGTTCCTATGTTCCTCTGTTCCTCTGTTCCTGTGTTCCTATATTCCTCTGTTCCTGTGTTCCTATATTCCTCTGTTCCTCTGTACCTGTGTTCCTATATTCCTCTGTTCCTCTGTTCCTGTGTTCCTATATTCCTCTGTTCCTCTGTTCCTATGTTCCTCTGTTCGTCTATTCCTCTGTTCCTCTGTTCCTGTGTTCCTATATTCCTCTGTTCCTATATTCCTCTGTTCCTATATTCCTCTGTTCCTCTGTTCCTGTGTTCCTATATTCCTCTGTTCCTCTGTTCTTATGTTCCTCTGTTCGTCTATTCCTCTATCCCTCTGTTCCTTTGTTCCTCTGTTCCTCTGTTCCTATAGTCCTCTGTTCCTGTGTTCCTGTGTTCCTCTGTTCTTCTGTTCCTATAGTCCTCTGTTCCTCTGTTCCTCTGTTCCTATAGTCCTCTATTCCTCTGTTCCTATATTCCTCTGTTCCTGTGTTCCTCTGTTCCTGTGTTCCTATGTTCCTATATTCCTCTGTTCCTATATTCCTCTGTTCCTCTGTTCCTATAGTCCTCTATTCCTCTGTTCCTATATTCCTCTGTTCCTCTGTTCCTCTGTTCCTATAGTCATCTGTTCCTCTGTTCCTCTGTTCCTCTGTTCCTATAGTCCTCTGTTTCTCTGTTCCTCTGTTCCTCTGTTCCTATAGTCCTCTGTTCCTCTGTTCCTCTGTTCCTATATTCCTCTGTTCCTCTGTTCCTATAGTCCTCTGTTCCTCTGTTCCTATATTCCTCTGTTCCTCTGTTCCTCTGTTCCTATATTCCTCTGTTCCTCTGTTCCTGTGTTCCTGTGTTCCTCTGTTCCTGTGTTCCTATATTCCTCTGTTCCTCTATTCCTCTGTTCCTCTGTTCCTCTCGTCCTATGTTCCTCTGTTCCTCTATTCCTATGTTCCTATATTCCTATGTCCCTCAATCAAACTACTTATTCAGCCTTGGCGTGTGGCGGTCTGGACTGAACTCTGGTATTGTTACCAATGCAAGCTTGAACACGGCAACATTCCCCAGACTTTACGCAGGCCCAGTGCCAGTGATAAGCTTCATCCATCGCCAAACCCCTTTCACCAAACACACTGCAATCTAATTAAAAAAGCTCAACTGGCATCAGCGAGAAGTGAAATAAATCAGTACCAATCATCAACTGTGGATGTCTGTGTCACTTTTATTTATATTTTTCAACATATTCTGAATTGCGTGACTCATCGTCCTTTAAGGGTACTCAGCTTGCTGTCCTCAGATGGATTTTCTGAGCCATACGGCATAAAGCAAACACCAGACTCTGAGTGCTGATTGCATGGCTGTATAAATTATTTTTCTGGCCAAAGGAAATTTCAACTCCCACCGCCCCCCCCTCCACCCCCCCTCGGACTGCTAGAGCGTACCATTGTTGTTTCAAAATAGGGACAAACTTGGTGGTCTTTAAGACAAATGTAAGCATAATATCACATACCGTCTCGACCTGTGCCGTCTCATGTTCTTATGAGCGTCCCCTGCAGGAGAGAGGGACAATCACTGGCTGCATGTGTCTGCCATGGCTCATTGAGTAGCACTGTCATTTCTGAGTCAGCAGGTTGTGGGTTCAAGTCCCACTCCAGAGACTTGAGCACAAAATCTAGGCTGACACTCCAGTGCAGTGCTGAGGGAGTGCTGCACTGTCGGAGGTGCCGTCTTTTGTTTGAGACGTTAAACCGAGGTCTGCCCTCTCAGGTGGACGTAAAAGATCCCGTGGCACTCTTTTGAAGAAGAGCATGGGAGTTCTCCCCGGTGTCCTGGCCAATATTTATCCCTCAACCATCACTAAAACAGATGGCAAATGCAAAACTACTGCAGATGCTGGAAATCTGAAATAAAAACAGAAAATGCTGGAAATACTCAGCAGGTCAGGCAGCATCTGTGGAGAGAGAAACAGAGTTAATGGGCTCAATTTTCCAAGCTCCGAGGAGGCGGGCATGGAGGCGGGACAGCACGTAAAATCAGAGAAATTGGGGGTGGGTGGCAAACACGTCCCCATCCCGCCTCCGTGCCCTTTTGCCCGGAGGCGGGAGGATGTGCAGCTTCGGGTCCCGTCTCCTGGAGGCAGGAAAGGCTTTTAATCCTTTTAACTACCTGTTAACAGGCAGAAAAAGGGATTATTGCCATTTTACCTTTACAGGTGAAGGCTTCCCGACCTCGGAGAACCCCGCCGAGTTGGAGGAGACGTGGAGGAGGTCTGCGGCGGTCGGAGGCACCTGGAAGTAAGGTGTAGAGGTGAGTGATGGGTGCAAGTGTGGAGTGGTAAGTGTGCAAGGTGAGTGATAAGTTTAAAAAAGTGTTCACTTACCTTTTTTTACTTTTGTAGCCTTTAGCCGCGCTGGATCGGGAGAGCGGACATCCACCTTGTCAATTTCAGGTAATGGCTGATGGACCCTCCAATCCATCAGACATCTGAAATTTACTTTTTTACAATGTTTTTTCAGTCCTCACCACAAAAACGAATCAAACTCAAGAGAATGTCAATGGTTGACAGCTTCACAGAGCTGTCAAACGCTGTCATTTCTTCTTTCAAGAAGTCTTGACAGATAGCACGTCTGATGTTGACGTGATCTGTCAGTGACTTCTGCCCTAATTGGCCTGCTGAGCCCGCCGGGCTCAATCACGGGAAAATCCCTCTGAATGGTCAGGCGAGGATGGAGGTGGGACATTGACATGACAAGCAGCAGTCCCGCCCCCAAGTCGCCTCCATTGACAAAATCCAGCCCTATGTTTCAGATCTGACAAAGGGTGATCGACCTGAAACAGATCATGATCTAATGGAATGGCGGGAGCTCAAAGGCTTGAATGGCCTGCTCCTGGTCCTATGTTCCTACATACACACATGCACAAATTGGCTGCCGTGTTTCCTACATTACAACAGTGACTACACATCAAAAAGTACTTCATTGGCTGTAAAACCTTTGGGACGTCATGAGGTTGTGAAAGGCGCTATAGAAATGTAAGTTCTTTCTTTCTTTACACATGGGGTATTTATTTATTCTCGAGATATGGGCAACGCATTTATTGCCCATCCCTAGTTGTCCTGAGCAGGTGGTAGAGGCTTTCTTCTGGAACTGCTGCAGACCTACCAAGCTTACTTCAACAGCATTTCCCTCCCTTGTGACCTCTGCCACCAAGAAGAACAAGAGCAGCAGTATCGTGGGTACACGGCTTGGTAGACAAGGCGAAAGGGACAATGGAGAAGAATACAGTCCCGGCAGCTCCATTAGCCTGGAGAATGGGGCATGCATGGTACGAGGAGTGGAAGCTTGCAATGGTGATGTCAGGAAGCACTTCTTCACACAAAGGCTAGTGGAAACCTGGAACTCTTTCCCCCATCAAAAAACTGTTGAGGCTATGGGGTCAGTTGAAAAATTTCAAAACTGAGATTGATAGATTTGTGTTGGGCAAGGGTATTAAGGGTTACGGAAGCAAGGCGGGCAAATGGAGTTACGATACAGATCAGCCATGATCTAATGGCATGGCAGATCAGGCTCAAAGGTTTGAATGGCCTGCTCCTGGTCCTATGTTCCTATATACACACATGCGCACACATCTATCTATCTATATATATAAATCGGTCGATCTGTCTATCTGTCTATCTGTCTGTCATTCTGTCTATCATTCTGTCTATCTGTCTGTCATTCTGTCTGTCATCGCGTGTGCATCTGTCGGGCTATGCGCTCGAAAGTTACAGGGCGTACCTACGCGTGCGTTACGTCGAAAGAAAGCTTACCTTTCCAAAACGGTTTTAAGCATATTTACGTTTCGGCCGGGCTAAAATCGCGCCCGCGGTAGCCGAAAAACCTTAACATTCCGCTCATTAGCATCTCATTATCCGCTCATTAGCGACAGAGTGACCTCGAGGTCGACCAATCGTACGGTGGCTTGCTGCCGCGTGAGGCCGGGCCCTCCTACGGTCGAGTGACGGGACGATTGACCAATCCTACGCTTTGGCGACCTGACGGTCGACCAATCGGTGCGTGTGTGGGCGGGCCTTATCGTTCTGAACCGAGGTGAGTCACCGCCATCTTGCTTCCATTCTTTTTCCTGCTTTCTGCGTCTTTCTTTTCAAATATACATTTCCACCAAAATAAAATTGAATTTATTAAATTGTTTTTAAAAAAATCACTCATTTGTAAATATTTTCTCTAACCTGAACATTCTTTTTCCTACCTTTCCCCCTTTTTTTCTTAGGCCTGAAAGCCTGCACCTTTCTTGCCCAGCCACGCCCAAGCTAGGTGATTGGGTTTCTGCTAAGCGCCTCACCCACCCCCGTCTCACGTTACCCAGGGCAACGGCGTCAGCCACGAGGGTCAGGGTGCGTGCGCAGCAGGAGCAGGTGAGACGCGGCGTCTCTGTTCCGCGCTCGGCTCGGGCGGGGGGGCGGGGCTCTCGACAGTGCTCTCGGCCTTGGTGAGTGTTCCGCGCTCGGCTCTGGCGGGGGGGGCGGGGCTCTCGACAGTGCTCTCGGCCTTGGTGAGTGTTCCGTGCTCGGCTCGGGCGGGGGGGGCGGGGCACTCGACAGTGCTCTCGGCCTTGGTGAGTGTTCCGCGCTCGGCTTGGGCGGTGCTCGGACAGCGGGGCGGCTGGGGCCTGGAGAGCAGGGCTCTCAAGAGTGCGGGGCGGGGGCTCCGAGAGCGGCCCCTTCCCCCCCCCGCCCCCCTTCCCGTCCCCCCGCCCCCCCCTCCCCCCCCGCGCCCCCCCTCCCCCCCGCCTCCTTCCCCCCACCCCTCCCCCCCTCCCTTCCCCCCACCCGCACTCCCTTCCCCCCAGTCGCTCTCTCTCTTCCGCCCAGTCGCTCTCTCTCTTCCCCCAGTCGCTCTCTCTCTCTCTTCCAACAACAACATGCCCTCGAAAAAGCCTCGGCACCGCCGGGCACTTCAGCTAGTCTATAGATAAATATATAAATAAAAAAAGGATACTTCTGTCTGTCTGTCTGTCTGTCTGTCCGGGCATCACTCAAAAGTTATAGAGCGTACCTACACATATGTTATAGCAATAGAAAGCTTATGATTAGGGGAGTCTACTAGGCATCTTTACTTTTTGGTCAGACAAAAATTGTTCTGACAGTATACAAAAAACGTTCAAAAAATGGCAAAATTCTGCTCATTAGCGGTTGACCAATCCTACCGCTCATTAGCGTTGAGTGACGTGAAGGTTGACCAATCCTACAGGGGGAGCACGCTGCGTCATGTGGGGTGTTTCATGGCGTGTGTGGGCAGGGCCTAATCCTTCAAACTGAAAAGCAAGTGGCGGCCATTGTTGTTTGTGATGGAGCAACTCTGCCTCTGTCCGACCATGGGCCCCAGTCCTACCCTTACCTTCTCTCCACTTTCTCCCCTCTCTCCTGTCACCCTGGCCTCTCCGCTCACGGGTTGTTTGCATCCACGGCCTCTCCTCGCCAGCCACGCCCGAGCTAGGCACCGCCTGTCCCGCTGGGCCCGATTCCAAACCAGCAGTCCGCCATCGCCGCCATCTTGGTAAAGGCTGGCCTCCTCCTTCTCTCCGCTTTCTTCCCTTTCTCCTGCCACCCGGACCTCTCCGCTCTGCAGGATGTCACTGCCGAGCTCTTCGGGTCGGAGGGAGCGGGAGCTCAGCTCAGGTGACTCGGGCCAGGCCTCAAGTGCTACGCCGCCCACAGGGTCTCCGCCACTTTCTCCCCTCTCTCCTGTCACCACGGCCTCGCGGAAGTAGGAGCAGCGATGATGGGCCGGCGGGGAAGGAGCTGCTGCTCGGGGCCGCGGTCGCTGCCCTTCGCCCAAAGGCTCGCCTACTTTGACGGCCATTTCGAGCGGCTGTGCCAGCACCGGCTGCCCGCCTCCGAGCCCGAATGGCGCCGGGTGCTGGAGCCTCTGCTCCGCTGCGGGGCTGCACCGACCGGCGCCCGGGCTCGCTCTCGCTCGGGCCGCTGCACCATGGCGCTGGCCGCCGCCGCCCTGCTCTCACTCGGCTGCTGCTTCCTCCTCTGCAGCCGCCCCGGCGCTCGCTTCCTGAGCTTCTGTGGCCGGGCTCTGCTCATCCAGGTCGGTGTCCGCCTTGAGCTCTGCGAGAGGTTGCACTGCCAATGTTTTCAAAATATCTCTCTTTATTGTAGTGGATGTCAGAGGGATTCTAAGAAACGCCGTTAACGCAGCTTGCATTTATCTAGCGCCTTCAACTTCTAACTTTCCCCCCCTTCCCCCACCCCTTTCCCCCTTTCCCCCACCCCCTTCCCACCCCTTCCCCCCCACCCCGCCCCCCTTTCCCCCCACACGCCCCTTTCCCCCCCACACACACCCTTTCCCCCAACACCCCTTCCCCCCCTTTCCCCCACCCCTTTCCCCCCCACCCCTTCCCCCCTGTAATGATATCAGCAAATAGTGATGGTATTTGCCTGTTTGATTATGATGCCTTACCAGCATGTTTGCCTGATTGATTACTTATGCCTGACCAGCAGAGGGCATCTGACAGAGACAAGCAGTTTAGTTTCAGTTTCATTCTAGATGGATCACTAGCATGGTGTCTCCTGTAATGCTGTTAAAAAGAGTTGAACATACTTTAGATTAAAAGACATTCTCTTTCATAAATGTCTCATCATTGAACCCACAAAGAAGTCAATACATGGTGTCAGAAGTGATTGAAAGAGATGAAGAGGAAAAATCTGAAGTTAAATCAGCTCTCCACATATTAGCAAGCCAAAAGAGAACATCGTTACTTACCATTGGAGAATAGCTAACGAAGAGAAAAAATGGAAGGTTTACACCCACTGGCGAAGCTTCAGTTGACAGGTAATGTGGCTGAAAATTGGAGGAGGTTCAAACAACATTTGGAGTTGTATTTAGCGGCAATCGGAGCTGACGAGAAAAGTGATAAAATGATATCGTCAGTGTTCTTACATGTCGTGGGTGATGAAGCGCTGGAGGTGTATAATAACTTCACATTCGCTGCTGATGGAGACAAAATGAAGCTAGATAAAATAATGGAACAGTTTGAGGCCTACTGCATACCTAAACGTAACGTGACGTTTGAGAGGCACAGATTTTTCACATGTGTACAGAAAACGGGTGAGACTATTGATCAGTATGTGACTGAACTGAGAAACAGAAGCAAAACATGTGAATTTGGGGGACTGACAGACTCGCTGATAAAAGACAGACTGGTGTGTGGTATTCCAGATAATGGTCTAAGGGAAAGACTGCTAAGAGAGCAAGATCTAGACCTGGGAAAAGCCATAGCACTGTGTAGGGCTACAGAGACTGTGAAGTTGCAGGCAAAGGAGCTGTTCAGTGACAGTAGCTGCAACGTGGATGCAGTGAGAATGAACGGACACAAACCGTTTAACGAAAAGAGCGCCAATGTGAAAAAAGAGGCGTGGCCAGCGAACGAAAATGAATGGGACAATCGAAAGTCATGTAGTCGATGCGGTACACAGCATCCACCAAGAAAGTGTCCAGCATATGGTAAAAAATGCAATAGTTGCAACAAAAACAACCATTATGCCCGTTGCTGTAAGAACCAAGCGCAACAAAGCAAGGTCCATGCAGTAGATGAAAGCGAGATAGAGGAGTTCAATGTAGATGTTGTGTCTGAAAACAAAGAAGAGAAAAGAGACTGGATGTTGACACTAAAAGTGAATGACATACACATTCCATTTAAATTGGATACTGGAGCACAAGTTAATGTGATATCAGAGACTGATTTTAAGAAAATTAGACCCAGACCAAAGATACATGGAATAAAAGTGAAAGTGACAGGATACTCAGGTACTGATATACCAGTGAAAGGAAGATGCATTGTCAAAGTAACACACAAGGACAGAGAGCACACGCTAGCATTAATCGTGGTGCCAAAGGATGTGCAGGCCATACTAGGTTTAAAAGCCTGTGAGAGACTGAACCTGGTAAAGAGAGTCCTCGTTGTGGAAAGCGAAGGAGAGACAGTCTATGATGAACTCATGAAAGAGTACAACGACCTATTTAAGGGTCTAGGCTGTATTCCAGGAGAACACACGATCAGAGTAGATAAAATTATGCCAACGGTCATACATCCATGCAGAAAAGTTCCGTTTGCTCTTCAAAAGCAACTGAAGGCAGAGTTGGACAGAATGGAAAGCCTGAACGTGATTCAGAAGATAGATGAGCCAACTGAGTGGGTGAGTTCCCTCGTCGTTGTGGACAAAAAGAATGGAAAGCTCAGAATTTGCCTGGATCCAAGAGATCTAAACAGAGCAATAAAGAGAGAGCACTTCAAGCTTCCTACACGTGAGGAAATCATGTCACAGTTTGCAAATGCAAAGTATTTCAGCAAGTTAGATGCATCATCAGGATTTTGGCAGATGAAACTGGACGAAGCAAGTTCAAAACTGTGCACGTTCAACAGTCCATTTGGCAGATACAGATTCCTAAGGTTACCATTTGGCATTGCCTCAGCTCCTGAAGTGTATCACAAAACTATCCATATGATCTATGAGCATCTGGAGGGAGTTGATACATCAATGGATGACATCATAGTATGGGGAACCATGAGAACTGAGCATGACGAGAGACTGAAAAAAGTGCTGGAAGCAACAAGGAAAACAAACCTGAAGCTGAATAGAGAGAAATGCCAGCTCGGGGTGACAGAACTGACATTCGTGGGAGATATCCTTAGCAGTGAGGGCATCAGACCAGATCCCAGAAAGATATCCGCCATTGAGAATATGCCAAAGCCACAATGCAAAAAGGACGTGCAGAGGTTTAATGGAATGATCAACTACATGGGTAAATTCATATCCAACCTCTCAGAAAAGATGGCGCCACTGAGACGACTAACTGAAAAGAACATAGAATGGGAATGGAATCATGAGCATGAGAAGTCATGGAGCGATCTAAAGAAACTGCTCACAGAGGAACCAGTTCTGAGGTTTTATGACCCAGCGAGACCCATCAAGATATCATCAGATGCATCACAGAGTGGGCTCGGTGCCGTTCTTCTGCAAAAATATGACTACTGGCAACCTATTGCATGTGCATCGCGCTCAATGACAGACGCGGAGACGCGATATGCTCAAATAGAAAAGGAGCTGCTCAGCATCACATACGCCTGTGAAAGATTTCACCAGTTTGTGGCAGGACAAGCAACCAGTGTAGAGACTGACCATAAGCCCTTGATTGCATTGTTCCAAAAGCCACTAAATAGCTGTCCGCTTAGAATACAAAGAATGATGATCAGGCTGCAACGCTATACACTGAATGTTGCGTACACACCGGGTAAGCTAATGTATACAGCAGACACGTTGTCCAGAGCTGTAGACCCAAGAGAGCCCGCAAACACCACAATGGATGAAAAAGTGAACACCTACGTGGACATGATCACAAGTGCACTGCCCATAGCAGATGCAAAAATGGAGCTCATAAAGACTGAGAGAAACAAAGATGAAACAATGAGACGACTGAGGAAAAGCATTTTGGATGGATGGCCCAACATGAAGCAAGACTGCTCACCTGACATGGCAGAGTACTGGAACTGCAGGGTGGAACTATCAGTGGTCGAAGACATCATCTACAAAGGAAGTAAAATAGTTATCCCAAAGAGTCTGAGAAAAGAGATGCTAAAAAGGATCCATGGAGGACATCTGGGAATCGAATAGTGTAAGAAAAGAGCACGAGAGGTGATGTACTGGCCACGAATCAACCAAGATGTGACAAATGAGGTGTCAAACTGCACAATATGCCTGAAATATCGAGCAAGCAATCCGGTAGAACCACTAAAGCCACACCCAGCGCCAGACAGACCTTACCAGAAGGTAGGCGCTGACCTATTCGTATGTCAAGGGAAGGACTATCTTGTAGTCACAGACTATTACTCCCTGTATCCAAAGGTTTGTAGACTGTACACCACCACTGCAGATGCTGTGATAACATGTATGAAAGCCATATTCTCCAGACATGGCGTGGCAAGCGAGGTCTTCACAGACAATGGACCCCAGTTTTACAATGCAAGTTTCCGACACTTTGCCAAAGAGTGGGACTTTGTCCACACAACGTCAAGTCCTCACTTTCCACAGTCCAATGGACTAGTGGAAAAATCGGTCCAGACAGTGAAAAGACTGATGTACAAGGCAAAAGACAGTGGAACTGACTTCTACCAAAGCATGCTTGTATACCGCACAACGCCGCTCGAGTGTGGTATGTCACCAGCCCAACTCCTGATGGGACGTCGGCTAAGGTCAAACCTACCCATCCCGGAGAACCTCCTGAAAACAAAAGAGGGGGAGAAAGTGAGGAAGTTCAAAGAACAACAGAAAGAAAAGCAAAAGTACTACTATGACAGAGGAACACAAAACCTACCTGAACTCCACACTGGTGATCAAGTAAGGTTCAAAGACAAAACAAACACATGGACTCAGAAGGGAACTGTCCTGAGTGAAGTTCAACCAAGATCATACACCATTCAGACAGATGAGGGTGCTGTTCTGAGAAGAAATCGTCGAGATCTTCTCATGGGACCAGCCACAGCAGGTCAAAAGACTGATACTGTTGAACAACCTGATCACACAGTAGGTCAAAAGACTGATACTGTTGAACAACCTGATCACACAGCTGAGAAACCATCATCTGAGGCAACAACTCCGATTCAAGGACAATCAATCAGAAAATCCTCAAGACACGTGAAGCCTCCTGAGAGACTCATTGAGCAAATTTAAGGACTCTTGTTATAGAAGAAAGTAATGTTATCTTATTCTTTCTTCAAGTTCTAGTGTATTTACATATTTCATGTGAACACACAAAGCAAGGTTAAAAAACCTTGATAATGATAATGATAATGTAAGTTCATTAAGTGTTACAGTTAAAATGCAGATTAATACAAAGAAACATGTTGTTAGTTAAAAGTAAAATACTTTTGTTTTAAGAAAGGGAGATGTAATGATATCAGCAAATAGTGATGGTATTTGCCTGTTTGATTATGATGCCTTACCAGCATGTTTGCCTGATTGATTACTTATGCCTGACCAGCAGAGGGCATGTGACAGAGACAAGCAGTTTAGTTTCAGTTTCGTTCTAGATGGATCACTAGCATGGTGTCTCCTGTAATGCTGTTAAAAAGAGTTGAACATACTTTAGATTAAAAGACATTCTCTTTCATAAATGTCTCGTCGTTGAACCCACAAGGAAGTCAATACACCCCCACCCCTTTTCCCCCCACCCCTTTTCCCCCCACCCCTTTCCCCCCCACCCCTTTCCCCTCCCCACCCCTTTCCCCTCCCCACCTCTTCCCGCCCACCCCTTTCCCCTCACCCACCCCTTTCCCTCTCTCTCCTTCCCTCTCTCTCTCTCTCCTTCCCCCTCTCTCTCTCTCTCTCCTTCCCTCTCTCTCTCTCTCCTTCCCTCTCTCTTTCTCTCCTTCCCTCTCTCTCTCTCTCTCCTTCCCTCTCCCTCGCTGTCTCTCTCCTTCCCTCTCTGTCTCTCTCTCCCTCCCTCTCTGTCTCCTTCCCTCTCTCCCTCTGTCTCCTTCCCTCTCTCTCTCTCTCCTTCCCTCTCTCTCTCTCTCCTTCTCTCTCTCTCTCTCTCCTTCTCCCTCTCTCTCTCTCTCCTTCCCCCTCTCTCTCTCTATCCTTCCCCCTCTCTCTCTCCTTCCCTCTCCCTCGCTGTCTCTCTCCTTCCCTCTCTGTCTCTCTCTCCTTCCCTCTCTGTCTCCTTCCCTCTCTCCCTCTGTCTCCTTCCCTCTCTCTCTCTCTCTCCTTCCCTCTCTCTCTCTCCTTCTCTCTCTCTCTCCTTCTCCCTCTCTCTCTCTATCCTTCCCCCTCTCTCTCTCTATCCTTCCCCCTCTCTCTCTCTCTCCTTCCCCCCCTCTCTCTCTCTCCTTCCCCCTTTCACTCTCTCTCCTTCCCCCTCTCTCTTTCCCTCTCTCTCTCTCTCTTTCCCTCTCTCTCTTTCCTTCCCACACAGACAGACAAACTCATTTATATATATAAAAATTATTTGTACTTTTTTCATAACAACATGCCCTCAAAAAACCCTCGGCACCGCCGGGCACTTCAGCTATATATATAGATATCTATATACAGTAAACTCTTGTTTAAACAGCACTTAATCATCCGGAATACTTTAATAACCGGCAAAATAGATAACCGGTAATCTTACCGAATCCATCCAGCACTCGTTTTGCCGAGTCCGAGTCTCCCGCAGTGGCCGAGTTAGTCAGTGGTTTTTATTTTTGTTTGTGTTAAAAATTGCCGACCTCTCTGTTATCCAGAATTTTTCATCAACCGGCACCATCCTGGTCCCACAGGTGCCAGATAAGAAAAAGTTTACTGTATATCTAAAATCTTAAAGAAGCTGTATCTTCATTTCGGACAGATTAGTTAAGAAGCTCAGCTCTGATACAATTAGGATCTCACATTGCTAAATTTTCTCTGAAGATAGATTATGATTTGTCCCCAAAAGATTTGAATACAGTTAAGTTTAATTCAGCAAGCCTTTTAAGAAATAACCAGAATTTGTTCATCGTATATGTCTATGGGATTACCTGGTCCTTAAGGGGAGCCAACCCAGATTTTGGAGTTTGTAAATTTGCTAACTCAGATGGCCGAACTGGAAGATCTGATTCATCACCTGGTAAAGGAGTTTCCAAGCGGCAGGGCAAATGGTCACATTAGGTTCAGTCCCACACGCTTGTGACTACATAGTGGAGAGTGAGACACAGTAGAGGAGTGCCCTCTCTTCAAGGTAGTCCGGAAACATATGCTCCAAGAAACAGAAAGGCCCATGCCACAACAGTTGGAGAACCGCGCAAGCTGCAGAGGGAATCTCAGTTCGTTGGCCTTTGACGAGCACGCTGTCTTCAGAACAGATTACTCAGTACTATTTTTATTCCAATCCTGCACAGTATCACATTCCTACAAACTGAAGTGTTTTGCAATCTGGACCTTCTCCAGTCATATCACAACAGTTAAAAGCGTGGTATGCTTCTCAAATCAAGTCAGTGGAAAACTTGGCACCAAGCTACAACCCTCCCTCGGCCTGTTTTTTTCTAATCAGACTCCAGTTTACCTGTGCTTAAAACACTCTGACTAATGTACTTTGGCTAAACCTCACAGGCGCTTGATTCATCTTTTGGTCCTTCTAAAATTGAGACTAGATGAAGCCAACATAGAAACGTCATTGGCCTCCCCCCACCCTGCCCCCTTTCCCTGAAGGTCATTGTGACTCTTGTTAGAAGCAGCATGCATCTTTCACCTCTTCCCAGATGTCTTTTGACCCCAAGTTGCTATGGAAATGCTGATCTATTTCTATGTGCCAGGTCCTACGGCTATTTATCTTCCAACTGGGGAAGTATAAAGACCAGAGGAGCAATCAATTTAATGAAAACAAAACATGTTTGTGTTCAGAGAACCTGGGGAGGAAAATACTTCACAACTCAACCATTTGGTTTGTCATAATTGTATATCTCAGTTTTGTTTTTGCTTTTAACATAGCTTTTAATTTAATTACATGCGACATTTGTTCTGCTTTCACACTGATGCAGAAGCCCAGCAATAAAGATGGTCGTTTGTTTTGGCCACTGCTATTTTATTATGAGGTGAAAGCCCCCTGTGCGCGACGTGACATTCTTCACACGTTTCTTCACACTTTTCTCAACAATCATTTTTGCTTCTTCCAGAACCAGTTCACTTGGAGCACCGTGTACAGTTCCGGTCTCCATATCACAAGATGGATATAGAGGCAGTGTTCCAAAAAGATTTACAAGGATGATACGAGAACTGAGAGGTCATAACTATCAGGAAAGACTGAACAGGCTGGGTCTCTTTACTCCAGAAAAGTGAAGGTTGAGGGGTGACCCGATTGAGGTCTTTAAAATTATGAAGGGATTCGATTGGGTAGACGTAGAGAAGATGTTTCCACTTGTGGGGAGTCCAAAACAAGATAGCCACTAATAAATCCAGTAGGGAATTCAGGAGACACTTCTTTACCCAGAGAGTGGTTAGAATGTGGAACTTGCTAACTTTCTACCACAGGGAATAGTTGAGGCGAATAGCATAGATGCATTTAAGGGGAAGCTTGATAAGTACACAAGGGAGAAAGGAATAGAAGGATTTGCTAAATAACAACAGAAAATGCTGGAAAAACTCAGCAGGTCAGGCAACATCCGTGGAGAGAAATTTGAGTTGATGTTTCGGGTCGAACCCTTCTTCAAAACTGGAAAGAAAAGAAAATAGATCGAAGGCAGGGCTGCGATCGAACAAAAGAAGTGAAAGAGACAAAAGTAGTAGAAGAGACAATAAAAGGTATTCGAAGCCAGACGAGATGGTAATAGGCTGAGATTAGGTGTGAAGTGTACTGGTAGGGCAAGAGATCGCTGCCAGGTGGGAGAGAGAAACAAAAGGAAAGGGGGGTGGGTGGGAAAGGAGTGGAAAAATTACAAGTAAAAAAGTAATAGGGGCCAAGGTTATGATCTGAAATTGTTGAACTCGATATTGAGTCCGGAAGGCTGCAAAGTGCCTAATCGGAAGATGAGGTGCTGTTCCTCGAGTTTACGTTGAGCTTCCGTGGAACAATGCAAGAGGCCGAGGATGGTGAAGTCCGAGTGGGAATGGAGCAGTGAATTAAAATGACAGGCAACCGGAAGCTTGGGGTCACCCTTACGGACTGAACGGAGGTGTTCTGCAAAGCGGTCACCCAATCTGCGTTTGGTCTCCCCGATGTAGAGGAGACCGCATCGTGAGCAGCGAATACAGTATACTAGATTGCGAGAAGTACAAGTAAATCGTTGTTTCACCTGGAAGGGGTGTTTGGGGCCCTGGACAGTGAGAAGGGGGGAGGTATAGGGGCAGGTGTTACATCTCCTCCGCTTGCACGGGAAGGTGCCAGGCGAAGGGGAAGGGCTGTTTGGGGTGATAGAGGAGTGGACTAGGGTGTCTCGGAGGGAGCAGTCCCTACAGAATGCTGAAAGGGGAGGGGAGGGGAAGAAATATCTGGGGACAAAGCTTATTTTTGGCACAAGATATGGCACTTGAGTTGACAACCCAATGCCTCAAGGAAGAATGTATGGCAATAAATAACTTAGGAAACAACATATGTGAAGTTCATCTCGCGTAAAACAGGCGATAGCCAATCGGCAGCCGTTTTATACTGCGCCCAATATTTATTGCCAATGGCAACTACCCAAGAACAATTTCACCCCGATCAGTTTTATTGTAGGCATTGTAGAAATTGGACAAAAACAAACATGATAGCCAATAATTTTCTATTCATTCATTTTATTCCTCCCCCACTTTTAAATTAATTTGTCGCCCCCTCCCTTGATGTCCATCACATTATGTACTATTCCCTTGTCCATAGGATAAGCGGTTGTCTTGTCCCTAAACCCTTTTGAGAGGTCTTCTGTAACCAGGCATCAGGACCGCAGGCCATTCTTGCCTGAGATCATGGACCGGCAACGCCTCGATTTAAAAATTCTCATCCTTGTTTCCAATCCCTCCACAGTCTCGCCCCTCCCTATCTCTGTAAGCTCCTCCAGCCCCACAACCCTCCGAGATCGCTGCGCTGCTCCAGTTCTGGCCACTTGCGCATCCCCAAATTTTCATCGCTCCACCATTGGCAGCCGTGCCTTCAGCTGCCTGAGGCCCTAAGCTCTAAAATTCCCTCCCTAAACCTCTCCGCCCCTCTACCTCAATCTCCTCCTTTAAGACGCTCCTTAAAATCTACCTCTTTGTCGCCAGTCCCAGTATCACTTTATGTGGCTCAGTGTCAAATATTGTTTGTTAATGCTCCTTTGAAGAGCCTTGGGTCATTTTACTACATTAAAGATGCAATACATAAATGCAAGTTCTGGTTGGTTGGTTTAATTTTCATTGCAGTCCCCACCTTGACAATCTAAACGAAATTTAGGGATTCACCATTTTGGAACATCGAAGTAGGAAGCCCACCTTCTCTGCAGCTCTCAACCATTGGACCACCCAATCCATACATTATACAGAACCTAATATAGAGTTGGAATTCACTTTCATCATTTCCTCTTTTTTTTGCTGAAATAAGATAGGCGGCCAAACTTAGCCCCATCTGAAACTCGTGTTGCCAAAAGAGTACATTCCTACCGTGCTTTCCATGTTAGTTGGCCACGACCCATGGAGTGAAGCCAGATTGAAAGCACTCAGCAGGCTTGTGCTAATCTGTCTGACACCTCTCCTCTTCAACCTCTGCCTTTTGAACGAAACCAGCAGTGAACGTTGCATTGTGAGGGATGTGACAATTAACCACTCAAGGGACAGTGTTGAGACATCAATCAAACTTCCGAACCTTGGCTCACAGCGGTGTAAGTGCGTGCCATTCACCGGGAAGGATTTGGAGCCAAACACTGGAGATGATTGGCTACATAGTGGCGGTGTGGTTAACTTAAAGAAAGAAAGACTTGCATTTATATAGCGACCACCGGACATCTCAAAGTGCTTTACAGCCAAAGAAGTACTTTTTGAAGTGGAGTCGCTGTTGTAATGTGGGAAACGCGGCAGCCAATTTGCGCACAGCAAGCTCCCACAAACAGCAATGTGATAATGACCAAATAATCTGTTTTTTGTTATGTTGGTCGAGAGATAAATATTGGCCCAGGGCACCGGGGATAACTCCTTCGAAATAGCGCTATGGGATCTTTTACGTCCACCTGAGAGAGCAGACGGGGTCTCGGTTTAACGTCTCATCTGAAAGACGGCACCTCAGACAGTGCAGCACTCCCTCAGCACTGCACTGGGAGTGTCAGCCTAGCATTTATGCGCTCAAGTCCCTGGAGTGGGGACTGTGAACCCACAACCTTCTGACTCCGAGGCGAGGGTGCTGCCCACTGAGTCACGGCTTAACATCGTGGAAGAAGTGAATGTCCTTTTTTCTTGTATGCTGCTGTTAACACTTATCATGTGTCCATTACACAGTCTGACTGAAGCATGATGTATGTTGTGGCTTGACCAGGATTCAGTCATATAATCAGCATAATTCATTGAATGACCTCATAACCTTTCTGAAATAACAGCAATTCTATACCATCTATCAGTCATGCAATCCTGTAACAAATACAATGGAATTCATTAACTCCATAAGCGCAATATTACATCATGAGGACAGTAGGAAAGGCTGTATTTGATTTAATAACTAAAATAAATGATTTAATTGACTGGTTCATTTTGAATGCTTTGGGTAAATCTTTCAATCAGCCAAGTCCCATGTACAAATGTTTAATGCGATCGTATTACATTCCGAGCTGTGCTATTCTTAAGCAAGTGTTAAGCTGGATAAAATAGATGGATTAGCACCTACATGGAAATAGCGTCCACAGGAATGTAGCATGATCGAGTTCATACGTTTGGAACATTGTGGGTCACAAGTTACGGCCTTTCTTATCGAGAGACGTAGAAATAGATGCGGCAATTATATTTAGGGTTTGTTCCGTTCGCATTTGGGTGGAGGGCTAATTTCTTCTGTCTATAACCTTACAAAACAAAAATCAGCGTATAAAACTGTAAATTCCCCCCAGTAAAGGAACGGTGGCATGAGTCATGCAGGTTGCAGGCCTCGCTTTATTGAGCCCAGGCAATGTGCTTCAGTCCTAGACTCCATTCCTCTACGCTTTATTCTCATATCTTCCAAGTGGGATTTGACGTAAGAAAACTACTAGGCACTTGATCAGAGTACTAAACAAGGCTTTAATCGACTGTTTTCAACATGGAAGTCTAGTTATGCTTCACTAGTTCCTGTTTACAAAATGTCCCTGAGCAAGCTGGGCCCGTGCCCGAGTATTTATACTTTCCCTGGACAGTGCCACCAGCAGGCCGCCCAGTATATTTCATAAGTCATTTCTACATGAATGGCATGATTTATGATAGGATTGTTTCATTTTTATGCCGAGTAGTTATCACATTTACAACTGTTCATAGAATCTTACAGCACAGAAGGAGGCCATTTGGCCCATCGTGCCTGTGCTGGCTCTTGAGCATATAAAGCTAGGCTGACACTCCAGTGCAGTGCTAAGGGAGTGCTGCACCGTCGGAGGTGCTGTCTTTCGGATGAGGCGTTAAACCGAGGCCTCGTCTGCTCCCTCAGGTGGATGTAAAAGATCCCCGTGGTACTAGTTCGAAGAAGAGCAGGGGAGTTCTCCCCGGTGTCCTGGGGCCAATATTTATCCCTCAACCAACATCACTAAAACAGATTATCTGGTCATTATCACATTGCTGTTTGTGGGAGCTTGCTGTGCACAAATTGGCTGCTGCGTTTCCCACATTACAACAGTGACTCCACTTCAAATAGTACGTCATTGGCTGCAAAGCGCTTTGAGACGTCCGGTGGTCATGAAAGGCGCTATATAAATGCAAGTCTTTCTTTCTGTGAAAGGGCTTCCCAATTAGCCCCACTGGCCCCTGCTCTTTCCCCGTAGCCCTGCAAATTTCTCTTTTTCAAGTATTTATCCAAATCCCTTTGAAAGTTATTATTGAATCTGCTTCCGCCACCTTTCCAGGCAGTGCATTCCAAATCACAACAACTCGCTGCGTAAAAAAAAAAATTCTCCTCACGTCATCCCTGGGTTTTTTGCCAATGATCTTAAATCTGTGTCCTCTGGTTACCAACCCTCCTGCCAGTGGAAACAGTTTCTCTCTCTCTACTCTATCAAAGCCCTTCATGATTTTGGACATCTCTATTGAATCTCCCCTTAACCTTCTCTGCTCCAAGACGAACAATCCCAGCTTCTCCAGTCTCTCCACATAACTGAAGCCCCTCGGCCCTGATACCATTCTAGTAAATGTTCTCTACACCCTCTCCAAGGGTTTGGCATTCTTCCTAAAGTGTGGTGCCCAGAATTGGACATAAGTCTTTAACTGAGTGTTGTAGGAACTCATTCACTGGAATTTGGGTAGCAAGCCCGCACACCTATCTTCATTTAGAAGTCTCCCATTAAAAAAGAAGTGTCAGAATTGCGTTGATTTACTTATTGTGTGATTCAGATGAGGCGTAAATTCAAAGGGCAGGATTTTCATTGGGCCGTGGAGGTGGGATTGGAGGCATGTGGGGGGTTAAAATCTCAAAATCGGGGGGCACGAACCCATCCCGCCCCCAACCCGCCTCCATGCCAGTTTCAAAGGAGGCGGATACCTGACCTGCGCTGGGAGCCGCCTCCCCGAGGCAGGAAGGGGATTAGTGCCAATTAACTGCCTGTTAACAGGTAGTTAACAGGCAGTTTTTAGCCTAATCCCTATTTTTATTGCTGAAGTGTGGGATTCCCGACAGCTCCAAACTACGCCAAGTTAGTGAGGCGGGCCGTCAGGCTGAAGGACTTGGAGGGGTCGAGATGTCCGGTGTTCAGGTGAGTGATGGGTGCATGAGTAAAGAGGTAAGTGTGTTTGGTGTGTGTAAAGTGTTTAAAGAAGTTTTACTTACATTTACTTACCTCTACAGCCTTCCTTCCTTCAGGTCTCGGGAGTCCCTCATCTCACCGGCACAGAAAGCAGAATGGCCGCGAGCTGTCAAAAGTTGCAGCATTCAGCTTTCTGTTCTGGAGAGATCTCTAAATCAGCCTGAGAGGAAGGAATTAACTTGGAGTACAGATTGTCAGTGTTTGACAGCTTCAAACAGCTGTCAAACGCTGATATTTCATCTGTCAAAAGTTCTTGACAGATGAAATGACAATCTGTGACGTCACCTGTTGTCAGGTGGCCCTTAATTGGCCTGCTGAGCCCGATGGGCGGGCTCAACAAGGTCAATCAAGTGAAAATCGCGTGGGTTGGCTAGAACTCGATGGAGGTGCGACTACAACCCCTAAAGTTGTAGTCCCGCCTCCTACACACCTCCAGAATCAAAATCCAGCCCAAAGCCTCTGCATTTCCATATACTCTACATGGGTGATGTCCAGGAGAAGACCCGAATGCAGCCTACGGCCTCCTTGAACCCAGCTGACAGTTCCCTTCTTTTCTTTTTACGTGGACACAGGCCAAATGAATGTTTTCTAATCGTCATGTTTCTTTTCATATTTTCTGTGTAAGATATTCCCCGCTGTGTGACAGCTTGGTGGCGTGGAGCCGTCCAGTGAGCGCAGTGCCCAAAGCTGCTGGCAGCGGATCAAGTGAGGGAGGCGGGAAATATGGTCACCTCATGTAACCTCAACCCTTCTGGTCCTATCCCCAAATTGGAACTTGCGCCGGAGCAGTCCAGATGTCATAATGGGCCACCTAAGATGAGACACTTTAATTCGTAACTCAGCACACAAAGCATTAAAATGAAACTAGCTCATTTCAGTAAAAGCTTATAAAAGTCCAGCAGCTACCTTCATCGTTTTATTTATTATTAACATCTTTGTAAATAGGCCTTAAAATTCGGTTGCTTGGTGCCTCCCGTTAGTGCCCTAACAGGGCATTAACGGGGCGCAAAGCAACTAGCGCCCGGGTGCGGCGCCGCCAACGCCTCCCGTGAAATTCAGCAGGAGGTTAGCGGCGGCGGTAACCATTAGCACCCCATGGTGCTGCGCCGCTGGTGATGACCTCATCGCTGTGCGCAACACCTCGGCTGCGATCTTCGGTAGCGCACCCTGACTTATCACCAGACGCTATGTCCGACGGGGTCAGGGGGTGCCTACCTGTGGCCGGGGTGGCGCAAATTAAAGGGGAGGTGCCGGGCGGCCATTTTTGTTGCTGGCCGCCTGCCAGCACCTGCCGCCGTTGCTGTCCCCGGCCCCCTGTGCAGCCCCCGCCCCCCCCCCACCCCCTGCAGGGTGCCGGCTGCGTTCTGTGAGTCCGGCACTTCTCTTGAGTGCCGGGCTCTTTTGGTGGCACTCCGATCCCTGGTGGCCCAGCTGGGCCCCGGTCGCGCTGCGCAAGGCCCCCCCCCTTTAAGAAGGGGATGAAGGCCTGCAATACCGTGGCGCGACATGTCACAGCACTGTAGCACCACGATATTCACTCGCAGCGCCCCAAGAGGGAGGCAGGGCGCTTCCAGTAGCACCCCGTTTCCCTCTTGGGGCGCTACCGGTGAATTTTTTTGGGGCGCTTAAAGTAGCGCCCCAGCGAAGTTAGCGCCCCAAAGGGGGCGCGACTCAACTTTCCCCCCCGTAACATATCTAGGAGCTTACTGAATAGGATTGGAAAATGGAATATTTGTTTCCACGTGTCATTCAGCGGCAGCATTATGTCATACCCCGGAAAGGTCAACTGCGGCGTGACTTTGGATTGCACCAATGGAAATATTCACCAGAACTGACACTCTTGGTGAATGTAAAAATGACAGTCAGAAATTTTAAAGGGAATTATGGCACAGAAGTTGGTAAGAGTTGGCACAAGGTGAATTGCTTTTCATTGTGCAGTAAATGTGACATCGATTATAGGGAAATATTACATTGTTTCCGCCCCTGCCTCAGCTCATCCGCTGCTGAAACCCACATCCCTGCCTTTGTTACCTCTAGACTTGACTATTTCAACACATTCCACCCTACCTAAACTTGAGGTCATCCAAAACTCGACTGCCTGTGTCCTAACTCGCACCAAGACCCGTTCACCCCATCACCCACTGTGCTCGCTGACCTACATTGGCTCTCGGTTAAGCAGCGCCTCGATTTCAAAATTCTCACCCTTGTTTTCAAATCCCTCCATGGCCTCACCCCTTCCTATCTCTGTAACCTCCTCCAGCCCCACAACCCCCCGAGATATCTGCGCTCCTTTAATTCTGCCCTCTTGAGGATCCCTGATTATAATCACTCAACCATTGGTGGCCGTGCCTTCTGTTGGCTGGGCCCTAAGCTCTGGAATTCCCTGCCTAAACTTCTCCACCTCACGACCTCTCTCTCCTCCTTTTAAGACGCTTCTTAAAACCTACCTCTTTGACCAAGCTTTCTGTCACCTGCCCTAATTTCTCGTTATGTGGTTTGGTGTCAGATTTTTTGTCTTATAATACTCCTGTGAAGCGCCTTGGGACGTTTTACTATGTTAAAGGTGCTATATAAATACAAGTTGTAGTTATTGTTGTTTTACAAATTGGACGGGTTCCCATGGGCGCACTGACCTCCCGTCTGCCGTCCAGATATCAGCTCCTAGCATTTGAAGGTCAGAGTTGGGATTGCAAGTTTGCAAGTTTGTAAAGAGAAAGAAAGAAAGTTGCATTTATACAGTGTGGCAGAGCCACTGAGCCACTGAGGGACTCTGAACAACTGTACATAATTCCCTTTAACGATGTGTTATCTACAGACTAAATCTGTACCATTGTATATACTGTTTGCATGTACAGTGCGCGGCCCCTTTAAGAGCACGGGCAAACGCGATGACGTCATGCCGCTAATCACGTGATCACCCAAACGTGGGGAAAAATGTGATGACGTCATGACGCCATCCACGGGACCGCCCAGGCAGTCCTCATGGAGCCTCCGACCTGTTAAGACCTGTATTCATAGTTCTCTTGCATCAATCTGTTTAAACTCGTTAGTTTGACATTAAAAACCTTTTTGATTGATTGCCTGCGTCGAACTCAATCTCTAGATAGGAATTTGACCATTCCTACATTGGTGACCCCGACTTTTGTGAACGGATTTCTCAAAAGGAACACAGCATGGAGGCGAATGCCGTTTCGTTGAAGCTGCCGCAGTTCTGGGAGCAACAAGCAACCTCGTGGTTCATCCAAGTTGAAGCCCAGTTCACCCTGAGAGGCATCGTTGAGGATCAGACCCGATATTTATACGTGGTCTCCGCACTCGACGGCTCTACCGCCTCACGGATCGTCAGTCTTCTCGGGAACCCCCCAACTGACAGCAAGTATGAGACCCTCAAGGCGCGGTTGCTACAGGTTTTCGGGCTACGAAATCAGAGTGTGCCCGTCGGCTGGGCGCTATACCTGGGCTCGGGGACTCCAAACCTTCCGAGCTGATAAGCCAAATGCTCACACTCCTCGGCTCCGAACCGGAATGCTTTCTCTTCAGAGAGTTATTCCTCAGCCAATTACCGGAGCAAGTGCAAGCGGCTTTGGCGAGATCCGAGGTCGAAGACTGCGCAGCGCTCGCTGCCGAGGCAGACAAAATGTTCGCAGTTACGCAACAGTACTGCGCTGCCACGAGGCGCCCATCCCCCACAGACGCCACCCCAGCTCCTCAGCCCACACGGTTTGGCGCGAAGGCGAGATGTTGCCGCCCTCCCTGCAGCTTCTCTCAAAAAAAAAACGACAACTCCGTCCAATGAAGAATGGGTCTAACGGGTGCCCCGCGTCCGCGATGGCAATCGGCAATGCAGGCAAGCTACTCTTCATCACAGATACCCTCTCCGGTCATCGGTTCCTGTGCGACACCGGAGCGCAGTGCAGCATTCTACCTGCGTCAGCTCTTGATGTACAGGCTGGGATGCATGGCCTCCCCCTCGAAGCGGCTAATGGCGGAGCTATTCGGACCTTCGGCAGACGGCGGGCCCAGGTGTGCTTCGGCGGCCAACGGTTTGTCTGGGAATTCGTTACGGCCAAGGTTTCGCAAGCCATTCTCGGTGCAGATTTCCTGTGCGCCAACGACCTCCTGGTCGATGTAAGGAACCGACGGCTGATCAACGCGGCCACGTTTCACTCTATCCCTTGCCACCGTAGTAACACCATGTCGCGCACCGTCTCCTGCGCTTTCCCAACTCCGAATGAGTTCGCTCGCCTGCTAGGTGAATTTCCAGATCTGACCAGGCCCACGTTCTCCTCCACGGCCACAAAGCATGGTGTGGAACACCACATCACCACCACCAGCCCCCCGGTCCACGCGCGGGCCCGGCGCCTTGAATCTGGCAAGCTAGCGGTCGCGAAGGCGGAGTTTGCTACAATGGAACGCTTAGGGATTATTCGCAGGTCAAATAGTCCCTGGTCTTCACCCCTCCATATCATCCTGAAGCCTGGCGGCAGATGGCGGCCCTGCGGCGACTATCAGTGCCTAAACAACGCCACCACTCCTGATCGATACCCGATCCCCCACATTCAGGATTTCTCTGCCCATTTGACTGGAAACAGCTTCTTCTCCAAGGTTGACCTCGTCCGGGGCTACCACCAGGTCCCGGTGCACCTGCAGGATGTCCAGAAGACCGCAGTCATCACCCCATTCGGCCTTTTCGAATTTCTGCGCATGCCTTTCGGCTTAAAGAACGCTGCCCAGGCTTTCCAACGCCTGATGGATTCCGTGCTGCGGGACCTCAGCTTCATCTTCATCTATCTGGATGACATTTTGATCGCCAGCCCCACCAAAGAGGAGCATCTTTGCCATCTACGCACCCTTTTTCAACGCCTCAGCCAACACGGCCTGATTATCAACCCGGCTAAGTGCCAGTTTGGCCTGCGACAAATCGATTTCAAGGGGCATCGCATCACCGCAGAGGGAGCGGTTCCTTTGCAGGCGAAGGTGGAGGCGGTGACACACTTCCCACGCCCGCAGAACATAAAGGCTCTGCAAAAATTCCTAGGCATGGTAAACTTCTACCACCGTTTCGTGCCTAAGGCAGCACTGCTCATGCAGCCCCTGTACGAGGCCCTCAAGGGCAAGTCTGGCAAGGATCCGGTAGGCTGGACGGTTGACATGGACCGGGCATTCACCGACACCAAGACTGCCTTGGCCAACGCAACCATGCTGGCGCACCCGCTACCAGGAACCACCATTGCCCTCACCACCAATGCGTCAGATTACGCAATCGGCGCCGTTCAGGAGCAGTGGGTAAATGGGACGTGGCAGCCGTTGGCATTCTTCAGCCGTCAACTGCGGCGTAACGAGCGGGCGTACAGTACTTTCGACAGGGAGTTGCTAGCCCTTTTTCTGGCCATCCGCCATTTCCGGTTCTTGTTGGAAGGACGTCCTTTCACCACTTTCGTCGACCATAAGCCATTGACTTTTGCCATGGCCAAGACCACCGAACCGTGGTCATCTCGACAACAACGTCAGCTGACATACATCTCCGAATTTACCACAGATATTCAGCACGTGGCTGGTAAAGACAACCTGGTGGCAGATTGCCTCTCCCGCGCGACCGTGCATGCGGTCCAGCTGGGCATCGACTACGCCCTCATGGCAGCAGACCAAGTCTCAGACCCAGAAGTGCAGGCTTACCGTATCAACACCACTAGCCTCCAGTTGGCCGACGTCAGGTTCCATTCGGCTGGTATCACGTTGCTGTGTGACGTCTCCGTTCGGGACCCTCGCCCTATTGTGCCGGTCGCCTGGCGCCGCAAGGTGTTTGACGCCATACATGGGTTGTCACACCCAGGAATTAAGGCTTCTCAGAAGCTAATGTCATCTAAGTTCGTTTGGTGGGGCATACATAAAGATGTCCGCGACTGGGCCAACACCTGCGTGGTCTGCCAAAAGGCCAAGGTACAGCGCCACGTCAAGGCTCCATTGGCCACTTTTGCAGTTCCTGAGCGATGGTTTGACCACATTAATGTGGACCTGGTAGGACCACTTCCACCTTCCCATGGTTTTACGCACATCCTGACCATAGTAGATTGCACCACCAGATGGCCGGAGGTGGTTCCCCTGTCATCTATTATTTTGGTGGACGTGGCCAGGGCGTTCATCTCTTCATGGGTCGCCCGTTTTGGAGTGCCTGCTGACATCTCTTTGGACCGGGGACTGCAGTTTTCCTCTGAACTCTGGAATGCGGTGGCTCAACGACTCAGTGTCAAGTTACACCACACCACAGCCTACCACCCACAAGCAAACGGTCTGTGCGAACGTTTTCACAGATCACTTAAGGCCGCACTGAGGGCCAGCCTCCAAGACGCTGGATGGGCAGACAAGCTGCCGTGCGTTATGTTGGGCCTTCGCACGGCCCCCAAGGAAGATCTTCACTCTTCCGCGGCAGAGCTCGTTTATGGTCAGCCGCTGCGAATGCCAGGGGATTTCTTGCCAACACCAACGGAGCCATGGTCCGCCTCACGCCAGCTTATCAGTCACCAGGAAGCAGCCAGATGTTTCGCGCCAGTTCCCACATCGCATCACGGGTTTCAGGGCTCTCACGTTCCAGCGGAGCTGAAACAAGCCGACTACGTGTTCATCCGCCACGATGCTCACCGGGATCCGCTCAAGCCCCCATACACTGGTCCTTTCCGCGTGTTAGAGGCAGGAGACAAAACCTTCAAGGTGGATGTCGGTGGTAAACCGGACCACATTTCGGTCGACCGTTTGAAGCCGGCACACCTGGACCTTGACCGTCCCGTCGAGACCGCACAGCCACTGAGACGAGGTTGGCCGCCCACCGTCGTCACGCCAGAACAAGTGCAACCACCCGCCAGTCCGCCCGCCGTCCAACAGCTTCCGCTTCGGGAATACAGGAGTCGTTCTGACAGGCTTGTCAGACCCCCTCACCGTTTGACTTTTTCCGTTAAAGACAATTTTGGGGGGGCGCATGTGGCAGAGCCACTGAGGGATTCTGAACAACTGTACATAATTCCCTTTAACGATGTGTTAGCTACAGACTAAATCTGTACCATTGTATATACTGTTTGCATGTACAGTGCGCAGCCCCTTTAAGAGCGCGGGCAAACGCGATGACGTCATGCCGCTAATCACGTGATCACCCAAATGTGGGAAAAACGTGATGACGTCATGACGCCATCCACGGGACCGCCCAGGCAGTCCTCGTGGAGCCTCCGACCGGTTAAGACCTGTATTCATAGTTCTCTTGCATCAATCTGTTTAAACTCGTTAGTTTGACATTATAAACCTTTTTGATTGATTGCCTGCGTCGAACTCAATCTCTAGATAGGAATTTGACCATTCCTACAACAGCACCTTTCACGATCTCAGGACTTCCCAAAGTGCTTTACAGCCAATTAAATGCTTTCAAAGTGTAGCCACTTGTTGTAATGTATGGAAACAAGGCAGCCAATTTGCGCACAGCAAGACCCCACAAACAGCAATGAGATACATAGAAAACATAGAACATAGAAAAATAGGAGCAGGAGTAGGCCATTTAGCCCTTCAAGCCTGCTCCGCCATTCAATATGATCATGGCTGATCCTCCATCTCAGTACCATATTCCTGCTATCTCCCCATACCCCTTGATGCATTTTGTGTCCAGAAATCTATCTATCACCTTCTTAAATATATTCAGTAACTTGGCCTCCACAGCCTTCTGTGGTAGAGAATTCCACAGGTTCACCACCCTCTGAGTGAAGAAATTTCTCCTCATCTCAGCCCTAAATGTCCTACCCCGTATCCTGAGACTGTGACCCCTCGTTCTAGACTCCATCCCACCCCAGCCAGGGGAAACATCCTCCCTGCATCCAGTCTCTCTAGTCCTGTTGAATTTTATACGTTTCAATGAGATCCCATCTCATTCTTCTAAACTCTAGTGAATACAGGCCTAGTCGACCCAATCTCTCCTCATACGACAGTCCTGCCATCCCAGGAATCAGTCTGGTGAACCTTCGCTGCACTCCCTCTATGGCAAGTAAATCCTTTCTTAGGTAAGGATATGACCAGATCCTCTGTTTTTAAAATGGTGGAAACCAGTTAAACACTTAACAGGCACGCACCGTATGGCATTAGCTCCCCCTGCTACAACCTCTCATATCATCAGTAAGTATCTCAATCCACTTTGGCTGTACACAAAACCGCAACCTTGGAGGTAAATGGACTCTGCTCCGTGACACTGTTCTTATATTAGCAGCTGTTATTACTTCATGTTTAATTTGCAAATCCCTCCTGTCGATTCCCAGATGTGCTACACTAATACGATGCATTGTTATTCTTTCATTACATTCTGCAGATGTCCGATCACCCATTTTCCTGGACCTGAATGTGCCTGGATGAGTCACCGGGGGGGGGGGGGTCAAGCAAGCAAGGAGGAATGCAACAGGTCAATGGCCTTTCGGGCAGATGACCGAAAGCTGCCTCAGGTTGTGAACCGTGTGTACTCATTTGACCGCGGCACCGAAAAGCAAAAAGGAGAGAAAAAAAGAGTCAAAGTCTGCTGTGAGGCCTGATTAAGGTTGCCAACCCTGTTTGGGAGAATCCCAGGAGCTAATCACATGACTTCCCCGTGCCAACCGCCCTGCCCCCCACACTCCTGTCATTGGTCACCTGACATTACATCATCTTCGTTAGCGGATTGGTTGAGTCGTGACGATTAGTTAAGGAATCCTTTCGCCCCCATTTCCAATATTTATATAACTAATATAAAAGGAAAGCATGCAAATTAAATTTTACATTTTTTTTCATGGACCCCCAATGATTTTTCTCCCGGTTGTTGCTGGCTGCGGTTGTCCCGGAGATTAATCTTCAATTCCTGGAGACTCCAGGCCAATCCTGGGCGGGTTGGCAGCCCCTAGGCCTGATCCTGACCTTACAAGCTGTTTCTAAGAGCATCAGTGATAATTGTACCACGTGTTTTTTCTCCCGCCATTTATTCTCAGGATGCGGTGACACTGGAAAGGCCACATCTGTTGACCGCTTGTCATCATGGAGATTTGAACTCACAGCCTCTGGGGTGTGGAATTCACTCCCTAAACCTCTCTACCTCGCTCTCCTCCTTTAAGACGCTCCTCAAAACTTACCTCTTCGACCAAGCTTGCACTCATCTGCCCTAATATCTCCTCATGTGACTTGGTATCAGCTTTTGCCTGACTACACTCCTGTGGAGTGCCTTGGGACGTTTTACAGGCCGGGCGTCCCAAATCCGGAACCCGGACTCCGGGATGATTGGTGGCGGGGGTCCGGAATCCGTAAAATGTTGTGGAATCCAGACACCCTGAGGGAGGCTTACCATAAACCGGAACCTGGGCCCAGGCATTTCCGGACTCGGCACGTGTTTCTGATGCCCGAAGTCCGGAAATATCGCAACCTGGGCTCGGACATCAGAAACACGTTCCGAAGTCCAGAAAAACCTGAAAACCGGCTCGGCCTCGGTCCCGAGGTTGTCGGATTCGGGACTCTCAACCTGTACTACAGTAAAGGCGCTATATAAATGCGAGATGTTGTGGTTGCTAGCCCAGGCCCATACCCAGCACACTTTGTGTGGCAGGGACAGCAGTGGTGTATGTGTGCTGGGCCTACCTTCCATAGTTAACGTGCTATTAGGTGTAAGGGTTAGGCCCTTACCAAGTGGTTGCAGTTTTGCAAAAGAAAGGTAGAATTTCTCCCCTTTCTTTGTAATTCGTGACCCTCTGATTAAGTTGGGAGAACCTGTGGCCTTGAAAAGTGGAAATGTTGGTGGGTTCGTTACGAAGATAAACAGTCAATCTCCCTTTTTTTCACTAAAGGCTAATATAATCTGTCCCATCTTTGGCCTCAGACTGTTGAAACAGTCATGTTGGCGGGGGAGGGCAACTGACATAAAGCGCTCACCGTAGAGGGTGAAATTCCACAGGGATTTTCCCGCTTGTCCGGCATCACCAATGGAAGAGCTAAGAGTCTATCCCGATTTTCCGGAGTTTCCCTGGCTCTGCCAGCAGAGTCGCAGCAGATGAGCGGGAGAGCCCTCATAATCCCAGGTATAAAAATTAAAATTCAACATTTTATAAAAATTGTGGAAGTGAATGCTGAAGCTACCAAAAAATGCCTCTTGTTAATCAGTGATATATTTTGGTAAAACTAATCAAAAAAAAGGTTGGAAATAGTCAGCAGGTCAGTCCTGATGAAGGGCCTTAGAGCTGAAACACCGACTGACTGATGTGTGTTTCTCCGCAGATGCTACCTGACAATTACATAGAATCACACAGAATGTACAGCACAGAAACAGGCCATTCGGCCCAATTGGTCTATGCCGGTGTTTCTGCTCCACACGAGCCTCCTCCCACTTTACTTCATCTCACCCTATCAGCGTATCCTTCTATTCCTTTCTCCCCCATGTACTTATCCAGCTTCCCCTTAAATGCATCTATACTATTCACCTCAACCACTCCCTGTGGTAGCGAGTTCCATATTCTCGCCGCTCTCTGGGTAAAGCAGTTTCTCCTGAATTCCCTATTGGATTTATTAGTGGCTATCTTATATTTATGGCCCCCCACAAATGGAAGCATCTTCTCTATGTCTAACCTATCAAACCCCTTCATAATTTTAAAGACCTCTATTAGGTCACCCTCAGCCTTCTCTTTTCTAGAGAAAGGAGCCCCAGCCTGTTCAATCTTTCCTGATAGTTATAAGCTCTCAGTGCTATTTCCAGCTTTTTCTGTTTTTGTTTCCAGAGTTCGGCAGCATTATCGTTGTTGTTATAAATCTCATCATCGTAAAGAACTACTCATGAAATAACGCTGGATGGCCAGCTGGTGGCGCCATCCAAGGAGTATAAATACTCGGGTGTGGTCCCAGCTTTCCCAGGACATTTTGTAAGACAGGAACTAGTGAAGTACAACTAGACCTCCATATTCTGAAACAAGTTGATTAAAGCCTTGCTTTGTACTCAAACCAAGTGCGTAGTGAGTTTTATTACGTCAGTTGTTTTGTTTCATATAGTGATATATTTTTCCTCCATTCGTCTCCTTCTCTCTGCCCCTTCCCTTGTGTATCCCCCTTGCCCATTTTGCGCCCTCCGCAGCCTCGTCTCTCCCTCCCCTGCCCTCCACCAGTCTGCGAGGCCCTTGGCCTCTGCCATCTCTGTTGCTCGGTGTCCGAAGCCTGCTGCCCTCGGCAGACACATCCCACAGACTGTAACCGTGGCTTCCCTGCTCGCATTACTACCGAAAGGCTGTGAGTACGGCAACTGTAGATACAGCGCGAAGACAACCTAAAACTGAGAGCAAAAGTTTCACCCATGGTTCCGATATGGAGTTGTCTCTTTTTTCAGCACTTCAGGAAGGAAGGGAGGTTTCTCTCTCTCTACAGATGCTGCCTGACCTGCTGAATATTTCCAGCATTTTCTGTTGTTATTTCAGATTTCCCACATCCGCAGTATTTTGCTATTGTATTAGTGTTTGGTTCACTGGCACTTCTCTTCCAGGAATGCCCACCCTGAAGAAGTTCTGCTCTTCTCTCCGACAGGATTTCCGTTTGTCTCTTTTACCAGGAAATTCTTTGGTATCCGGCAACGATGGGACCGGGATGGAGCCGGTTGATTAAAAATTCTGGATGGCAGAGAGGGTTATCTACCGAGGCTATTTTTAACAAACAAAAATTAAAAAATCAAGTAATGTGCAGTATACAGTAATTGGCGGATCGGAAGAGACTACCGGCAGCGCGGGAGAGTCAGACTCCTGTTATTGAGGTGTTCGGACTTCCGACAGCACCAAGAAGCCGAGTAGTGGCAGTTTGGAGAACTACCCCCGCTGACTAACTCGGCCACCGCGGGAGACTCGGACTCGGACTCGGCAACATTGCCGGTTATTGAGGTGTTGTTTTCGGAGTATGAATTTTGCCGGTTAATAGAGAATTCCGGATATTTAGGTGCCGTTTAAACGGGAGTTTCCTGTACCTTGTTCCATCCTATCACAGACCTTCCCTTTTGTTCTTTCCTCTCCCCCTCCCCCCTCTCCCTGCCCCTACACTTGCTTAAAAACGCTTTGCATCTCCAACTTTTTCCAGTTCTGATGAAGGGTGATCGACCTGAAACGTTGGGCTTGGTTTTGCCAGGCCTGAGGAGGCGGGATTGGAGGCGTGTGAGGTATTAAAATCACAAAAAAATGGCGGGCGGCTCTGTTAAGTATGTGTATTGTATTGAACAATTAACACAAAGACTTAAACGTATAACTCAAACAGGTCTTTACTGGTTGGAGGTAGGGACTATACATAGGTCTTTACTTCATGCCCACAGGTGGGAACTGAGGGGAGATCAGTACCCACAGTACTATTTATACCCCTATGGCCAGGAGTGGTACTGCGTATCACTACGCCCAACAAGTAGTGCAGTCCTGTCCATAGGTTCAAAGTAGCACACATATTACATACACAACATTCCTCCCTTCCTAGCTTTACAGTCATCTCCCCATTTAACATAACGTAATAACATATATACATATATAACTTCAGGTTTACATAACAGAATAACATAGATAACTTCATGTCAAAACAGATCACAGATTCAGTCTCTGCGGAAAACAGTTCACAGATTCAATCTCTGTGGTGGAGTCGGTTCACGTTGCTGGAGTGACTCATTCAATAGTCCTTCCATGGATTTAACAGTTTGAACTTCCGAACTGAATTGGCTCCGTTCGGAGGGACCACGTGTGTGATCTGGTAGAGGTAATAATGGTTCAGATGGGTCATCTTCTGTTTCGACTTTTCCTTTTCTGCTTCTTGGAGACTCTCTGGGCTCCACTGTCAGCTGCCAGCTGCATGCGCAGTTCCTCCTTCTCTCCCTCCTTTTTCCGTAGTAGAGCCACCTTCTCCCGATGTTCCGTAGACTTTCGGTGCTCCTCCATGATTTCTGTATGGTGGGAGTCGAAGTTACAAGTTGGGCAGGACAGGACATAGTAATATTCGGTGTCGTCCTGATCTAGGCCAGCGAGAGGGTCTTCTATTTCCTCCATACCCAGCTGGGCGTTAGCCAGCTTTTGTTCCAAGTCCAGACATCTTTCCTGAAGAGACTTCTTCATGCGTACCTCTTCATCCAGCTTTTTCTGGGCTTTCAGCAAGTCGTTTACTAATGACCTCATTTGAGATTTTACTACTTCAACTTCTTTTGGAGATTGATTGATCGGACTATTCAATCCCTCTACCGGAGCAGCTGTTTCAGCGGTCTGTTGTTCTACGTTGACGTGAGTCAGCGTACTTTTGGCATCCAAGGGCTGCTCTGTTGCAGTCATCTCAGTCTGTGTTGCCACCTTAGCTCTTCCAATAACCTTTGAGAGCTCCGAACCCCTTTCGTTTGAATATTGAAGTTCGTGTTCAAGTTTTTCCCATTTCAGAGTCCTGTCCTTCAGCATATGCAGGAGTTGGCTGACCGTTAACTCCTCTGACATCAGACGTTTTGTGTGCTCCTGCTCCATTTTCTCCATCAGCTGCTTCTGTTGTCTTTCCAGATTCTCCAACTCTATATCAAAGAACTCTTTCGTTGCATTCAACTCTTGCTCACAACGGCGAAGCATTTGTTCTAATTGCTGTTGTAGTTTGAAATGGAGTTGAGTTCGAGCCCGGTGTCCCTCAGAAATGGGCACATCAGTAGACTTGCCAGACTCAGAATCCACAGTTAAACTATGTTGTTGTTGCTCAGTGGAATTCTGTGCTGAAACTTTGTCTTTTGCACCTGAGTTGGGCTTACCATCATCCGTTCCAGAGTCTGGGCCGACTATCTTCACCGAGTTCTCACTCGTTATTGTTTGTAGGAAATGCCAGTCCATATTCATTTTCCTAATCCACTCCCGTCCTAGTAGTGGAGAACCTCCTTCAGATATCACATATAAGTCCATTATTTGACTGTCTTCGCCCTTGTGGACCACTGCAACCTCTATTTTCCCGATGGGGTACACTCTTTGCCCCGTGTATGTTTTCAATATAATCCCCGTATCCTGTAGGGGAACATGTTGGAATAACTTTCCGTAATCTTTCTTATTTATGACCGTCAATGCCGATCCAGTGTCCAATTCCAGTTTTACTTGGACTCCTTCTATCTGAAGAGTGACCCAAATTGTCTGGAGGTCTGCACCCTTACCAGCGTTGAGTACTCTTAAGCTAGCCAGTTCATTACAGCTTAAGCTAGCCAGTTCATTACTGCTAGCGTCTGAATCGGACTCCTGTTCGGTCACCTTGTGTACCTTTGCGTATTTTCCTTGCGGTGACTTCTTGTTGCTGGTCTTCTTCCCTGACCTGCATACTCTAGCTATATGTCCAAGCCTACCACAAGTTCTACATTCTTGGTTTTTAAACCAACACTGGTTCTGATCATGCGTTGTCTTTCCACAACGATAACATTTGCCAGAACTCACACCCAATTTGTGTGCACTGAGCTCCGGTGACCGTAGCTGCATTACTGCCGTGCCTCTCGCTGCGGCTTCGTGTGCTGCTGCCATAGTGACCGCCTTCTCAAGCGTCAGCTCATTCTCCTCGAGCAGTCACTTTTGTGTATCCTGTTTAAATAAACCACACACAAATTTGTCTCGAAGTGCCTCTGTCAGTCCCGTTCCAAACTGGCAATATTTCGCTAATTTACGCAATTCCAGCAAATAATCAGCATTGCTTTCATGCTGTAGCTGCCTTCTGTCGTAAAATTTAAATCGTTCCGCTAGCATCAGCGGCGTGGGGTTTAGATGATCTTTCAGGACAGTAACAATCTCATCGAACGTCTTATCCGCCGGTTCATCTGGTGATAACAGGTGTTTCAATTGCCCGTATGTCTTCGCACCCATTAAATTTAATAATGTTAGAGCTTTATCTTGGTCATGAATTTTATTGGCCTTACAATAATTTTTTACTCTTTCAACATATATGGCCCAATCTTCGAGGTCACTATCAAAGGTGCTAATATTCCCGTGTTTAGGCATTGTAGATTTGCAATTTCTCAGATTTTATTTTGTTTACTTGTTATCAAAGATGGCGGCTTCCCGCTCTTGCCGTCGTCCTCCGCCCACAAAATGGCGGTTTTCCCGCGCTTGGCTGTCTTCACCCGTCCCCCGACGCCGTCTCCCTTCAGCCCCCGAGTGCGGCCCTTATCTTTGGTTCCGATCGCTGGCCCGCGCTGCGCCTCGCACTTGAAGCGGCTCCCGGCCTCTGGCTTACCCGCTCGCGCGGCTCTTGCTCGCTCCCTCCCGGGCTCTGGCTTACCCGCTCGCGCGTTTCACCGCGGCTCTTATCAGGGATTGCGACCGCCCTTATCTTCTCCAACTTCCCCAGCCCTGTCTTTGCAGCCAACACTGCACGGCTTACCCCACCACCTAGGTTGAACAAGGAAACTGCAGAAAGACTTCTGTCAGTCACTGGAAGCTGTCAGGATGTTTGTTGCACTCCAGTGCTCAGTCGCTGATGGAGGCTTCAGAGTCCTAAAGCCTGTCGCTTCTAGTGGGGTGGTGATGTTTGAAACCTCTCTTCAACTGCCGCAGGGTAAGAACCTGACTCGTCGCCAGTGTTAAGTATGTGTATTGTATTGAACAATTAACACAAAGACTTAAACGTATAACTCAAACAGGTCTTTACTGGTTGGAGGTAGGGACTATACATAGGTCTTTACTTCATGCCCACAGGCGGGAACTGAGGGGAGATCAGTACCCACAGTACTATTTATACCCCTATGGCCAGGAGTGGTACTGCGTATCACTACGCCCAACAAGTAGTGCAGTCCTGTCCATAGGTTCAAAGTAGCACACATATTACATACACAACAGGCTCCGATCCCACCTCCATCCTGGAGCCGAGCAATTTTCCCACATTCGTGGTTTCAGACCCTGTTTCCATCCTGCCTCCAAGAGGCGGGATAGGCCCTTAATGCCCTTAACAACAAGTTAATTGCCTCTATAATCCCATTTTGAGAGGCCTTTCTGATTTTAACACATTTCCCCCGTCCTGCACGTCTCCTCTGGAACACGCCAGTTAATCCTGGCGGCCTCACAATTGGATTGCTTACTAACAGCTGCAGCTCCACCATTAAAAAGGAGTTTTCACCAATGATCATTTGCAGGTGGCAGATCCTTGTTGTCTCAGGTCTGGGGGAACTTTTTGCAGGCCTACTCATTGTTGTGGAAGTTTGGAGCCTGACACCTATCTCCAGTGTTGTAGTGTATGTAACCGTTCCACCTTTAAGAGAACTATTTTAAGAGTTGCACTACTTTATCTTGGCTGCTGTATACTGTAATACTGGCGGTGACCACACCGGTATATAAGTACTGTGTAATGATTTATTGGGCAGTTCTGCCCTGACCTTCGAATAGTAAAGTCCTGTTAAAGTTTACTCTTGTGGTCTGTGTATTAATTCTCAATATAACACACAGACTTAACAGTGGCGACGAGTTTGATCTTACCCTGCGGCAGAGATACATCCAAGGCAGTTTAACGGGCGTCGTGAAGAGGCATCCGCCCTCGTCATTCTGCTGAGAGAAGACTCGAGTCTGTAGAGCAAAGGAAGAAGGAAGAATTCTGACACGAAGCCTTCCATCAGCAACAGGCAGTGATCGTCCCTTCTACCACGGTGGTGGGTGAGCCGATCAGCGACGAGAAGCAAGTCGGCCACGTTGACTGTGAGTAGGGGAGAAAAAAAAAAAAACGGAGGATATAAGGGCGGAGAACTCGACCACGGCCGGGGAAAGGAGCCGGACAGAAGTCGGGGCCAGAGGCGCTGAGACTGGGGCAGCGTAGGGCACGGAAGCCGCGGTGAAGGCAAACGCAGCCGGTGTGAGAGACCGGGCTACAAGCGGCAAACGCAGCCGGTGTGAGAGACCGGGCTGCAAGCGGGCTGGGAGACGCAACAGCGTCGAGAGCAAGCTCGACCGCGACCGGTAAACAAGGCCGGGCAGCTACCGAGGCCGCGAGGCGCAGCGACCGAGAACCGCTTGCGCGGGAGAAAATAAAACAAATTAAAAAAAAACGCGGAGAACTCAGCCGCAGCCGGGGGGGAAGGACCGGACTGCAAGAGGGGCTGGGAGGCACGATTGAAAACCGCTGGGGAGGGCGAATGCAGCAATACGGCAATCGCCGTTACAGCCAGCGGGAGAGACAGAGCCCGAGCGAGTGAGCGAGACTGAGCGAGCGGGAGAGAGAAGAGACCGAGCGAGCGAGGGAGACCGAGCGAGGGAGACCGAGACCGAGCGAGGGAGACCGAGCGAGCGAGGGAGAACGAGACCGAGCGAGCGAGGGAGAACGAGACCGAGTGAGCGAGGGAGACCGTGCGAGCGAGGGAGACCGAGCGAGCGAGGGAGAACGAGACCGAGCGAGAAAGGCAAGCGCGGGAAACCGCCATTTTCGGAGGCGGGGAAGAAGACAAGCGCGGGAAACCACCATTTTCGGAGGCGGGGAAGAAGACAAGCACGGGAAACCGCCATTTTCGGAGGCGGGGAAGAAGACAAGCGCGGGAAACCGCCATCTTTGAAAAAAAAGTTAAAGAAAAAATTCGTTGTTGTTTCTCAAAAAGATTGCGAAGATGCCTAAGCGTGGTAACATCAACGATTTCGATCCCGATGTGGAAGATTGGGCCACGTATGTAGAACGCATAGAGATATATTGTAAGGCAAATAAAATATCAAATGATGATAAAGCACTAACCTTACTAAACTCAATGGGTGCGAAGACATACGGGCTATTGAAGCATCTTCTATCACCATTTAAACCGACGGATCAGACTTTCGCTAATATTGTTGCTGTCCTGAAGGATCATTTGAACCCCACACTGCTGATGTTAGCAGAACGATTTAAATTTTATGCGAGAACGCAACTGAAAGAGGAAAGCAACGCGGAGTACTTGGTTGAACTGCGTAGACTAGCGAAATACTGTCAGTTTGGGGAAAATCTGACAGAGGCATTGAGAGACAAGTTCGTGTGTGGGTTGTCGAAGGAAGGAACACAAAAGCGACTGCTCGAAGAGAACGATCTTACACTTGATAAGGCTGTCCTTATTGCAGCATCGCACGAAGCCGCAGTGAGAGGCACTGCGGAAATGCAGCTGAAGGCAGCGGTACTCAGCGTGGATCAAATGGCTTCGGGTACAACGAAATGTTATCGTTGTGGGAAGACAACACACGATCAGAACTAATGCTGGTTTAAAAACCAGGAATGTAGAAAATGTGGCAAGCTTGGTCACATAGCTAAAGTATGCCGGTCAGGAAAGAAGACCAGCAACAAAAAAAAGTCACCGCAGGAAAAGTGCAGCAAGGTACACAAGGTGGCTGAGAAGAGTTCGGATGAACAGAATTCGGATTCAGACTCCAACAGCAAGGAACTGGGTAGTCTGAGAATTCACAATGTGAGTAAGGAAGCTGACCGACAAACTATCTGGGTCACACTTCAGATAGCAAGGGTCCAGGTGAAGATGGAAGTGGACACCGGATCGGCATTGACGGTCATGAATAAGCAAGATTACAAAAGGTTATTCACACATATTCCCCTACGGAATACGAAGATAGTATTAAAGACATACACGGGGCAAAGAGTATACCCCATCGGAAGGATAAAAGTCAAGGTGAGACACAAGGGCAAGGAGCACCAAGGAATGGACTTATATGTACTACCTGAGGGAGGTCCACCACTTCTGGGACGGGAGTGGATCAGGAAAATAAATATGGACTGGCACCCCCTAAAAGCAATGACGGGAAGTCCAGAAAATGAGCGGGAAATCCTGAGGTGTCCAACGTGCAACAAAGTCTACAAACAAAGGGTGAAAAACCTGTTTCAGAAGCACGTGCTGCAGTGCGGAAACCAGACTTCACAGGAGGATGGTGACGGGAACAAAGCCCAGGATAATGATTCAAACAAAAGGAGGTACCCCCGACGCAGTGCCCAGGCCCACTCAACTACATTTTTCGGGTTGACTCCCTTTTATGGTGGCAAGTCATATGGTGAAGAGGATTTTCCATTCTGCCGAGATCCTTCGGGGAAGAAAAGAGGAGAGCAGTCAGCTCAAGGGCAGGTAGGCGGAGCCGATGATCCAAGCACGTCTTCTGACGAAGATATGGAATACGACTACAACTTCACCAGAACTGTCATCACGTCCAATCGCGAGGGAAGACTCGAGCCGTGCAGGTTCTTTGACGGCGAGGAAGATTGCCGCCTACCCAGGATCAGCTCAGACTCTGGAACTGATGATGGTAAGATCAGCCCAGGTGCAAAAGACAAGTCTAAAATGGACTCGCAGTCTAATGATGGAAAAACGAAGGAGAGCATGAATGCTTCAGGAGAGAACAAAGTATCAGAACAGAATTCTACTGAACAACAACAACATAGTTTGACAGAGAATTCTGAGTCTGTCCAGTCTACAGACATGCACATTTTTGAGGAACACCGGGCTCGAACTCAACTCAATTTCAAATTACAACAGCAATTAGAACAAATGATTCGCCGTTTTGAGCAAGAAATGAATGCAAAGAAAAAGTTCTTTGACACAGAGTGGGAGAATCTGGAAAGACAGCTGAAGCAGCTGATTGAGAAAATGGAGCAGGAACACACAAACCGTCTGCGCGAGGAGGCCAAACGAATCAAAGCTGAGCAAGAAAGGGAATATGTCGAATTCATCGATCAGTTGAAAGCTAAGAAGAAAGAGCACCCTTTTGTGAGCAGTGTCAGCAGTAATAAGCCACTCAGGGAATTGGGGGCAGAGGCAAAAACTGAAGGTGCTGCAGAGATCAAGTTGTTGCTGAAAGCGCTACTTCCAGAGCTTTGCTTCGAATTAAAGAATTGCCAGTTAAAATTGTGAAACCCTTAAGAGAGAAGATTGGCATGGAGAAACATCGTGTCATTTTCGAATGCAAGGTTTCCAGGTCAAATGCTGCTGTCAAGTGGTATTACAAAGACAAAGAGATTCATCCCAGTAATAAATATGAGATTGTGAGTGAAGATGTGTACAGGAAGCTCGTTATTAATAATGTCGCTTTTGAAGATGAAGGCAACTACATGTGCGACGCCATAGATGACCAAAGCGCAGCAATGTTATATGTAGAAGAGCAATCAATTGCCATCATTAAACCCATATGTGATGTGGAAGTGTCAGAGCCAAGTGACGCCATTTTTGAGTGTGAGCTTTCAGTTGCTGACGTGAAGTCTCCAAAATGGATACTAAATGGTGAAATTCTTCATGCTTCTGAAGATGTGGACATTGAGCATCGTGGCACTATTCATCGTCTCACTCTGGAAAAAAAACAACTTGTAAGATGACCGGCTTGCTGCAGTTTATTGCAGGGAAATCAAAATCTGAGGCAAGGCTGACTATTAAAGAGCCTCCGTCAAAGGTAGTCAAAGAACTACAGAACATTACAGTGGAAGAGAAGCATTCTGCTACTTTGAGCTGTGAGTTTACACTTACTCCCAAGATGGTCAGATGGTACAAAGACCAGAGCTTAATCGAATCTTCTGACCGTTACAAATTTAAACAAAATAAGAATGTGACAGAACTTACCATTACAAATCTCACACCCAAAGACTCTGGTGAATATAGCTGCAAATCAAGTAATGCACAGACCGCAGCCACACTCACAGTTGAAGCTCCAAAAATAGAAATAATAAACCATTTGGAGGACGTAGATACTGAGGAGGACAGCAATCTAGTATATTCATGTGAGTTGTCCCATGATGATGAAGATGATGACTCATCTGAACCATTATCACCCCTTCCAGGTCACGCACGTGGTCCCTCTGAACTGAGCCAAATCAGTCTGGAAGTAGGAAAACTTCCCAAGGTACTCGAGCCTTTAGAAGTCAGCAAGGCTGGTTCTGAAGTTACGAAAGTTCAAGCTGTTAAGTCCAGTGAAGGACTATTGGGTGAGTCACCCCAGCAACGTGAACCTACTACACCACCGAGAACTACTACACCACCGAGGCGTTATCCGGACCGAGTCAGGAAGCGCAGGAGGCGCCTCCGCAGAGACTGAATCTGTGAACTGTTTCCCGCAGAGACTGAATCGGTGAATTGTTTTTACATGAAGTTGGGTATATATGTTATGATGTTATGTTTAATGGGGAATAGGTATATTGTAAGCTAAAAAGGGAGGATTGTAGTGTATGTAACCGTTCCACCTTTAAGAGAACTATTTTAAGGGTTGCACTACTTTATCTTGGCTGCTGTATACTGTAATACCGGCGGTGACCACACCGGTATATAAGTACTGTGTAATGATTTATTGGGCAGTTCCGCCCTGACCTTCGAATAGTAAAGTCCTGTTAAAGTTTACTCTTGTGGTCTGTGTATTAATTCTCAATATAACACACAGACTTAACAAGTGTGACCTCCTGGGAAACCCCTCTCCCCACCTTGACTGAGCACCTCCTCAACTGAGGCATATACCAGAAGCATGGCGACCATTTATTTCCTTTCCTCCTGGACAGCAGATTCGGACGAAGACCAGCCGTGGCAGCAGCAGAACCCTGAACAACAGCAGCACCAACAGCAGGAGCAACAACAGGAGCGCCAAGCTGGGGCTCACCCACCTGAAGCTGCACAGGTCAGAAGGCGCCAGCGCGCGACCACATTGCTGCCCAGGATGCAAGGGAGGCTCATGTTGGCCAAATTTGCTTAGCCTGCACAATCAAACACTTTTGCCTCACACCTTCTTACCAGAGCATCCGCAAAGGAATCCGCAGGTTCTTGTCCAATCACTCTGACCACCATACTGACAATTGCAAGTCGCTCTAAGCCCTCAATGTGGAAATCCCATTTGTGAAATGACACAGGCCACAATTTCAACAGTTTGCCATCAGAAATTTTCATCACAACAAGCAACTGATGGCTTTTCAAAAATAAACACAACATAACACCCAAGTGACTACCTTTGTGGCTACTTGTGCTTTATCTTCCTCTTACGTGTGCCCCTACGTGGTGCTTCCCCTGTGGCTTCAGCAGATGTGGAGGCCCCTTGCTCAGTTTCTTGCTGCTCCTGTCTCGACACCTTTGGCGGCCGTCCTCTGGGGTTGCGAACCTCTGAGGGCTCGGCAACAGTCTGCTGCTCCTGCGGCTGTGCAGGGGCTGAGACGCCCATCTCACTTGGATGAGGACTCTGGTGGGGCTCTGACCAAGGGCTTTGCAGTGGCATGGTCATTTGACTGCTGGAGAGGAGCACCCACTTCCTTGTTCTCTGCCACCAACATCCCTCTCATGGGTCAGCCCCACTTCAGAGCTAGCAAGTTACTTGACAGCATCTTGCTGCACTTCAGGGGGGCCATGAGGACCCATTTCTGCACTGGAAGTTCTACTCCAGCGGACCTCCATGAAGGTCTGGTTTCTATGCTCAATAACTGACCATCGCTCCTCAAGAGATGCCAGTCTATTCTGAACAATGACCATGTTTTCAACACTCTGGTGACTTAGCTCCTCCATGGCCGTAGCCATCCTCTCCTCAACCGTAGCTATTCTTTCCACGAAGGTTGCCATCCATTCCGTGGTGATGCGTTCATGCGCCAACACCTCCACAAAGGCTCTGCTCATGTTTGCGATGGACTACTCCATTCGCTCCACACTCGCAGCGACCCTGGAGACAAAACCTGCCAGAGACTCCTGCACCTGTTCCTGGAGATCCAGCACCACTCTCCTTCTGGATGGACCCGGAGGCACAGGGTCGACATGCAGCTTAGCCAAGCTGGCAGAGTCCTGCGCCTTCCGACGAGGACTTTCCACTGCTGTCCCTATCTCCACCATCTGCTGATGCTCACTTGTGAGCTGTGATACACCAGGTGACAACACTACTCTATTTCGCGAAGATCCCATCGAGGTGTGAGTGTCTGCGCTGGTGCTGGGTGCGCTGAATTCTGCTGACGCTGCTCCCTCAGAGGTTGCATCTTCCTCCGAGGAGTCTTGACGCTCAGGCTGTTCCTCCTGGACAGTGGGGATTGGGGCTCTCGATGGTCCTGTGGGGGAGTAAAGGAAAGAGTTAGAGATGTGAGGTCAAAGTTACATACACATTGAATAGTGCAGATGATCATAAGTCAATCTGTTAGAGCATCAGAATCATTATCAGTGACTCATGCAATGTCAATGAGAGAGATGCCAAACTATTCTGTCACCAGCTTGCTGTGACGCGCCCGTCGGTCTGTCCTCCACTTGAGAATCGTCCTCCACTCCGGCGATCTCCAGGGCCGCCTCCTCCCAGGTGGTGAGCTGGGCATCTGAGGGTGGCCCTCCTCCGGTCATGGCTCTTTCCCTCTTATTGTGGGTTCTCTTTTCCTGCAGTGAGGGACACAAGTGGAGTTTGAGTGAGAATGAAGGAGTCAGTGTGGAGAATCCATAGCATAGATGCTTAGATGGAGACAAAGGGCCCTCCCTGTGTGTTGTAAGTTGTTGTCATTGCATCACAGTGATAGGGAGTGTGAGGGCTGCATGGTCAAATAGTTAGTGAATGTGACCATAGAGAGAGAGGCAATGGGCAAGGGTGCAGGGATGTAAGTGTTAAGTGGGATGTGGAGGGAGAGGTTGGCAAAGCAGAGTGCTGGTGAGGAGAGGCGATGGGGATCAGATTGAGGGTGATGGGAAAGTCATACTCACTTTTCCTGTGCGGAGGTCACGAAGCCTCTTCCTGCACTGCAGCCAGGTTCTGCGGCTCATAGAGATGGAGTTGACCTCCTGGGCCACTTGCAGCCACACAGCTTTGGTCTGCTGGGTTGGCATTTTTCTCCCTGAGGAAGGGAAGAGCACCTCCTATATTTGCTCTTGCTCCCTCCACCAGAGCTTGGAGGGAGGGATCATCGAAGCATGGAGCACACTTTGGCCTACTGCTGGACATAGTCGATCAATGAAGTCCTTACTACAATCACCATAAAGTTTGCAGTCTCCAGAAGAAACAAGGCTGCTTGCCGGCCTTAAATCCAGCAGCATTGATGACGTCATCGGAGGCGACTTTCTGTCTGAAAAGACTCATTGGGCCAGGGGTTCCCACACGCTGGGAGTCAAGTGCCCAATTAGGGGAAAATCGCATTTTTTTCCCACTTCACTTTGGAGTCGGGGTCCTGACACGAAAACCACCTGACACGCCCCCAGCCCGCCCCCAATGGCAAAATCGAGCCTGTTAACTATTTCTCTCTCCGCAGAGGCTGTCTGTCCTGCTGAGTATTTCCAGCATTTTCTGTTTTTATTTCAGATTCCCAGCCTCCGCGGTATTCTGCTTTTGTATTGTTGTCAGAATATTTATCGTCCTGCTCTCACGTTGCAAAATTCCTTGAATTTAAGTCGGCAAAAATTATATAAACAACTAGTTACCAGAGCTAGTTGATGCTCCCTGGTTTAAGTGAAGCCATCATCCGCAGCACTGTAACTCCAGCAAACCTTCTAAACGTGCCTGAGGGAAAGGTCTCCTCTGTCGCAGTGTTAGCGACCACATAAACACGGCGGGAAGATCACCTCTGGTCGCTGAGATAACGACACGATAATCCCAGTGCAAGATTTCCCTCTGTCCGTTTTTCTTATTTATTGGGGCCCAGAAGGTCAAGAATCCACCGAGACTTTAATATGGTTTTCTAAGTTTATTGGCATTGGGAAATGATGGTTTTTTTCCCCAGATAACAACCTTATCCAGGGAGCACAACTCAGAAGCAAAGGTGATCAAGCCTCGCTTATATTCGCTGGAGTTTAGAAGAATGAGAGGGGATCGCATTGAAACTTTAAAAATTCTAACAGGACTAGACAGACTAGATGCAGGAAGGATGTTCCCAATGGCGGGGGAGTCCAGAACCAGGGGTCACAGTCTAAGGATAAGGGGTAAGCCATTTAGGACAGATGAGGAGGAATTTCTTCACCCAGAGAGTGGTGAACCTGTGGAATTCTCTACCACAGAAGGCAATTGAGGCCAATTCATTAAATATATTCAAGAAGGAGTTAGATATATTTCTTAAGGCTAAAGGGATCAAGGGATATGGGGAGAAAGCAGGGACAGGGTACTGAATTTGGATGATCAGCCATGATCTCATTAAATGATGGAGCAGGTTTGAGGGACCGAATGGCCTAATCCTGCTCCTATCTTCTATGTTTCTATGTAAGCGAAGGTGATCAAGCCCTTGTTCTGGGAGAGTTGAGGGGGTTAATTCTTCATGGCGGTCGAATACTGCTCATGGTCTCCTGGTAATCAGGGTAAGCCTGGATGCTTTGTGTCTCTCCTTTCTAAGCCAGTTGCTGGGCAGAATAGATTTGTTGCTTTTTTTCTTTTATTTCTCACAGTCCAACAGAACAGGTGCGCTAACTGTTCCCTTGCTGCTCTCTGCTCACCTGTCGCAGTCCTTGAAAGGTGCAGCAAGTTATGGTGATACATACTGTCTCAAGGCAGCTTTGAGCAGGAACAAGTCCAGAATGCTGCCTGATTTTGGCCAAGCTGGCTATTATTACCCCGAGGCCTTTGCCCAATTTGGTGCTTCGATACAATGGTGCATTCCTCAGTCGACCACCGATCCCAAATGCGTCTACCTGCCATTTTGCTTTGGTTGTATTGGCTGCACGTGGGCGTTCTTCCCCTGCAGTTCAATACTCTAAACCAATTGTGCTCTTTTACAAAGTATTTATCCTGCTAATCCAGGCTTTCAGGTCCATTCCTTTATCTATCTCACGTTTCCCGGGCCAGCGCTTGCCCTGACAGTCCCCACTCCTTTGGCTTTACTTAGTCCTCCTTCAGAGCAGGCATCAGAAAGTCCATGTCAAAAAGCCCAGAATCCTTCCCTTTCGCTGCTATTCCTTCGCTAAATGACAAACGTTTTCTTTTGCAGAAGAGTCTACCACTTAGTTGGAAAATGCGATCAGCGGAAATCCTCCCCCTTGAGGTTCAAGCTGCCAGAAATGTTACACCAAATTCCAGTCTTGACAGTCTATCGCCTTCTATTAGTCAGCGAGACAGTAACAAGAGGACACAAGCTTAAGACAAACACAAAAAAGATGCAAGAGAAGGTTAGAATAATTTCTTTACACAGAGGATGCTTAGAATATGGAGTTCTCTGCCACAATCCATTGCTAAAGTAGAGTCCATAAATTTTCTTAAAAGGGAACTAAATAGTAGCTTGAAAAAGAGGAATATTAAAACGTATGGGGAGCAAGTAGGAGAGTGGGTCTAGACTGGGTGGCTCATGTGGAAAACATAAGGACATAAGAAATAGGAGCAGGAGTCGGCCATTCGGCCCCTCGAGCCTGCTTCACCATTCAATAAGATCATGGCTGATCTTCTACCTCCTCTCCACTTCCCTGCACTATCCCCATATCCCTTGATTCCCTTAATAGTCAAAAATCTATCGATCTCTGTCTTGAATATACTCAACGACTTAGCCTCCACAGCCCTGTGGGGTAGAGAATTCCAAAGATTCATCATCCTCTGAGTGAAGAAATTTCTCCTCATCTCAGTCCTAAATGGCCGACCCCTTATTCTGAGACTGTGACCCCTGGTTCTAGACTCCCCAGCCAGGGGAAACATCCTCCCTGCATCTACCCTGTCAAGCCCTGTAAGAATTGTGTATGTTTCAATGAGATCACCTCTCATTCTTCTAAACTCTAGAGAATATAGGCCCAGTCTACTCAATCTCTCCTCATAGGACAATCCCCCCATCCCAGGAACCAGTCTGGTGACCCTTATTAATACATTGGCGCGACTTGGGCTGAATGGCCTGTTTCTGTGCAAAGTATTCTATGATTGTAGGTTATTGTCTTTCGTTAAGCTCTCATACACACACAGGACCATATACTAAGTCCTTATTAAGTTTGCATTGCTGTTTAATGTAAAATGTTTTAAAAAGATGTATTTATTTATATTGTCCATAAAGTGGGACCGAAATCCTCGGGGATTCTGGTATTCTCCCACCATTTCCGGGATGTTTCTACCTGCCTTTTGAGAGCCAGAACCTCGATCCGTGCCTTACCTGGTAAATAATAGCCGGGGGCTGAGAGTCCCTGAGGCAGGATCATAGAATCATAGAAAGTTACAGCACGGAAGGAGGCCATTTCGGTCCATCATGTCCACGCCGGCCAACAAAGAGCTATCCAGCCTAATCCCACTTCCCAGCTCTTGGTCCATAGCCCTGCAGGTTACAGCATCCCAAGTGCACATCCAAATACTTTTAAAATGTGTTTAGGGTTCCTGCCTCTACCACCCTTTCAGGCAGTGAGTTCCAGACCCCCACAACTCTCTCGGGGGTTCCCACTTCTTCCATTCACTTGGGACCTGGTGCATCAGTGGAGGTTGGTATGGCTCGTTAGCTGAGTTGTACCAGCCTACAGAAGGGCGAATGTTGGCCCCACTGGTGTGGTTTTGGCCAAGGAAGTGGCTTGGACTCGCAAAGAAAAAGGTATAATTTTTTTTTGCATGTACGGGTGAACCCCCTCGCACAGGGGGCTTTTTAAAATTCATTCATGGGATGTGGGCCTCGCTGACAAGGCCAGCATTTATTGCCCATCCCTATCACCCTTGAGAAGGTGGCGGTGAGCTGCCTTCTTGAACCGCTGCAGTCCGTGTGGTGAAGGTGCTCCCACAGTGCTGTTAGGGAGGGAGTTCCAGGATTTTGACCCAGCGACGATGAAGGAACGGCCGATATATTTCCAAGTCAGGATGGTGTGTGACTTGGAGGGGAACTTGGAGGTGGTGCCCCCATACGCCTGCTGCCCTTGTCCTTCTAGGTGGTACAGGTCGCGGGTTTGGGAGATTCTATGTCTGGGGGAGGGGGAGGGGCCTGGGTAACCTTCCCACCCAACCCCTCTAGAAAAGCGTGCATGTGTGGGAGTTTGCAGCACTCAGGGCAGGTGTCGGACATGTGCCCAAAACGGCGTTTGCACCCACCTGCACCTATGTTAATGAGGTGCCTTCCCACGGAACCCCACAAACCTTGGCGGGATTAAGCGATGCAAACCCCCGGTGGGCGTGATCCCAATAGTTACGGCAGAATCGCAACCGGTGGATTCTCGGCCCCAACGCCTGCATTCTGGATAGGCCCAGAGATATCCAAAGGTAAATTCACCAACCCACAATCAAAGGGAATGCGGGTTGGAGAATTACAAAGTATCGCAAAGTTACAAAGTATTTACAGCAGAGAAACAGGCCATTCGGCCCATCAGGTCTGATGTGCCTCAATAATTCCGAGACTCGAAGTTAGCAGAACAAAAACAAGGCTTTTATTAACTTAGAAAGTAACACGTAAGAGAGAGAGATGTCTTCCTTCTGGAGACTGAGGCCAGACTGAAGCTAGCTTACAAACGGGGCCAGGTATGGGCGGAGCCCTACACACAGCACATTCCAGCACATTCCAGTATACAATACAGCACATTCCAGTACACAATACAATGAGGTCTGGGGGAAGGGAAATGACACTGAAACCGATCTCAGTCACAGGCAGTGGTGAATGGAATATTTCATCACATTCACCCCTTCTATAGATTTAGTCTGTTCGGGGGTTTGATAGTCCTCTGCGACCGACGTGGCTGTTGCGGTGCCGTGGGTGTCGGCTGGGTGTCCCCGGTAGCCTCCTGGGTCTCTGCCGGGGGTGCCGCCAGGGTTGTTGGAGGGGTAGTTGGTGGGGGTGCCGTTGGTCGGTGTTCTTCCGGGGGTGATGAAAGAGTAGTGGGTGGGTAAGAGTTGCTGTGATCGTCGTTGCCGCTATTGCCGTGGTTGTTGTCGATGCCGGCTGGGGCGACGTCTTTTATGGACACGGTGTCCTCCCTTCCGTCGGCGTGCCGGACACATGCGTATTCGGGGTTGTCGTGGAGTAGGTGTGCTGGCTCCACGAGAGGGTCCGTCTTGTGGCCCCTCACATGCCTTCGCACGAGTACCGGACCTGGGGTGGAGAGCCATGACGGCATGGATACGCCTGAGGTGGATTTCCGGGGAAAGACAAACATTCGTTCATGAGGCGTGGTATTAGTGGCCGTACACAATCGTGACCGTATCGAATGGAGCACATCCGAGAGGACTTCCTGCCAGCGGGAGATAGGGAGGCCCTTGGTCCTTAGAGCTAGAGTGACTGCTTTCCATACTGTCCCGTTCTCTCGCTCCACTTGGCCGTTACCCCGGGGGTTGTAGCTGGTGGCACGGCTCGTGGCGATCCCCTTGGACAGCATGTACTGGCGTAGCTCTTCACTCATGAAGGACGCCCCCCTATCCGTCTGGATGTAGCTCGGCATACCGAACAGGCAGAACAGGCTGTTGAGGCATTTAATGACTGTGGCGCTGGTCATGTCTGGGCAGGGGAAGGCGAATGGGAACCGGGAGTATTCGTCCACAATGTTCAGGAAGTAAACATTGCGGTCGACGGACGGGAGGGGGCCCTTGAAATCTAAGCTGAGCCGCTCAAAGGGCCGTGTAGCTTTGATTAAGTGGGCTCTATCTGGGCGGTAGAACCGAGGCTTGCACTCAGCGCAAGTGCGGCAGTTCCTGGTCAGGGACCGAACTTCCTCAATCGAGTAGGGTAAGTTACGGGACTTTATGAAGTGGAACAGCCGCGTGACCCCTGGGTGGCAGAGGTCGTTGTGGAGGGTCTGTAGCCGATCCCCGGTGGCGCTGGCACACATCCCTCGTGAGAGGGCGTCAGGGGATTCGTTAAGGGCCCCTGGCCGGTAAATGATGTCGTACTCGAAGGTGGAGAGCTCGATCCGCCACCTAAGAATCTTATCATTTTTCATCTTCCCCCTCTGTTTATTATTGAACATAAACGCTACCGACTGCTGGTCGGTAAGTAGGGTGAAGCGTTTGCCGGCTAGGTAGTGGCGCCAGTGGCGCACTGCCTCCACGATGGCTTGGGCCTCCTTTTCCACGGAGGAGTGTCTGATCTCGGGCCCTTGGAGGGTCCTCGAGAAGAAAGCTACGGGCCGCCCCGCCTGGTTGAGGGTGGCCGCCAAGGCGAAGTCAGACGCATCACTTTCCACTTGAAATGGAGTGTTCTCGTCCACTGCCTGTAGCGTGGCCCGCTCAATATCCTGCTTAATGCTTTTGAAGGCGGCGTGGGCCTCAGCAGAGAGCGGGAAAGAGGATGCTTTCAAGAGGGGGCGGGCTTTGTCGGAATAGTTGGGGACCCATTGGGAATAATAAGAAAATAACCCCAGGCACCTTTTCAGGGCTTTGGGAGTGTTGGGCAGGGGCAGCTCCCGTAGGGGGCGCAATCGGTCGGGGTCTGGCCCGATTTCCCCATTCTCCACCACGCTGCCTAGTATGCAGAGGCGCGTGGTGTTGTAAACGCACTTGTCCTCGTTGTAGGTGAGGTTGAGTTTTTGTGCGGTTTTCAGGAACCTCTCGAGGTTCGAGTCGTGATCCTGCTGGTTGTGACCGCAGATGGTGACGTTGTCGAGGTAGGGGAAGGTTGCCTGCAAGTGGTGGTCATCGACCATGCGGTCCATCTCCCTCTGGAAGACCGAGACCCCATTCGTCACCCCAAAGGGGACTCTGAGGAATTGGTAGAGGCGTCCGTTCACCTCGAAGGCGGTGTACGGGCGGTCCTCTGGTCTGATAGGGAGCTGGTGGTACGCTGACTTGAGGTCGATGGTGGAGAACACCCGGTATTGGGCGATTTGGTTCACCATTTCTGATATGCGGGGTAGCGGGTAGGCGTCTAGTAGGGTGTACCTGTTGATCGTTTGACTATAGTCGATCACCATCCGTTTCTTCTCGCTACCCCTTACCACTACCACTTGGGCGTGCCACGGGCTGTTGCTGCGTTCAATAATGCGCTCTTTCAGGAGCCTGTCTACCTCGGTCGCGATAAACCGCCTGTCCTCCCAGCTGTACCTCCTGCTTTTGGTCGCTATTGGCCGGCAGTTAGGGGTAAGGTTCGCGAATAGCGAAGGCGGCTTTACCTTCAGGGTAGCCAGACCGCACACTGTGAGGGGCGGCTGGGACCCACCGTACTTGAGCGTGATGCTTTGGTGGTTGCACTGGAAATCCAGGCCCAAGATCACGCTCGCACATAGGTTCTTCATGATTAATACTTTAAAATTATCATATACAGTTCCGTTAACGCACAATTGTACCGTGCAGTAACCCAGAATGGTCGATGTCTGGGTTTTATCAGCCATAGAGATGGTACCCTGAGTAGGGACCACCTTTAGGGAGAGTTGTTGTGCCAGTTCTGGGTGGATAAAGCTCTCCGTGCTTCCACTGTCAATTAAGCATTTAACCCGGCACCCGTTTACCTCGATGTCCACCATTGATCTGGATAGCGGGTGCGGCCTGGTCTGGTCCACTGTGACCGATGCCACTGTAGGGCCCTGATCGATACAAGATGGCGTCCACGCTGTCTGCTCACAAGATGGCGGACCCCACGAGGTCGGGCAAGATGGCGTCCAAGATGGCCGCTCCCACGGCGCACACGTGGCGGTGGCGGGTTTTCCGGCGGTTGGTTTTCCGGCGGGGTTCCCTCTGCACACCTTCCCGAAGTGCCCCTTCTTACCGCACTTAAAGCAGGTGGTGCCTTTCGCCGGGCACAGGTTTCTGGTGTGCTTTGGCTGCCCGCAGAAGTAGCAGTTGGGTCCCTGACGCGTCGCGGCTGCCGTAGGGCTTCTGGGGGGGAGCGGGGCCCAGCCGGTGTCGGGCTGTCGGGCGGGGAAGATGCCTTCCAAGATGGCGGCGCCCTCGGTGCACACGTGGCGGCGTGGACGGCGCGGGCTGAAGAGTAGGCGTCCGAGTTTCTCTGGGCCACATCCAGGGATCGCGCGGTGTCCGCAGCCTGTTTCAGGTCCAACCCCGTTTTTTCCAGCAGTCTTTGCCGGATGTAAGTGGAGCTGAGGCCTGTGATGAAGGCATCGCGAACAAGCTCATCAGTGTACACTGCGGCTTTTACATCTCGGCACTTGCAGTCTTTGCCAAGCATTTTCAGGGTGCTTAGGAACTCCTCCACCGATTCCCCAGGTCGCTGTGCGCGGGTAGCGAGCAGGTGCCTAGCATACACCTCATTCGTAGGCTGCTGGTAATGCGCCTTTAAGATGTCGCAGGCGGCCAGGTACGTCTCGGCGTCTTGGATGAGGGGGTAAACCCGGTGGCTTACCCAATTCCGCAGAATTCCGAGTCTCATCCTCGCAGCGTCCGTAGCGTCTTTGACGGCTGCGGAATTGTCCAGGAAGAATTCCATACACTCAAACCAGTGTCCGAAGCGTGCTGATGCGTCCGGAGCATGTTCATCCAAATCCAAACGTTCGGGTTTCAGGAGTTGATCCATAGTGTTGAAAAATAAGTTAATAAAATTGATGTGCCTCAATAATTCCGAGACTCGAAGTTAGCAGAACAAAAACAAGGCTTTTATTAACTTAGAAAGTAACACGTAAGAGAGAGAGATGTCTTCCTTCTGGAGACTGAGGCCAGACTGAAGCTAGCTTACAAACGGGGCCAGGTATGGGCGGAGCCCTACACACAGCACATTCCAGCACATTCCAGTATACAATACAGCACATTCCAGTACACAATACAATGAGGTCTGGGGGAAGGGAAATGACACTGAAACCGATCTCAGTCACAGGCAGTGGTGAATGGAATATTTCATCACAAGGTCTATGCCGGTGTTTGTGCTCCACACGAGCCTCCTCCTACCCCATTTCATCTAACCCCAGCAACATATCTTTCTACTCCTTTCTCCCTCATGTGTTTATCTAGCTTCCCCTTAAATGCATCTATACTATTCACCTGAACCATTCCCTGTGGTAGCGAGTTCCTCATTCTCACCACTCTCTGGGTAAAGAAGTTTCTCCTGAATTCCCTGTTGGATTTATTCGTGACTATCTTATATTGATGGCCCCTACTTCTGGTCTCGCCCGCGAGTGGAAACATCTTCCCTATATCTGCAGGGGAGTTCTCCCCGGTATCCTGGCCAATATTTATCCCTCAACCAACATAACAAAAAACAGATTATCTGGTCATTATCACATTGCTGTTTGTGGGAGCTTGCTGTGCGCAAATTGGCTGCCGCGTTTCCCACATTACAACAGTGACTCCACGTCAAAAAGTACTTCATTGGCTGCAAAGTGCTTTGAGGCGTCCGGTGGTCGTGAAAGGCGCTATATAAATGCAAGTCTTTCTTTCTTTCTTTCTTTTCTATCAAACCCCTTCATAATCTTAAAGACCTCTATCAGGTCACTTCTCGGTCTTCCCTTTTCTGCAGAAAAGAGCCCCAGGCTGTTCAATCTAGAAACGAACTCCCAGTGCTTTGTTTGCTTTTTTTTATGACAATATTAACCTGCATCACTACTTTTAGTGATCTGTGTACCTGTACTCCCAATCCCTCTATTCCTCTACCCTATTTACGCACTTATTTTCCAAGGAGTGTGTGGCCTCCTTATTCTTCCTACCAAAATGTACTGCCTCACGCTTATCCAAATTGAAGTTAATTTGCCAATTACACACTCATTCTACAAGTTTATTAATATCTCCCTCTACTTTGTCACAGTCTTCCTCTGTATTAACTAGACCCCCAATTTGGTGTCATCCGCAAATTTTGAATTTGTTCATCCGATTCCCAAGTCCAAATCGTTTATGTAAATGGTGAACAACAGTGGTCCCAGCACCGATCCTTATTTGTTCATGGGATGTGAGCATCGCTGGCAAGGCCGGCATTTATTGCCCATCCCTAGTTGCCCTTGAGAAGGTGGTGGTGAGCCGCCTTCTTGAACCGCTGCAGCCCATGTGGTGAAGGTACTCCCACAGTGCTGTTAGGGAGGGAGTTCCAGGATTTTGACCCAGCGACGATGAAGGAACGGTTGATATATTTCCAAGTCAGGATGGTGTGTGACTTGGAGGGGAACTTGGAGGTGGTGGTGTTCCCATGCGCCTGCTGCCCTTGTCCTTCTAGGTGGAAGAGGTCACGGGTTTGGGAGGTGCTGCCGAAGAAGCCTTGGCGAGTTGCTGCAGTGCATCTTCCCATCTTTTGCCATCTGAGAAACTACCTTTGACTCCTACTCTCTGTTTTCTGTTATCCAGAATTGGAGCATAGTTTTCCCACTGGGAGCAGGGGAACAGTTAATACATCCTTCGCTTCTTGAAGGGATACATTAGTTACCCGATATTTAAAAAATAGGTTACTGGCTTGCTTATGAGAAAGCTGCAGTTTATTAAGTGTTGCAGTTCAAGCCAACACCCCCGATCCCTGTGTATTTGGCCTGATTGAGGAGAGGAAGTTAAGAGTGGGGCCTTTCGTATACTAGGTAAATGGAATCTTATTTAAAGAATGTTCGAACGGTAAATGGTGCTGAAATAACGGCACAAAGGTAATGGAATGAGGGCTCTTGAATTCCTGTGACTGGTGGTTGGGTGCGATTAAACAAGGGCTGGTTTAGTTATTCACTTCGGTCTAAAATAATACAAGATGGAATCCGGCCAATAATATTGCTATTTTGTCATCATTGGCAAAGTGAAATCTCCAGTTACCTCCAAGTTTCTGATCAAATAAAGTCTCAGTTGTGTCATTTAAAATATAAATCCAGTTCTTAATTTAGCAAAGCACAACTGTGACCCAGCTGGGCTGGTGGAACATCACAGCTACTTGCCAATCTATCAAATGGACATGATAAAAAAGAGCTAAACTTCACTCAGAAACTAAGGAAATTTTTTAAGTCCTTGAGCAGAAACCCAATTAGCCTAATTATTTATCTAAAGCATAATAGTGACAGATTCTAACATCTGTACTGGCTGTTTCTCAGTGTCTACATTATAAATGACCTTTCTGTCTGACAAGTCATAAGAACATAAGAATTAGGAGCAGGAGTCGGCCACACGGCCCCTCGAGCCTGCTCCGCTATTCAATAAGATCATGGTTGACCTTCGACTTCACTCCACTTTCCCGCCCGATCTCCATATCCCTAGATTCTTCTATAGTCCAAAAATCTATCGATCTCAGTCTTGAATATACTCAATGACTCAGCATCCACAGCCCTCTGGGATAGAGAATTCCAAAGATTCACAACCCTCTGAGTGAAGAAATTCCTCCTCATCTCAGACTCAAAAGGCCGACCCCTTATCCTGAGGCTATGACCCCTAGTTCTGGACTCTCCAGCCAGGGGGAAACAACATCTCAGCATCTACCCTGTCAATCCCCCTCAGAATCTTATATGCTTGAATGAGATCACCTCTCATTCTTCTAAACTCCAGACAGTAGAAGCCCAATCTACTCAATCTCTCCTCACAAGTCAACCCTCTCATCCCAGGAATCAACCTAGTGATCCTTTGTTGTACCACCTCTAAGGCAAGTATATCCTTCCTTAGATAAGGAGACCAAAACTGTGCACAGTACTCCAGGTGTGGTCTCACCAAGGCCCTGTACAATTGTAGCAAGACTTCCTTACTCTTATACTCCAACCCCCTTGCAATAAAGACCAACATGCCATTTGCTTTCCTAATTGCTTGCTGTACCTGCATGTTAACTCTCTGTGTTCCTTGTACGAGGATACCTAAATCTCTCTGAACACCAACATTTAATAGTTTCTCACCATTTAAAAAATATTCTGCTTCTCTATTCTTCCTACCAAAGTGAATAACCTCACATTTCCCCACATTATACCCACCTGTCACCTTATTGCCCACTCACTTAACCTGTCTATATCCCTTTGCAGCCTCTTTGTGTTCTCCTCACAGCTTACTGTCCCACCTAGCTTTGGCAAACTTGGATACATTACACTCGGTCCCTTCTTCTAAGTCATTAATATAGATTGTAAATAGCTGAGGCCCAAGCACTGATCCTTGTGGTACTCCACTAGTTACAGCCTGCCAATCTAAAAATGACCCGTTTATCCCCACTCTGTTTTCTATCCATTAACCAATCCTCAATCCATGCGAATATATTACCCCCAACCCCATGCGCCCTTATCTTGCATAACAACCTTTTGTGTGGCACCTTATCGAATGCCTTTTGGAAATCCAAATATACTACATCCACTGGTTCCCCTTTATCTACCCTGCTAGTTATATTCTCAAAAAACTAATAAATTTATTAAACACGATTTCCCTTTCATAAAACCATGTTGACTCTGCCTAATCATGTTATGATTTTCTAAGTGCCCTGATACCACTTCCTTAACAATGGATTCCAGCATTTTCCCGACGATTGATGTCAGGCTAACTGGCCTGTAGTTCCCTGTTTTCTCTCTCCCTCCTTTCTTGAATAGCGGGGTTACATTTGCTACCTTCCAATCCACTGGGACCGTTCCTGAACCTAGGGAAATTTGGAAGATCACAACCAATGCATCCACTATCTCTGCAGCCACATCTTTTAGAACCCTCATTGCAGTTAAAAACAAATCGTTTGCCAGTCTTTGTTACCCCTGATCCATTTAGTTCGTCGTTCAGCGTGCTCATTCTCAATACAACAGCAAATGTGCAGGCCCAGATTTGGGTGTTTGAGACTTCACCTCCTCCAGCAACCCCTCATTTCCCACTCCTCGGACCCAGTGTCAGACAACATCTGGACACCCACAACAATGAGTTAAAGCAGGTGCTTGTCCATGGCCCAATTATCCCGGGCCCTTTGCTACACTGATTTGGGCTTCTGGCAGTCTTCTTTGCCCACCCGCTCTTCCTCCGGACTGGAGTTATACTGTAACTGGCACAAACTCCACGTGAGGTGGGGCTGCCTACCAGAGGTGGTTTCACACCTCTCACCTCGCTACAGGGAGTAGAGGAGGCGCTGAGATGATCACTGCCACTTTCACACTGAGCGCAACCAAAATCACTTCATCAGCATGAAAGTACAGGAAACTCTTTTTTATCCAGCACTGACGGGACCGGCGTGGTGCCGGTTGATCAAAAAGTCCGGATAACAGAGAGGTATACTTACCAAGGTACGAGAGCCCCGTACACGGCCACAGGTGCAGGAGCCCCGGTTACACGGCCACAGATCCAGGAGTCCCTGTTGCACGGCCACAGGTGCAGGAACCCCAGTTACACGGCCACTAATATATAGTAAAACTTACCTGAACCTACTCCTGAATTTTGCCGGTTAAAAGAGAGTTTCCTGTAGTACAGGAAACTTTGTGCTATCTGGAGGTGAGCTATCCGGCAATCTGGAGCCACCGGCAAAAATCAGCAGCCGTTTTTTATTCTTTTTGTTTGTTTTTTTTGCTTTGTTTGAACAGTCAAGCTGTGCAAGGTCTGTAGCTATAGCAACAGCTTCAGCTACAGAGCTTTAGGGCCACACCCGAGTGTTTAGAAGCTGTTGCTAAGCAACAGTGTTTGTTGTCAAATACGGAGTTAAGAATCTCTGTACCTCTCAACATTAACTCTGGAGAGTACGGAAGTTTTGAGGCAACAGCAGCAGCTCGGTCCCGTGGGTGCCGGATAGCACAAAGTTTCCTGTAGTAAGACAAGACATGTGTTGATGTAAGGGAAATGCATCAAATCCCTTTCCGTACAATGCGAGTGGAGTGAAGTGCACTGACTGTTGGACACGCCAGTAAATGCGTCAGCCAACCTTGAACGGGCAGACAGGGCCGTGATTAAATGCTTCACCTGAAGGTCGGCACCTCTGACGATGCAGCACTCCCTCAGCACAGCAGTGGAGTGCGGGCTTGACCTTTGTAGAGGTGGGGCTCGAACCCATGACATGCTTCGAACTGACGCCACAGGGCACATTCTAAAGGCAGGCCTGGGTCGGAGGATCGGGGATAGCCCCCCACCTCCAATCAGCCACTGTGTCTAGCGGTCATGGTAGCGGCGGTGCCTTGCAAACATACGCCAACGTTTGGTCGTCAAAAAGAGTGGCACAAATGACCAGTCGTGATGCAGATGGTCCCATTTACATCACCTGCACGCAGTCCTGACTGAGAGGTGTGTCGACCCCTTTGCAGCGGTGACCAACCATTTCAAATAAGCCGCGCATTTAACCAATAGCCACCGTGGAAAATCTAAATGATCACCACAAAATAACAGAGATTCGAGACAGCAATTCTGCTCTTGTGCACTTCCTGTTTTATTTTAACGTGATTAACTAAAATCTGTTTCACAAAAAGATACAGGAACTATTTGCAGGGCTACGGGAAACAAGCAGGGCAGTGGGACTAATTGAACATTTCTTTCAAAGAGCCGGCACTGGAACGATGGGCCGAATGGCCTCCTCCTGTGCTGTATGATTCTATGACAAACGGTTTTAAAAGTGAAAACTATATCTGTCTATAATTATTGAAAGTTTTGAGTCTAAGGACGTGTGACTGTGCAGTCCCTTCAACCAATCACATCCCAAAGCCAAACAAATTCTAGAGTCAGGACAGCCAAGGATCAATCAGTTCTCCGAACAATATCCATAGTGTCACTTCTGACTAGTTCAGTCCCAAAAGCAATCACGTCCAATTACATTCTACCAAAATAAACTTTCTGTGGCGAGCAATTACCACATCAAATCCTCAGGTCTTGGCCAATATTGTAGTTAAACTGAAGCTAAATGCTGAATATCTGAAATAAAACAGAAAATGCTGGAAACACTCAGCAGGTCAGGCAGCATCTGTGGAGAGAGAGACAGAGTTAACGTTTCAGGTGGATGGCCTCCCCTCTGTTATCATACTGTAACCATTTACACCTCCTCTGGACCCATCTTTCGTTTTTTTACTTGTCCCATTCCCATTCCCCTTTTGCCTCGCACCATCATCCCTTTTGTCATTTAATCTCTCCTGCCTTCCGCCCTATCATGGATCTTCCCCATTGTTCTTTCCTCGACCACCGGCTCTGTACTTGCTTACAAACCTCCAATTTCTTCCAGCTCTGACGAAGGGCCATCGAGCTGAAACATTGACTCTGTTTCTCCCTCCACCGATCCTGCCTGACCGGCTGAGTGTTTCCCAGCAATTTTCTGTTTTTATTATCAGCGTGACTGCCACCAACGAACCGGAAGCTGTGTTGGTTTAAGCATTAGTGTATAATAATATCGTAATATCGCATTAATCTGCAGAGCTCTGGGTTGGTTTAATAATAACGTATAGTGTAATAATATCGTGGGTTGGTTTCAAATATTAATGTATAATAATTTTGCAGGGGGAAGGTTGAGGAGATTTATTTGTTCGGCGAAAGGGAAAGGGGAAGAAAATTAATAAACATTTCAAAAGGGAATTGGATAAATACTTGAGGGAGAAAAAATTGCAGGGTTATGGGGAACGAGCGGGGGAGTGGGACTGACTGGATTGCTCTTCGAAAGAGCCGGCGCAGATTCGATGGGCCGAATGGCCTCCTTCTGGGCTGTCCTATTCTATGATTCTACAAGTGAGCACAACTCATGAGTATTATTAAACCGCACGCCAAAATGAGAACCTCCTCACTCTGAGTGGATTGTCCCGGGGCAGGGAGCCCACTAGAATTCGCCGCCTGCTCTCTCAGAGACCCTGCGGTTAATATCTCACTACTGTTTCAGTCAGGGCCCAGTGTACACTGACCCCTTGAAGAAGTTCAGTAGGGAAATTGGAAGAGGAAACAACTTTAGTTAAAGCGTTTCTTTTCCCCTCATGGGTGCATTAGGACCTTTCCCGCCCGAACACCAAAGGCCATTCGATGAAAGATGCTTTAATCTGCAGCGTCAGCTGTGGCTCAGTGGGCAGCACGCTCTGGCCTAGAAATTCAGTTGGCTTTGCGCCCAGTTTTCGCCCAAAGAGGGCTTTTGCGCCAATAGAGGAGTTCGCGCTGATATTCAGCGCTGCGGTAATGGCGGCGGTAGCCGGTAGCGCTGCGCCGGCACCGATGACGTCATCGGTGTGCGCAGTGCCCCGGTTCCGCCCCGATGCCGGCCCGAATCCCATATTCAGTTGCCGCCGCCTCCTCCGTGGCGGCCGCTACTTACATCCGGAGACCAGGGCCTTACTGCAGCTTTAGTGGGGCGCATAAAGGTGGAGGTGCGGCCGGCCGCTTTTTCGGCGGCCGCCTGCCCGCACCTCCTTCCCCGGCCTTCTCCACCACCCCCCCCCGCGGCATTGCCGGCTGCTTTCCGCGAGCCTGGCACTTCTCCGTGGTGCCGGGCTCATTTGCCGGCACAATCCAGCGGCGATCTCCCCGTTGCAGGCACCTCCACCTTAAGAGAAGGAGGAGGCCTGCAGTACCGCAGCCTGCCGCACCGCATCGGGTGGCGCAGCGGCGCCTACAGCGCTGAAATTCAGTTTCAGCGCCCCAAGCGGGGGCGGCCACACCCTGGAATAGCGCCCGGTTCCGACTTGGGGCGCAAAAGCTGATTTTCTGACGGTCGCAAATGGCTCCCCGCCCAGCGCTAATTTTTGGGCGCAAACCAGCTGGCGGGCCCAAACTGAATTTCTAGGCCTCTGCCTCTAAGTCAAAAAGTCATGGGCTCAAGTCCCACTCCAGGGACTTGAGCACATAAAAGCTAGGCTGACACTCCAGTGCAGTGCTGAGGTGCCGTCTTTTGGTTGGGACATTAAACCGAGGCCCCGTCTGCTCTCTCAGGTAGACATAAAAGATCCATGGCACTATTTTGAAGAAGAGCAGGGGAGTTCTCCCTGGTGTCCTGGGCCAATATTTATCCCTCAACCAACATAACAAAAACAGATCATCTGGTCATTATCACATTGCTGTTTGTGGGAGCTTGCTGTGTGCAAATTGGCTGCCGCGTTTCCCACATTACAACAGTGACTACACTTCAAAAAGTACTTCATTGGCTGTAAAGTGCTTGGAGATGTCTGGTGGTCGTGAAAGGCGCTATAGAAATGCAAGTCTTTCTTTTTTCTTAATGGAGGTGGTGCTCAGAGGATGAGCCGCACTTATATAGGGCACCTCAGTAACTGAAGCAGCTCAGACGCTACCTTGCCCCGTTGAGCAGTCTCCAAGTGAGATCAGCAAACTCAACAAAGCCCTGGGAGGCAACCCTGGGGACGTGTTGCCTCTCCCCGGCCTAGTACACAACGCGTGACCTATTCACCCATCATCATTTGAAGCATACGCTCTCAGTAGGAACATAGGAACAGGAGTAGGCCGTTCAGCCCCTCGAGCCTGTTCCGCAAGATGCAACTAAAATTTATAAATCCCTCAGTCCCGCCAGTTCAAGGCTTGGCACTCAGTCTAGATTATTATTTCATTACAGGTTCATGCCCAGACCAAATAAGGGAAAAATCTTAACACTGCTTTTGTGGCGGTACCACTGGTTGTACCTTACATAAAGATATACATAATTCCCTTTAACTTACCTTACTGTATGTATAACTTACTTGTTGGGGCCGTTGCCCCTTTAACTTACCTGTTGGGGCCATTGCCCCTTTAAGACGCGCCCTAGCGCGCTGACATCACGTCACGTACGACGTGATGTGCGTGCGCCGGCACAGCCCGGCCTAGCGTCTTCGGCCTCAACGGCCAGCCGACAGGAGCGACGCGATCTTCTGCTCCTGCAGCAAGCACCTGCACAGCCCGGCCTCACGACTTCGGCCTCAACGGCCAGCGACGCAACGACGCGCATCACGAGACGCCCTAAGCGCGGGAAACGCGAACAACGCGATGACGTCACAACACAAACGCGATGACGTCATCACGCTCCCCACAGGACTGCGAACTCAGTCCTCGTGGAGTCCCCGCTGGGACAAGACCTACACCACGGTGCTCCTACAGTCAGCCATCTTACCTGCTATCTTACCTGCTGTAATTAGCCTGTTCCTGTAAATAAACAACTTATTTATAGTTCGTCGAAGTCAAACTCTCTTATTTAGTGGCGATCTACACAAACCGCTACACTTTGCTACTTTAACCAAACTTAAAAGGTTTGATCTGCTGTTGTGTTTCGGGGGGTCAGTCAGCACTTTCCGATCCGGGTGTGGCGCAGTGCTTTAGGTAGAGGAGGGAGAAAAGGCAGAAAATCCCAGGTAGCAAATATCGGCGCTCCGGCCTTATTTCCATCCCATGCTCCATTCGAGCATAGCTCCAAGCTGGGAGTGTGGGATCATTTCCCGTTCCCTTCAATGTACCCTGCGCCCAGACAGAGTCATCCTTGTAGCTCGGAGGAACCTCAGCGCACATCAACCAGAGAACGTTGAACACGATTATCAATTGAGGCAGAAATGAATTTGAAAGAAAGACTTGCATTTATATAGCACCTTTCACAACCACTGGACATCTCAAAGCGCTTTATAGTCAATGAAGTACTATTTTGAGGTGTAGTTACTGTTGCAATGTGGGAAACACAGCAGCCATTTTGCACACAGCAAGATCCCACAAGCAGCAATGTGATAATGACCAGATAATCTGTTTTTATTGTGTTGGTTGAGGGAGAAATATTGGCCAGAACACCAGAAAGAACTCCCTTGCTCTTCTTCGAAATAGTGCCACGGGATCTTTTACATCCACCTGAGAGCACAGACAGGGCCTCGGTTTAACGTCTCATCTGAAAGATGGCACCTCTGACAGTGTAGCACTCCACTGGAGTGTCAGCCTAGCTTTAAATGCATCAAGTCCCTGGAGTTGGACTTGAACCCACAACCTTCTGACTCAGAGGCGAGTGTGCTACCCACTGAGCCACAGCTGGCACTGAAAGCAAGAGAGAAAGAAAGGACAGAAATAAAAAGAAAAGAGCGAGAGAGAGAGAGAGAAAAAGATCGACTGGCAGCAAAGGGTAAAGCAAAAAAAGAAATGGTACAAGAGAGAGACAGAAATGGAACGGCAAAGTTAAGGAATGAAAGGGAATGACAGCGATGCCCAATGGGAGCAAACTCATTTAATTAAATATTAACAAGACTAAGTACTACTCAGAGTAAGTGTGTGTTATTGGATGTGATGGGTGATTCCATAATGCAGTGTCTCTGGTGTATTCCTGCAGCCTTGCAACTTGCTCCAGCTCCAGGCTGTGTCTGGGGTTTTTTTGTGTTCGTAGCGAGGTAACTCACAAGGGCCTCTCCCTCCCACGTTCCGAAAGAGCGGCGCCACATAACATCACAGGCGAGGGGTACTTCCGAGATAAACTTTTCCAGAAAGATTGCAGTGGAAGATTACTCAGGCGCCAACATCAAAGGCTGCGACAAGATCTGAGCGGTCCACATCAAGAGGGAAGCCGGATCGACTGGAAAGTCAGGCTCCGACGAGCAACTCGACTGCCGGCCGGGAGTTTCCTCGGAGCTGCTCCCTCCGGTTGGCCGCAAGCGCGATGGGAACGCTGTCTGCAACCAATATTAATGGGCCTGATTTCAACCTCGAGTCAACGGAGAGGAAAATTGGGAGGGGTGCGGAACAGCTGCCCGATTTGCTACCTCCTGTTTACCACCACCACCAAAAGTGAAAATCAGCCCTAATGTGCCTGCTGCTATTTTGTTGAAGGGTTAACAACAACAACTTGTATTTATATAGCGCCTTTAACGTAGTAAAACGTCCCAAGGCGCTGCACAGGAGTATTTTAAGACAAAGAATTTGACACCAAACCACATAAGGATAAATTAGGGCAGGTGACCAAAAGCTTTGTCAAAGAGGTAGGTTTTAAGGAGCGTCTTAAAGGAGGATTGGGAGGTAGCGAGGTGGAGAGGTTTAGGCAGGGAATTCCAGAGCTTAGGGCCCAGGCAACTGAAGGCACGGCCACTAAAGGTTGAGCGATTATAATCAGGGATGCTCAAGAGGGCAGAATTAGAGGAGCGCAGATATCTCGGGGGGGGTTGTGGGGCTGAAGGAGATTACAGAGATAGGGAGGGGCGAGGCCATGGAGGGATTTGAAAACAAGGGTGAGAATTTTGAAATCGAGGCACTGCTTAATCGGGAGCCAATGTAGGTCAGCGAGCACAGGAGTGATGGGCAAACGGGACTTGGTGCGAGTTAGGACACGGGCAGTCGAGTTTTGGATGACCTCAAGTTTACGTAGGGTAACCCTTTTATAATACAGAGGAGTAGCGGATGACCACGCTAAGCCTTCATACATTCAAATCCCAGGGCGACAGTTCAGGGCCATAAGTGCACACAGCTTCTGAGGCTGGCAAAGAGCAGGCGGAAATCACGGCCATTGGAAAATCCACTACCATTGCCGCAAAGAGCAAAATCCATCCCGTGATTTCCCTTGTCCAATATACAAGACATTCCCCTTATGGGAAGGTCAGTGCCTATTGCACGCAGTCTCTCGAGCTTCTCTCCCAATCAGAGTACTCCCTTTCCTGACTTTTTTGTGTTAGCAGGACACACTTCAACAGTGACGTGAGTACATTTAGACAGGGCTTTGTGATTTTCAGCAGGTGAATAAGCAACCGCAACAAAATACAGGCCTAAAGCCACGCTACGGGTCTCGACATCTGCTTTGTGCAGATTAAATTGCACTACAATTGTAAACCTCCTTTCTTGCGTCTAAATTTTCCGCTCTGAAAATCAGTTAGCACCGATGAAACACTGGGAATGATCCTGTAAACAGAGTGGTGAGAACTCTAATCCACCCCGCCCAGCGGGAACAGGCAAGGAGTGTGCAGTTAAAATCTCTGCACTGCCTGATAGGGCGGTGGATACAGATTCAATAGCAGCCTTCAAAAGGGAATTGGATAAAGACTTGAAGGAGAAAAAATTGCAGGGATATGGGGAAAGAGCGGGGGAGTGGGACTAACTGGATTGCTCTTCGAAAGAGCCGGCGTAGACTCGATGGGCCGAATGGCCTCCTTCTGTGCTGTACTATTCTGTGATTCCATAAGTTACAATCAGTGTGAGCTTTTGTTGGCCCATTGTGTCAAGGGACACATGGGCGCTCTGAAACCCATTATAAAACACCTTGCCATTCATCACTGGCACATTTCGAAATACAGGAAACTCTTTTTTATCCGGCACCGACGGGACCGGCGTGGTGCCGGTTTATCAAAAAGTCCGGATTACAGAGAGGTATAGTAAAAAGTACGAGAGCTCCATACACAGCAACAAATCCAGGCTTCCCTGTTGCTTAGCAACAGCTGCAGGAACCCCGGCCATAGACCAAGTGTCCCTGTTGCTTAGCAACAAGTGCAGGAACTCAATTACACAGCCGCAGCTCCAGGAACGGCCACTAATATGAAGTAAAACTTACCTGAACCTACTCCTGAATTTTGCCGGTTAACAGAGATTTCCGGTTATTTAGGTGCCGGTAAATCGAGAGTTTCCTGTAAGCTGCTACGAGTGACTTTCAAGCTGCCCATTTACACACCTGGATCTGCTGCTGTTCGTAGAAAACAGAACGCCTCACGGGAGGTTTTGAGACAGATTTTTAAGCGAACTCAGTAAAATGCGAATAAGCATTCAACACTCGAGCCAGAGAAAGGATCAAGGTTGCCAGTTCACATTGATTACAGGAATGCCAGGGTAACGTTATTTAAAATGAGTGGGCCGGCAGCAAGGCCCGCTGAATGCCGCACTCGGGTTCCTGAAATGTGTTCCAGGTGTGCCACGGTATCGTGAATACCCAAAATCGACCCTGCGGTTTGCTGCCGATATTTACAGAGACAGGCGTGTCCTGAGAGCTGAAGAGAAAGAAACATTCAGGGGTAGAAATTGGTTAGCGCCCCCATTAGCACCCCGAAAAAGTTAGCGCCCCGCGGCCGATTTTCCCAGGTAGCGCCCCGGGAGGGAGGAGGGGCGCTACTGGAAGCACCCCTCCTCCCTCTTGGGGCGCTGCGATCCAATATCGCGGCGCTACGTGCCGCGGTACTGCAGGCCTTCCTCCCCTTATTAAAGGGGAGGGGCCTGGCGCAGCGCGTCCCTGCACCCAGCTGGGCCTCCAGGGATCGGGAGTGCCGGCAAACGAGCCCGGCGCTCAAGAGGAGTGCCGGGCTCACAGAGAGCAGCCGGCACCCCCGGGGGGTGGGGAGGGGCTTCACGTGGGCCAGCGACAGCAAAGGGGACAGGTGCTGGCAGGCGGCCAGCAACAAAAGCGCCCTCTTAAGGCGCCAACGGGAGGCGCAAATCAGCCGAATTTAGCCCCCTCGGTATTCTAAAAAGAACTTGCATTTCTATAGCGCCTTTCACAATATCAGGATGTCCCAAAGTGCTTCACAGCCAATGAAGCACTTTTGAAGCAATAGCAAAATACTGCGGACGCTGGAAATCTGAAATAACAACAGAAAATACTGGAAACACTCAGCAGGCCAGGCAGCATCCGTGGAGAGAGAGAAACAGAGTTAATATTTCAGCTCTGTGACCAAGTGTAGTCACTGTTGTAAACACGGCAGCCAATTTGCACACAGCAAGCTCCCACAAACAACAATCTGATAATGACCAGAAAATCTGTTTTGTTAATGATGTTGTTTCAGGGATAAATATTGGCCAGAACATCAGGGAGAACGCCCCTGCTCTTTTTAGTGCCACGGGATCTTTTACGTCCACCTGAGAGAGCAGACGGGGCCTCGGTTTAACTGCTCACCTGAAAGACGGCACCTCTGACAGTGCGGCACTCCTTCAGCACTGCACTGGAGTGTCGACCTAGATTACGTGGAGTCGCTGGAGTGGGACTCGGACCCCAGAACCGTTCTGACTCAGGCGCGAGTGCTAGCCATGGAGCCAAGCGAGTCCAAGAGCTGACGGCGAGACAAGAGGGCGGACTCCCGGGACAGCTCCCAGCGAGGAGCACCGCTCGCAGGGAATGGCCGTCGAGAAATCGCGGGCCGGAAAACCCATTTAAATGGAGGGGAGGAATAATTGACCAGCTTTGAGCGCCCCCTGATTGACCAATCAGCGGACTCCTTGCTGGGTCACGCCTGATCGGGTGGAATCAACTCTCAAATAACATGTGGTTTTGGGCCTACCCCACCATCAGGGTTAACCATGAGCATCCGCTGTCCTATTTCGATTCTGATTTTCTTCCTTTTTAATGTGGCATGTTTTATTAATGGCCACACATGAAATATTCATCGAATTGAGTCATTCTGTAGCATGTTTGGGAACAGGCAAACATGGACGCGTGCCCTCCGAGAGCTGCAATCTGCTCACCAAAATAAATTATAAATGGCAAAGAAAAGCTCGGTTATGCAGAATTTATGGAACAAAAATAAAAATAGCATTAACTTTAGTGGAAGGGTTTTTTCTTTGTTAACTCATTTGAATTCAGCTGAGATTATGCGCACTTTATCCTCTTCTAAAGCCGTTCTTGGATTCGCTTTAAAGCCAAGTCTTCATTTCAGTTGCTTGGAGAAGCAACAAGAACAAAGAACGTACATTTATATAGCACATTTAACGTAGTAAAACGTCCCAAGGTGCTTAACCAGAGCGATATCAATAAAGACATTTTTGACACCGAGCCACATAAGGAGATACTAGGACAGGTGACCAAAAGCTTGGTCAAAGAGCCAGGTTTTAAGGAGCGTCTTAAAAGAGGAGAGAGAGGCGGAGAGGTTTAGGGAGGGAACTCCAGAGCTTAGGGCCTCAGGCAGCTGAAGGCACGACCGCCAATGGTGGAGCGATTAAAATCGGGGATGCTCAAGAGGCCAGAATTGGAGGAGCGCAGAGATCTCGGAGGGTTGTAGGGCTGGAGGAGATTACAGAGACAGGGAAGGAGCGAGGTCATGGAGGGATTCACCAATAGGAATCCGATCCGATCCGTGAAGAACGTTACCGCATGGGAAATGATTGCAGGAAAGGTGATTAAGTCTCAGAATACGCATATATATATATTTATTGAAATATTAAGCATTAACTTGGCCCAATCTGTAATGTTCTTGAGGTGTTCTTGGTGTCGAAGGCCTACTTCAGGTTTCCAGTATGTGATCTAGGCTGTCACTGTTGGGCGTTAGCTGAGGGAGTGCTGCGTTGTCAAGGATATAGTCCTGCCGATGACAAAGGAAAATAGACCAGCTCCCCCCCGCCCCGCACCCCACCACCCACCACCCCGATTTTGGGTGGATTTTTAAAGATCCCCTGACGTTATTCATAAAAGATCCCGGCCAACAGTCTGCCCCCCCCGACCAACACCACCAACACGAGAAGCAAATCTACTGGTTATTGCCATTGGTGGGATCTTGCTGTGTGCAAAAATAACGGCCGAATTTGCTTCTATAATGGGGTTATTGCGCTTCGATAGCAAATCAGCAGCCCTTTTTACACCCTGCCCAATTTTCTTTCCCGTCGAAGTCCTACCGCACCGTATTTGGCCATTCGGCCCACCAGCTCGTTGTTAGAGCTCTCCAATTAGTCCCACTCCCCCTGCTCTTTCCCCGTAGCCCAGCAAATTTCTCCTTTTCAAATATATAGCCAATGCCCTTTTGAAAGTTACTATTGAATCTGCTTCCACCGCCCTTTCAGGCAGCGCATTCCAGATCACAACAACCCGCTGCGTAAAAAAAACTCTCCTCATCTCCCCCCTGGTTCTTGTGCTAATTAAATCTGTGTCCTCTGGTTACCGACCCTCCTGCCAGTGGAAGTCAATGGAAAAGGAAATCGGGTGTGGGGTGTAAAGCCCAAGACCAATTTCAGCCCCATTAACATTCAAACGAAAAGGTGAAAAAGTGTCGCTCACCTTTAAGAAGCCGACTGCTACAGGCCTGGCCATTCACACGTTGCTGTGTGAGGAACACAGCTCAAGAAAGGAAGTCGCAGCAAGGCAGCGCGGGGCCAAATCTTGTACATCTTCCCACCCGTGGTGAAGCTTGAGCTGGTCTTCAGCGCAGCATCCAAAAAATGCCGGCATTTTGCTAAGGTGACCCCCTGCGGCCCACTGCAAATTGGGCAAGCTAGGCCACACACTCGATTCCAACACCCGTCCCCCTGGCCCACGGGACTGTTCAACCCACCAGCACAGCGTTAGGAAATTGGCCCTTAGATCTCAGGTAAATGCTCATCCTGCTGCTGACCATCAGCTGATAATACAGGGGTCACAGTCTCAGGATAAGGGGTCGGCCATTTAAGACTGGTGAATCTTTGGAATTCTCTGCTCCAGAGGGCTGTGGATGCTGAGTCGTTGAGTACATTCAAGACTGAGATCGATAGATTTTTGGACTCCAGAGGAATTAAGGGATATGGGGATAGTGGAGGAAAGTGGAGATGAGGTGGAAGATCAGCCATGATCATATTGAATGGTGGAGCAGGCTCGAGGGGCCGAATGGCCGACTCCTGCTCCTATTTTCTATGTTCTTATAATCAGCCAATTACCTACGTCCATTGGTCCAGTGATGCTTTTTTACTTATTAATTGGTCTTAGACCAAACCAAGCAATTTAGACCAGCTAGATTTAAACAGAAAATGTCGGGGGGGAAATTCGGTTGCTTTGCGCCTCCCGTTAGTGCCCTAAGAGGGGACACAAAGCAACTAGCGCCCGGGCGCGACGATGTTTGCGCTACTCGCGAAATTGACCAGACATTTTGTGGCGGCGCTAAGCACTACCGCCATGATCACCTGCGCCCGTAGATCGTGACGTCAGTCGAGGGTGCAACGCCCCGGTAGCGCCCCGGACCGGATATTGAGTGGCGCCCCCTGCCTTACCACCTGCCGCTAGCAACGACAGGTTGAGGGGAGCGTTTTGCAGTTGGGAATGGGCCGGGGGAGCGCTATTTAAAGGCGACCGCTTCCTGTCTTTTTTTGTCGGTGGCATATTGCACCACGCATTCTGAGAGAGAGGAAGACTGACTTCTGGAGAGATTCAACGCTGTGTGAAGGAGTTTTGGGTACTGAGCAGCACTTTGCAGGTTCATTTTGATTTGCCCTTCCTTGCATCGATTTAGAAGAGACTATGGGGGCTGCACTCTGAGCTCTTTCCCTGGGCCTCTCCATTGTTCTTTCCAGTAGATTTGATGTACAGGTCTCTCCAGGCCGAGATTCAAGGCTGCAATGAGCAGGGTGTGGATGGAGAGCAAGATCAACCCTCCCCTTTAAGAACTGGCCGGTGCCAGTGTGTCTGCGTTCCATTGCTGACTGACATCACATGAGCTTCACCAGTGCCTTAAGAGAGGTGTGTAGCGCCTGATTTAGCGCTCCAATCACCTCCGGGGCGATAGAAGCCAAGTTTGTAGTCGGAGGCGATAATTAGCGCCAGGCGCTAAACTTTGCACCCGGCCGATAATTGCACCCCAAACAAGGCGATACCAAATTTCTCCCCCATCATCTATAAAAAAGGTTATCCTATAATGTAACAGCGCCCTGGCCAATATTTATCCCTCATCCAACATCACTAAAAACAGATGATCTGTTGATTATCACATTGCTGTTTCTGGGCTAATTGCATCACTCTGGACAACAACCTGGCGTCAAGCAATTAGACATTCCAGAATGTTCCTGAAAGTGTGAGTGAACATTGGCGCATGTATTTGGTGGAGTCCATCCAGATCATTGTGTAGAAATAAGACCGTCTCGGATTGATTTCCTACATCACAACAGCAACCGCACTTCAAAAGTACGTCACCGTCTGTAAAGCGCTTTGGGACGCACTGAGGTGGTGACAGGCGCTATAGCAATGCAAGTCTTTCTTTCTTTCTATGATATTCAGCTCGGAATTTGTGTTCCTTCCTCGTGAGAAGAAGATCCAGGCTCGTTCTGAAAGAAGATTGGGAAACATACTCCTCAGAAGGAGAGATTGAAACCCTGGATTCTGAGGGAGAACAAATCAGTCATAAACAGTCTTATTTCTATATAATGCTTTTCATGGCCTGCATTTGTGGTGTGGAATCCCTGAAGCCAGGGCAGCCCTGTGAAGTTGACGAATGAATGTCATAACGTATTGGATAGATTTTGAGAGACATTGACAACTTTCATAGGAACAGGAGGAGGCCATTCAGCCCCTCGAGCCTGTGCCGCCATTCAATTAGATCATGGCTGATCTGTATCTCAACTCCGTCTACCCTTCTGTCCCTGTGACCCTTGCCTCACAAGCATCTATCAATCTCAGATTTCACAGGGTCTCTTTGAGTGGGTGGTAGTTGTTAGCTGTGGCTCAGTGGGGAGCACACTCGCCTCTGAGTCAGAAGGTTGTGGGTTCAAATCCCACGCCAGGGACTCGAGCATATAAAGCTAGGCTGACGCTCCAGTGCAGTGCTGAGGGAGTGCTGCACTGTCGGAGGTGCTGTCTTTCGGATGAGACGTTAAACCGAGGCCCCGTCTGCTCTCAGGTGGACGTAAAGGATTCCATGGCACCATTTCGAAGAAGAGCAGGGGAATTATCCCCGGTGTCCTGGCCAATATTTCTGCCTCAATCAACATAACTGACGTAATAAAACTCACGACGCACTTGGTTTGAGTGTAAAGCAAGGCTTTAATCAACTTGTTTCAGAACATGGAGGTCTAGTTGTACTTCACTAGTTCCTGGTCTTACAAAATGTCCATGGAAAGCTGGGCCCACGCCCGAGTATTTATACTCCTTGGACAGCGCCACCAACTGGCCGTCCAGCGTTATTTCACAAGTAGTTTCTTGATGAATGATGAAATTTATAACAATAACCAAAACAGATTATCTGGTCATTATCACATTGCTGTTTGCGGGAGCTTGCTGTGTGTAAATTGGCTGCTGCGTTTCCCACATTACAACAGTGACTCTACTTCATTGGCTGTAAAGCGCTTTGAGACATCCGGTGGTCGTGAAAGGCGCTATAGAAATGGAAGTCTTTCTTTTCTTTTTAGATGAGAGAATCTACACAATAAATTGAGGGCACGTTGTTGCAGCAGTGCAGAGGCAGTTTCATGCTTCAAGCTCTGATCTACTGCTAACAACGGGAGGCAAAGCAGAGAAACAAAACTGCCACTCCCCACACTTCAACGGCCAGAAGAACAAAAAATAACACCCCAAAAAAAAGTAAAGAAAAATCTGCTTGTTATCCCTCGTCAAACAGTCGCAAAACAGTCAGCAACACTCTGAACATTCAGCAGTTTTCGCCTTCTACACTTAGAGGTTCTGTGAGGGGTTTTGCTGACTATTGTTTGGACGCATCTGAAAATGGAAACTCCTGCTCTCTTTCTCTTGTTGACGAACGCCACATGCACGCCCACACGAGTGGCCCTTTCCGCAGTTCAGGCAATAAATCCTGACCATTCCAGAGCCCTCCACGATCAGATAAGTGCAGGCAAGAGGAGCACGGTGACGTCAACCGCAGGAGCACTAAAGATAATCCCGCTGAAGGAGAGCGGCCCATTGTAAACAAGCCAGCCTGTGAGGCTCAGAGACAGTAAATCACGGAGCGGCCCTCTCTGCATTGAGGCCAGTGTTTGGGTTACTCAGTGTTGAAGGTAGCAGCATCTGTTGCAAATGATCGAGCAGCCTGCAACCCATTTTCTACTGCGGGTGTCAGGGCTCAATCCATGTGGTTTAAGTATCATTATGCCTTTCGCAAATAAATCGTAAACAACAACAGCTTACATTTATATAGCGCCTTTAACGTAGTAAAACGCCCCAAGGCGCTGCAGAGAAGTGTTAGCAAACAAAGTTTGCCCCCGCGCCACATAAAGAGATGTCGGGTAAGAGGTAGGTTTTAAGGAGCGTCTTCAAAGAGGAGAGCGAGGTGGAGAGGCGGAGAGGGTAAGGGAGGGGATTCCAGAGCTTAGGGCCCAGGCAACAGAAGGCACGGCCGCCAATGGTGGAGCGAAGGAAGTTGGGGATGCGCAAGGGGCCAGAATTGGAGTAGCGCAGCGATCTCGGAGGGTTGTAGGGCTGGAGGAGGTTAGAGGTATTAAGGGGGAAAAATTCGGTATCGCTCATTTTGGGGCACTAATATTGGGCCGGGCGCAAAGTTTAGCGCCCGCCGCTAATTATCGCCTCTGACTGCAAAATTGGCCTCTATCGCCCCTGGAGGCGATTTAAGCACTAAATCAGGCGCTACACACCTGTCTTAAGGCGCAAACGTCGGGGAGCGAGGCGCTACCTCAGAACACTACCGAAGCTCAGGCGATGTCCGTTACCATGGAAACCAGACAGACTAGCGCCATCCAGTTCTTAAAGGGGAGGGGCCATCTTGCTGGCCAGCCACACCCTGCTCATTGCAGCCTTGAATCTCAGCCTGGAGAGACCTCCAAAGCAGTTGTGTTGGAAGTACTAATGGGTAGGCCCAGGGAAAGAGCTCGGCGCTTAGGAACCTCAAAAGTGGTGCTGAGGGCCAAAACTCCTTAGGACAGCATTAAAAACCAAAGATTTTGCTGACAAGAAAAGGCGGGAAGCGCCCGCCTTTAAATAGCGCTCCCCCAACCCCTTCCCGACTTGAAAACGTTCCCCTCTACCTGTCGTTCCTAGCGGCAGGCGCTAAGGCAGGGGACACGACTCAATATCTGGTCCGGGGCGCTACCGGGACGTTGCGCGCTTGACTGACGTCACGATCTGCGGGCGCAGGAGATCGTGGCGGTAGTGTTTAGTGCCGCCACAAAACTACTGGTCAATTTCGCGAGCGGCGCTAAAATTGCCGCGCTCGGGCGCTAAGTTCCTAGTGCTCCATTAGCGCCCCCCGGAGGCACTAACGGGAGGCGCTAAGCAATCGAATTTCTCCCCCTAAGCCTCTAAGATGTGGCCATTTATGTGGGCTATCAGACTATTTTCCTCCGTTTGCCCACAGCGGTAACTTGATCACCCTTTGTTAGCGAAAGGTCAAGTCAGCCATTTCGGAATGTAACGCTGTGTAGTTTACAATGCTTCTGCATTCCATCGGATAGATTAACATAGTGCCAGCAGGAAATGACTGCATGAGAAGCAGAACATTAAAACTCTAACTGGTGACTAATTATGCTGACTGCTGGATTATCGCATAGCTTCTGCCCGCATAGCCTCCACACTGCCAGGAAGTATGATTGGGCCTTGTTGCTCCAATACCTAAAGGAACGAGTCCCAAGTTGACGCTACTCAGGGCCACTGACAATGTGTATTTATACAACATGTAGATCTAAAGGAAGACTTGCATTTCTATAACGCCTTTTCTGCCCACCGGACATCCCAAAGTGCTTTACAGCCAATGAAGTACTTTTTGAAGGGTAGTCACTGTTGTAATGTAGACCTGACCGAATAACCCACAAACACCGAAACCAGAAGTATGTCTCGATCAGTTCACCCGTTCACATATTACACCACGAGCAATGGACTTTACCACTTATTCATCAAAATTCTGAGGAGTGGCTCAAATGGTTTTAAATGAAGTGAGCTTGGTGGAGAGCGAGTCACTGATCATGTTTTTTTAAAATTCATTCATGGCATGTGGGCGTCGTTGGCAAGACCAGCATTTATTGCCCATCCCTAATTGCCCTTGAGAAGGTGGTGGTGAGCCGCCTTCTTGAACCGCTGCAGTCCGTGTGGTGAAGGCGCTCCCACAGTGCTGTTAGGGAGGGAGTTCCAGGATTTTGACCCAGCGACGATGAAGGATCGGCCGATATACTTTTAAGTCAGGATGGTGTGTGACTTGGAGGGGAACTTGGAGGTGGTGGTGTTCCCATGCACCTGCTGCCCTTGTCCTTCTAGGTGGTAGAGGCCGCGTGTTTGGGAGGTGCTGCCGAAGAAGCCTTGGCGAGTTGCTGCAGTGCATCTTGTAGATGGTACACACTGCAGCCACGGTACGCCGGTGTTGGAGGGAGCGGATGTTTAAGGTGGTGGATGGGGTGCCAATCAAGCGGGCTGCTTTGTCCTGGATGGTGTCGAGCTTCTTGAGTGTTGTTGGAGCTGCACTCACCCAGGCAAGTGGAGAGTATTCCATCACACTCCTGACTTGTGCCTTGTAGAAGTTGGGAAGGGTAGAGCTGGTGGATGGAGGAGAGATGACTGTTCCTCTGTGGAGCAGCGGGCCCTGCTGGATCACTTCCTGATTCTAACCTCAGGGGGCCACAGACACAACAGAGGATTCTTTACAGTAACGAAACTTGCCCATCAACTCAGTTGCCTTATTGCGAGAGGTGATGCAAGCTGGTTTGAATAGTCACGGGATTGAGTGACCTGGTAGTGCAGCATCAGGAGCTGTCAACTCCATGATCTGCCACTGAACAGCATTCACCATTCGTGATTTTTGGCCAATTTACACAAGGTTTTTTCCAAAAGAAAATCATTCTCGGGAGGTGGGCGTCGTTGGCAAGGCCGCATTTATTGGTGAGAAGGTGGTGGTGGGCCTTCTTCTTCGTAGCGGTTTGGTACAACTGCGGGCCTTGCTAGGCCCCTGCAGAGATCAGGTTAAGAGTCCTTGGTGTCACAGATAGGCCAGAGCGGGTAAAGGACAGCAGACAACCAGTTGGGCTTTCACAACAATGCCACAGCTTCATGGTCACTTTTTACTAATACCAGATTTTTATTTCCAGATAGGATTTGAACTCAAAATTCGAGATACTGGATTGTTAGTCCAGGCCAGAGGTCACGAGTCCACTGACATAACCACTATGCCACGGTGGGCGATGAGCACAGTGCCAGTGCACGTTCCTAATGGTCTCCTTGTGGTCCACAGTTAAAGATCTGAGGAAGGCCAGCGTTGAAGTGTATGGGAGGCACACAAGTGAAAGCCAGCAAGGAGGGAGTGAGCGAGCTGGAGACAGTGCACTGGTCCCTGCACATAGACGAGTGGCTGCAGCAGGACTCCGCTTCCAGTAGAGACTTGCATGCGGTAACACAAGAATAAGCAGATGTCTCTCAACAAGTGGCAAAAGAATGCATGGAAGTTCCCATGGCCTAAACAGGACCAGCTACTCCTGACACACAGGCAGAATTGTCCCATGCTAACACATAGAGGTAGGTTACCAGAGAAAGATAGGATAAGAACTTCCATTTATATAACGCCTTTCATGACTTCAAGACGTCCCACTGTTGTAATGCAGGAAACGCGGCAGTCAATTTGCGCACAGCAAGCTCCCACAAACAGCAATGTGATAATGACCAGGTTTTAGTGATGTTGATTGAGGGATAAATATTGGCCCAGGACACCGGGGGAAAACTCCCCTCCTGTTCTTTGAAGTAGCGCCATGAGATCTTTAACGTCCACCTGACCTAACGTCACCTCTGAAAGACGGCACCTCCGACAGTGTAGCACTCCCTCAGCACTGCACTGGGAGTGTCAGCCTAGGATATGTGGAGTGAGCACTCGATCCCAGCACCTGCTGATTCAGCGGTGAGAGTGCTACCGACTGAGCCATGGCTGATAACCTCGCGTTGGAGATGCAAGCAGGTCTCCGAGAGAGCTCTCAGGAACCATCCACGCCATCTCCTTCGAGTAGGAAAATAGGAACAGTACATGAGGAAAGAAACATGACACCCAGGTTCACAAAGCACAAGGGAACAGAGGAGCAGTGAATGATATCAAACACATGGCTTGCATGTACTCTTAATCAAAACTAATGTCAAACACCATAAAGTTGGAAGTCCGTACCTATTAATGGAATAAGTGCAAACAAAATGTCTTTCACATAGCAATGGGGAATAAAAAAAGCACTTGTAGTTGGCACCACAGAGCGGCAGAGCAAGTTGAGTTAAACTTGAACAACCAGGAGTAGGTGTCAAGGGGACGAAATGATCAGTGCCCAGCCTCACCTCTGCTAGTTAGGGCACTGGCTGATGCTCTGCACGGGTTCATGCTGCTTCTTCCTGGGGGTCTGGGATGGTTCAGGTCTCTTCTTGTAAGTATGTACATGCCTCTTTCAGCACTGGCACTCAGTGTCAGCTGTGGCTCAGTGGGTAGCACCCTTGCCTCTGAGTCAGAAGGTTGTGGGTGCAAATCCCACTCCAGAGACTTGACTGCAAAAATCTAGGCTGACGCTCCCAGTGCAGTGCTGAGGGAGCGCCGCACTGTCGGAGGCGCCGTCTTTTGGATGAGACGTTAAATCGAGGCCCTGTCTGCTCTCTCAGGTGGACGTAAAAGATCCTATGGCACTATATCGAAGAAGAGCAGGGGAGTTCTCCCTGGTGTCCTGGGCCAATATTTATCCCTCAATCAGCACCACTAAAAAACAGATGATCTGGTCATTATCACATCGCTGTTTGTGGGAGCTTGCTGTGCGCAAATTGGCTGCTGCGTTTCCTACATTACAACAGTGGCTACACTTCAAGAAGTACTTCATTGGCTGTAAAACGTTTTGAGATGTCCGGTGGTCGTGAAAGGCGCTGTATAAATGCAAGTCTTTTATTATACGTCAATTACTTGGGCAGCTCTCTCTGGTTCATTATACAAGGCACAAGCAGAGCCAACCTCATGTCGGAAATATTCCAGAAGATCTGCTGTTTTTTTCTAATCTCATGAGATTCATGATTGTAAAACCTTTCTAATGGGATCTGCGGAGTTTCACAGAAGTGTCATCGCGCACACTTGGAGCAAGAAACCCATGTTTCTCAGAAGCCAATCTTGCATTCTACCTTCTCCCCGTTGGTCCCCGTTAGGGACAAAAAGCGGGGAGGTGGGACTAAGCACGAGTGCTCGTTCAAAGAGCTGGCACAGGCACGACGGGCCGAATGGCCTCCTTCTGTGCTGTAAGTTTCTATGAACCTATGAAAACTCCATTTAACCGCCTTTGCTCCATATTCCCTTGATACCCTTAGCTAACAAAATGTCACCGATCTCAGTCTTGAAAGCTCCAAATGTCCCCCAGCATCCATAGCCCTTTGGGGGAGAGAGTTTAAGATTTCTACTACCCTTTGTGTCAAAAAGTGCTGCCTGATTTCCCTCCTTAATGGCCTGGCTCTAATTTCCAGATTATGTCCCCTTGTTCTTGATTCTCCCACCAGAGGAAATAGTTTCTCCGTATCTATCCTATCGAAACCTTTTAACATTTTAAACACCGCAGTTAGATCACCCCTCAATGTTAAGGTCCAGTTAAAGGCTCCACCAACCGTACTCCTTGTATCAGGTTGTACAAAGTGTTGATATTTTGCACCCAAGGGTCTCGAACCCCCTGGGGTGCTAGTGACACTCCTCTCTCTGTGAAGTACCTGGCACTCCCAGACTTCATGTGCCACCTGTGCTGCACAATACATCAAAAGGTTTTCAAGTAGCACTCAACATTTCAAAGGGGCCCAGGTTATGTCACAATTAAGATGATTAGTTAGTGTTGAGGTTATTTGGCTGATATATTTAAAAACAGCTCACCTTCCGGACAATCTTCTATCTTCTTCTTAGGCAGTCCCTCGGGACCGAGGATGACTTGCTTCCACATTAAAAATGAGTTCTCAGGTGACTGATGAGTCCAATGCGGGACCTCCAGTCTCTGTCACAGGTGGGGCAGATGGTGGTTGAAGGGGCGGGTGGGTGGGGTGCTTGGGTTGACGTGCGCTCCTTGCACTGTTTGCGCTTGGCTTCCGCTTGCTCCCGGCGAAGAGACTCGAGGTGTTCGGCGCCTTCCCGGATGCTTCTCCTCCACTTTGTGCGGTCTTGGGCCAGGGATTCCCAGGTGTCAGTGGGGATGTTGCACTTTTTCAAGGAGGCCTTGAGGGTGTCCTTGAAGCATTTCCTCTGCCCACCTGGGGCTCTCTTGCCGTGTCGGAGCTCCGAGTAGAGCGCTTGTTTTGGGAGTCTCGTATCGGGCATGCGGACAATGTGACCCATCCATCGGAGCTGATCAAGCATTTGATGGACCATTTACAGCAGGCACCTCAAAGCACTGGAGAGGTACCACCAACGCTGCCTCCGCAAGATCCTGCAAACCCATTGGCAGTGCTGTCGCTCAGGCCAACATTCCCCAGCATTGAAGCTTTGGCAATACATCAAAAGGTTTTCAAGTAGCATTCAACATTTCAAAGGGGCCAAGGCTATGTCACAACTAAGATGATTAGTTAATGTTGAGGTTATTTGGCTGATGTATATAAAAACAGCTCACCTTCCGGACAATGTTTACTTGATCGTTAGCATTTCAAGGGACCATCTGCATGACGTTGCGATTGAAGATAGTGGGAATCTTGTGCCATTGAACATGAGGGATTGGCAGCGATGGCTTTGAATAAACACAAGAGTCCTTCAGCACTCAGCAGTTCTAGCAGTGCCGGTATTCATTCAGGTGCATTGAGCTCCATAAGCAAGTGGCTTCTGTGTCCTATGCCATTTGAAGAGTTCGCCTGAAGGAGCAGAAAGACAAAGAGGCTCTTTAAGCAGTCAATCTAGTTGTACCTTTTGAAAATTACAATTTTTTCTTATTCATTCTCGGGATGTGGGCGTTGTTGGCAAGGCCGGCATTTATTGCCCATTCCTAATTGCCCTTGAGAAGGTGGTGGTGAGCCGCCTTCTTGAACCGCTGCAGTCCGTGTGGTGAAGGTGCTCCCACAGTGCTGTTAGGGAGGGAGTTCCAGGATTCTGACCCA